>NC_053160.1:144649979-144986119 GCF_016835505.1 Polypterus senegalus
TTACTGGTTTCATTATCTCTTATCTGCTTTTTTTTCTCTCCAATGCCTTTGGGTGTCTATTCTCCATATTGTCCCTATACGCTTTATATGTGTTGAGAGCACAGGATCTGTGTGCACTACGTGCTTTTACACAATTGACTGTTTTTTGATGGATGGGCTCTTATATGATATCTGTTGTAAGTAGGGCGTGTCTTGCAAGAATCTCATGTTCCACGTCCCCGCGAGATGGCCCTGGGACAATCTCTTGGCACCAAGTCTCATGTTTATGGTCCCCGCGAGACGCTCCATGGAAAGTCACTTTTGTCTCGCGGGTCTTTTAAATGTCTTTCGAGAACTTCCGAGAAGATCATGTATCGTCGCCTTGCTTTTACTTTCCAGGATTTCTTTTTATAATAGAGAGATAGAATGTTTAGAACTCTAAAATACACTCTTCTCTCTTGCATCTTCTCTCACACTGTCCTTCTGTTACAGCCTCCTGGCCAGGCTTGGATTCACTCTCCATCCCAGTCAGGACGCCAGTCCATCCACCATGGCACTTGCAATGTATATATACTAGATAGCTGAAACCAGCCATAGCATACGGCGGTGTAAGACTAGGAACAGAAAAAGGTGCATTGCCTTCGTCAACCATTTGTGTCAAGAAATAACCCACTGGTAGGAACAGGCAGTTGCCTGATCCCTGAATAGAGATGACATTGTACAAAAAACGTCGACAGAGAAGATACTGTCATTCATTTTAGGCTTAGGTAACAACTGTCGCAGTATAACGCAAATAGCAAGGTGTATGGAAGGCCTCAGGCAGCGTGGGTAAGGGTTTGGAAGAGGACGAATAGGAATCGAGAAATGCTGTGTCGGCTGCGTGTGGGTGGGACCAGTTTTGAAGTGGAAGCAGGACGAACCAATAGAGAAATATATATAAGAGATTCTGAATAAACTAATGTTTTTCCATTTAAATACAGACATGTTTGTAAACTCACTTTTCAAAAGGAGATTTTGAAACTTCAAATCTGTATATAACATGCCATTTTTGAGGTTTCTCTATGAAAATGTAATAATTTTGTCAAATTTCCTTGAAAAATAAGTGTGTCAAACTTCAAAGAAATGTCAGTCTATTGGGAGCAAAGTTGTTTCATGTTGACCGGCAGACTAACATGGCTATCGCAGTACTGTATGTGACTTTCGCATTATATGTTATTATGGTGGACCTTTATTTGAAATAATCTTCAAATTGTACAGACAGAGATAAAGAATTTAGGGGTTATTATTGACTCTGACCTAAATTTTAAACCATATATTAATCAGATTACTAGGACAGCATTTTTTCACTTAAGAAATATAGCAAAAAGTTAGACCTCTTATAACTCTGCAAGATGCTGAGAAATTAGTTCACGCTTTTGTTTTCAGTCGGCTAGATTACTGTAACGCACTCCTCTCAGGACTACCCAAAAAAAAAGACATCAATCAATTGCAACGAGTACAGAATGCAGCTGCTAGAATCTTAACTAGGAAAAGCAAATCCGAGCACATCTTTCCAGTTTTGATGTCACAACATTGGTTAACTGTGTCATTTAGAATTGATGCTAAAATACTGCTCGTGGTTTAGAAAGCCTTAAATAATCTCGTTCCATCCTACATCTCTGAATGCCTCTCACTTTACACTCCAAATTGTAACCTTAGATCTTCAAATGAGTGTCTGCTTAGAATTCCAAGAGGTAAACTTAAAAGAATTCATAACACAGCCTTCTGCTGTTATGCACCTAAAATCTGGAATAGCTTACCAATAGGAATTCATCAGGCTAATACAGTGAAGCGTTATAAAACACTGCTAAAAACTCATTATTTTAACATGGCTCTCTCATAGCTTTATTTTAGTTTAACCCTGATATTCTGTATATGCATTTAAGTATCATTTTTTTCATGGCTCCTAAATCCGTACTAACCCCTACTGTGCTTTTTCCGGTTTTCTTGTGGTGTTGATCTGCGCCACCACCACTCGGTCAAAGCTAAGTGATGTCCTTACATTGATGGATTGAAGGCTAGAGGTCCACATGACAGTCATTGTCTAATTCTTCCACGTGAAGCCTGAAAACCATGAGGACTGATTGAGATCATTCATGTTACATAGAATGCCTAGAGGGGGCTGGGTGGTCTTGTGGTCTCGGAACCCCTGCAGATTTTGGGGTTTTTTTTCTACAGCCGTCTGGAGTTTTTTTTTTTTGCTTTTTCTGTCCTCCCTGGTCATTGGACCTTACTTTTATTCTATGTTAATTAGTACTGCCTAATTTCATTTTTATATATTTTCTTTTTTTCTTTCTTCATCCTGTAAAGCACTTTGAGCTACATCATTTTCATGAAAATGTGCTATTTAAATAAATTTTGTTGTTGTTGTTGTTGTCATATGCTGTTTCCTTAAGAGGCATTAGCTCTCCGGAAATGTGTTCTTTTGAAATTGCGGCACATTAAGTAACTAAACAATATAGTAATATGACAGAAAAGGTGATATCCCTCCCATTGTGATTACGGCGGTACAAGAATCACATGAGAAAAAATATACTTTAGCTTACATTTACTGATGGTTGACGCGGTTACAGACGGGAAGCATATGACAAAGACTTTTATCCAGGTGGGAATCTGGATCTACGCAGTCTGCCATTTTTCATCCCCACGCTGAGAGGGTTTTCGGACTTTGCTGACACGTGCTTCAAAGGGTTTGGCTGTTGTCCAAGCCTTTTATACTGTCTGCTTCACTTGCTGGTCTTCTCTGGTCTCCAAACAAGGGCAGGAAGGGGCTGAACTCCTCCTCCACAAAATACAGAAATATCATAATGCTTACATGCCGGTTCTTATTCTCCCAACAAAGAAAGAAGATTTTGTACTGACAGAGGACAGAAATACTGTTCTGTGTTTAAGCTGACTATACAATCCTCCAGTTGTCTTTGGCTATCTAGTCTATGCTTGGCTAGCAATTCTAAATGTGCCAAACTTAGCATGCGCATGTGAATGGAGACTTTACCAGTGTTGTTCAGGACAGTGACATAAAATATTAAAGAAAAATGTATTATAACATATGCATGTTGACCAATAAAACTGCAACGATCCTTTCACATACTACATCTACAAAGTTAAACATATGCTAGGTATTTCTTTGCTGTGTTCTTCTATTTTTAATGTTAGAACATTATCTAACACTAAAAAGAGAGCTGTAACTTAAGGTATAAGTCTAATGGAAGTGCTGATAATACAGAAGGAGATTTTCTCTGTTCTTTGAGTACTGTGCATAAGCAGAAAGATTTAAATATGATAGAGATATGTGTGTTTGCTTGACTGTGCCGTCCCTCACAGTGAACGGTCCAGTCCTCATGCACAGGGCCTTCTGAGGACTGACTGAAGGAAAATTACTCTCTGTGTGAAGTCACCTCCTAGCGTGTGCATGAAACCAGCTTTAATCTGTTTTTACTTGAAATGAACAGCTGCAATTGTTTGCCCTCATTCCCTTGACAATTATGCACATTTCTTTAATTGTTCCCCTGCGTAGTAATCACATGTTTGAAAATGCTAATGTATCCTGTTGGAGCAAAGATAGAAGAAAGGGCTCAGCAGAGATCTTGTCGGTGCTCCTTCAGGAGTTAGTGTCGCCATAGGCTGTGGTTATGATTGGATCTGAAGCCTCGAGTGAGTAGGCACTGTTTGCAACACACACACACACAACACACACACCTTTAAGCAGGCGACTCTCACACATGACAAATGTTAATGGTGAACTCAAAGTAAGTAGGCTCTTGGGTCATTCTCTGCAATAGAACTGGTTATAAATTATTTTTTTTCTTTATAAGGCACAGATAACCCACATAGTGGTGTCTTTTCAGGTTCATTAATGAATACACATGCATGACAGTGAATTCTTCATTCACACAGTGCTCTGCTGTGACTCCCAGTGCCCCTTATTCTCCATAGCAGCCTGACTGTGGACATTATGTCTCTGTTACAGTCTGCTGCTTTTTTCCATTGCCTCAATCAATACAAGTTGTTTTTTTCCACATCACAGTATAAGACACTTTGTTGTCTTTAAATGGTACAATCAGGCATTAAAAAGAAGGCATATTACTCTTGCCTCGAGACATTTTAAAAAAGTAAATTACCATGTTGTGAAAAAAGGTTAAATTACATGAAAGCATACCTAAAAACTCACAAAATAGCTTTCTTTATAAAAAAAAAAAAACAGAAAAAACACTTGAGTAGGAGATGCTGAACTATCATTCCCTTGAAACACAAAGACATACCCGGTTGCTTAGGAACCAATTAAATACAAAATAGAAAAAAATGTAGAGTGAATTTAATGGCAGAGAGAAAAAGAAGCCATCAATAAAGGAACCTAGCAGTACCTTAGACGTTATGGTTTTATTTATTTATTTTTTTTGTTTAATATCAACTTTAAGATTACTACTTCAGAGCTCTGAAAAAACAAGCAACTGTCTTGATTTAATAGCAATTTCTATCCAAAAGGAAATGGGCCCACAAGCAGGAATACACAATCACCCTGACAAACTGGCATTGACCAGTCTTCTAGGATTTAGTGGCATACCAGTCTCATTAGATTTAACAGACATCCAGCTACAAAAAACCCCAACTGACATTCCAAACTAAGTGATTGAACTCCAGGTTGCACCATGATCTTAACGTACTTCATCTGATATCAAAGGTGTAAATCAGAGTTAAACTGACATCTTTGCAAAGGCTCCTATGTAAACAATTTTACCCAGAAGGCATGAAATGGACTCATGTATGAACAAAGAGCTGTAATTCAATAAATGACAACTGGAATGGACAGAATAACTCACCTATGAGCAGGCACTGATTTTGTAACTGGAAGAGACATTGATCCAACCATGAAAAGTTCCACCTTTCTTCATAAGCTACTTACACTCATCCCATCTGAGGATTTTCTTAAGACACACTCACTTATCTCTCAGGAGAATTTGGAAGGCACTGTGAGGAAACTCTCAGGGAAGCACTCTGCTCTCACACTCTCTAAAATGATGATCTCTCTGCAAAGCAAGAAAGCTGATGAACTGCTACAACTTTGGGTAGATGAAACTGACAATCTCTTCTCAGAGAGATCCAGCCTGCTAAGCTAGAGCATTCAGCCCAGTCTGCCTGAAGCAGTTACAGTATGTCAGGAAAGGAACTTTAACATCTAAGCTTTTGTGCCAGAAAGAGTAATGCCGTTCCCCATGAAGTTGCAGATGACACAGCAAAGGGCCTAATTGCGGAAAGCACTGAACAATAAAGACAAAGGAGTACACTCCAACACAAGAAGAATCGTCCACTTGAATACCACACAACAATGGTTATCTTTAAAGTCTTGGTATCAAAAACCATTTATCTGTGCCAAGATAAATTATAAATCTAAATAGCCAATAAACCACCAGCCTCTGTATGTTATGCGTTTGTCTGTATTGTCTGTCTGTGTCCTGTTATATATGTCAATACATATGTCATCATATTTCAACATTCCTTGTGCTTATCAATAAATTGTATTATTCTGTTTCTTAAAATGAGTGTACCTTGTGTAATGATAAACAGACACAGCATAAAGGTTTGGGGTTCTTAGCCCCCTATACTGCAACAAAATAAGATCAATTGTTTTTACAAAACTCAAAAGACATAGAAGAATGGGAAGACAGACAATTTATGGGATCGGAACGGAAATTAATCTGTGGGATGCTGGGAAAATTGTGGTGCTGGATGAAAGGGACCATCATCACACAGGGACCAGAGGGAAGAAAGGAATCCGGAAGTGTTGCGGCTTTTTGGATCGTCCAGGCGGTATTATGGCGACGGCTCTTCGTTCTTGCTAAGAAAATAAGAAGAGAAAGGTTAGTATGCTGCTGTTGTCCCCTGGCACGACTTGTCATGGTGCGTCTCAGGTCCTTAAACTACTCCCCATGTGCTCATGTGTGACACGTGATATAAGTCTAACAGCCAGAGACCATCTCTTATAACAAAAACAGATGAGATAAATAAAGTAGGAGCCTTACCACATTATTTAATTAATTACCAGTTGCTGGAGGCAAAACCAATAATTAATTAATGGAGTTAAATCTCTCCTCCCTTCATACATTCAGTAGATGACACACCAAGTGGGTGATATCTAGGTGAGGGTTTGGATCGAAAAGCCATGTCAAATCATATGTTACAAAATGTTGTATTAAGCAGGGTACTAGCAGAAGTGCAACAAAGAAGGCTGAGAATGTAGTCAGGTTTAAAACCTGTGGTGGAATCAGCAAATTTGTCTTAGGCTGCCACAAATTGCAATCAACAGTCAATATGTTACTTTGCTTAATACATTTAATACACTACTACATTACTTTCCATACTACAAAGTTTTTGTTCAAAAACACAAATATTAATCTACATTTTTGCCTTTTGTTCTCATTAACCTGATGGCGACTTTTGTGTGTATGGATAGGTGTGATAAGTGGTCTTTGGAATTGTGCAGCAGTTTAAGTAAATAATCATGTCCCAGGAAGTGTAGGCTCCAATCTGGTGCGGGTGTGCACGAGCACGCTTCGCTCTGGTTATGATTGGGGTGCTTGGCTTAATACATATACACATGTACAAGCAAGCGGATCAGTAAGGTGTCTCATTCATGTGTATCTAAGAGAAAGAAAAGGAAGAACAGAGAAAAGAACAAAAAGGAGAAATACAAAGGTTAAAGGGAAAAGGTCAAGTGGCAGGATCAGGAGAGTCTGTGCATAAGAAGAATGGAGACTGGTGGTTATGAGAGAGGCTCAAGGTGAGGAGCCTGGGACTGAAGATGGGCACTCCTACTGAACAATGCTATGGAGTTGGAGCATCCCAATATGCAGATGTAGAAAGGACTGGCAGCGGGTGGCATATATGTGATTTGGTGCAGCACTCCACGAACGCGGGAGACCCAAGCCAGGAATTAAAGGATGACTGCACCTGTCGGTGGATGTCTCCCTTTACTGCAAGATCCAGCCAGGAGGAGTGGAGGAGACACCAGGGTTTAGAGGAGGGAGCATTGGGCTCATATTTTCAAGAACTCTGTCTAAATTTTAATTTTTTTTATTGAATTTATTTATTAATGATATTTTAAACTCTGCTGAATACACAGATTTATTTATTATTTTTTAATTTATTTATAGAAGATTTTGGATGCACTGCATTTTAATTTTGAACACTGTTGGATTTTTGATGTATTGTAATAAAAGCATTAACACTTTGCACCTACCCTTTGGCTGGATTTGTGTGTCCTCCTTTGTCCGGCTGATCTCAGTTTATGATTTCCAATAGTTTGTGTTCAAGTTCTTCCGGATACCACGACTTAGGGAGCATGGAGACAACCCTGACTGTTAAAATGTTTTCAAATGCAGACTCAAATTGCACTCTGAATGGTTTGTGCTTTTTTAGTGTCCCTTCTATGACTGGATTGTGCTCATTTCATTTTCTAAGCTGCTTTGTTTTCCTTATACTTGTGTCTTACTCTCAGTAACAACTCCACCTCATTGTCAGTGCAAACAAAACAATATGTTTTTGTTGTTGTTCATAGCCACCGTTTCTGTTCTCCATGTGTAAAACTAAGATGCAAATGAATGCACAGCAAGTCCAGTTTCTGCTAATAGGTGCAGGCCCAGTATAAGCAAACAGCTACATCAAACTAAGTTTTGGTCATTTTTGGACATTTTAGTGTTGGCAGAGATATCTGATGTGAAAACGCTAATGTGGATGGAGATCATTGTCATTTATCTTCTTATATAATACACTACCATGGCTGTCAATTTATCTGTCCAGGATTTTAAATCACCTGTAGCTCACAAGCTCATTGAAGTGAAATTTGGTACACATATAATACATGACGTCCACTGTCCGCTTTTGGGGTGTTTATTTTCATTACTTTTTTTATTTTCATTTTATTTTATTGTAGAATCAACTCTCTGCAGTGTGCAGCAGGGCAGCTGTGCGCTGCATGCGTAAGGGCGCCATTCTCATCCCTACCACCTTCACCGTCACTTCCTCTATCTCTTCATATCTTAAATCATTCTTGAGGCAGATTAAACACTTGAGTGCCAGCTTAAGTGAAAAATTAAGAAAAACATGCTAAGTAATTGCAACACAGACACTGACAGTTTTAACGCGAAAAGATGAAAACGGAAGAAGAAAAGAAGCAGACCGCTAGAGTGGAGAAAACAAGAGCTGCACACGAAGTAGCAAGCGCATCAGCCTCTGAGCAAATGAATGCTAAATGTACAGAAAAAGAAAGAGGATGAAAACTATAAGTCAAGTGTATTTACTGCACGTTATCATGCAGTATACCATTACTGGTAAATAATATTTTGTCACACACATGCGCATGGGAGGCAGCTAGAAGTACCAAAAGAAGGTAATTCCACACATTCAGGGGGTGGCGGGGTGCAGTCAACCTTTCTCTTTTATCTCTGCAGACCAGACACGATAAATTCTGCCTGATTCCGACGATGTCACTTCCAGTTCTGGGGTCAATGACATAACTTCCGGTTCTGGGCCCAGAGGATGTCACTTCCGGTTCCGCCCCTAAGGACATTACTTTGGCTGACCTGCTTTAAAAGCCGATCAATCTCGACTTCTATTCAGTTCTGTCTAGTATTCAATTCTGCACACAACTCTGCTCCATATTTGCCTTTTGCATTCAGGAATTAAGTACAGTATATGGGTGGCTGCCCCAAACCTTTTTTCATGTGTCAAGGCTGTTTATTTCACAATTTTTAAATGAAAATGTAATAATGTGGACATGACCAGGTGTAAAATAATGATTTTTATTATGATTGGACTATTTTCTTGTAGTGGTTATTTTGTCACTGTTGTGGCAATGTTAGTGAAATAACCTCTCCACAGTATTGAAGGTGTTTTATCCTTGGAGCTGATGCTTCTGGCTGGACAGGAAGCTTGAGTGAAGTCCGCACACGACCATGCCACTTTATACTTACCTTTGAATGTCTCAACCCCACCCCAGTTTCTAAAAAAGAAAATAACAGTTTAAATGAGTCAAAATAAAAGATTTTGTAAATGTAGAGTGTGCATATAAAATTAAAAATGTAATATTAATCACAACTACATCCTGATTTAAATGCAGATATGTACAGTGATGAAAATAATGAAAGACAGAAATCAATCCCCTACCTGATTACCTAATCTAAACAAAATGAAGAATAAACAACCACATTCACCCACAAAGTCAAACATAGAATAATTATTGTGGGATAATTGATGTGGCGGTATATGAAATTGTATTGTTAATTAAATTAATTTAAATAAAATGTGCAGAGAAGGAGTAGCTACCACACCCTGCCGTGCACTGATTGTTGGTCTCTCACAATGTTTTAACATCTACGTGTTGTCTTATTGGAATTGATCAAGCCATCCACCTTCTGGGCCCTTTCATTCTGGGCAGATCTGACGAGCCAAAATCTCAGCAAGGCAAGAAACTTTCCCTCAATCACCTCTGTGATGGTCCGAGTTAGCTCCATGTTCTTTGGCAGCTTTATGCTTGAACTGCTGATAGTCATAACCGAGATGAACCAGGGCAAAAAAAGACACACACAGTAAAGAGGTAGGTGAACATGCATAGTGTTTTATTCACAAACTATAAAGTGTCCAAATAAATAAAGTGTAGTGCCATCTTCTGATAAATCAATCATAATAAACTCCAGTGCTTGTAAGGGTTAAAATGAGCAATAAAGAATCCATAAAGGCCTTTGGGTCCTTCCCTTATGATCACCTGTCAACCCAGTGTCTCATTTTCTCCATGTCCACCCAGTTCGCCCTTCCCAGGTCTTGCAGCTGGCGGAGACACCATGTAACAGTACTGTTCGGCTCCACACTTGTTTGAGAGCCTCTTGAACACGACCCCGTTGATAGTAAAGACAAGAATGAACCTGGCAGATGAGGACAAACACACACACAAAGCAAGGGGAAGGTGTAAAAATGCTCTAGTGCTTTTATTAAAAACCAACCAAGGAAAAGGGTCCAAAAAGTGCAGTGCAAAGTTCAATAAATAAATAATTCTATAAAAAGTGAATTGGTGGAGGTTAAACAATCAAAGAAATAATCTATTAAAATGAGGTTAAACACAGGCAGGAAGCTGTCTTGAAAAATATTGAACCTCAGTGTTCCTTTTAAAACCTACTTCTCCTCTTCTCATCACTTTCCAGACCTTGCAGACTGAGAAGAAGTCCACCAGCAGACACAGACAACCTATAATCCTGGCCCGTTTCCCCCGCCATCAATCTCACAGCATCCCCTGGGGAGCCACCGAGCTGTGCTCCACTCAGCGGCCACCACTATCTTCCTTGGCTCCACCTGGTGAAAGCGCGCTCTTCCCTCTCACTGCTGCCACTTCCTTGGCTCCTCCTGGTGAAAGCACATTCCTGAACATAATGGTTGCTCCTGTTATCTTTTTGCTCAGCAGGAGAAATCCCTCAGCCACCTCCTAAGCGCTTCTTTCTGGGGCTCCATTCCCATCCAGTTCTCTCTCGCTCCTGCCTTTCTTCTTCCTTTCTTTCTCTTGCTTCCCTTTCTCCCCCAATACTCATGCTTCCCTTTTTAAAGGCTAATGAGGGGCACGGGTGATCCTGTACGTGTGCAGGGTTGTCCGTTCCTGTATCTCGCACTGAAGACGTGAGTGTCAACTGCTATTTATTTATAATTTGCCAACTAGCCATGGACCTCATGATGAAGTGCAGTCTTCTTATCCTTTTTATCCTTTGGAATATGCCCATTAAAGATTATCATAATTTACTTCCTCTACTCCTCTTCTTTGCATCTCAGCTTTAATTTCCTACTCCTTAACCTTACCCTCACAGTTGCTAGCTATGCTCTGGAAGGTGACAATCTCAAGATTGCAACAATGGATGATCTTCTTTGTCACATTCTACATGTGGATCGCATGATTTAAAAATGGGTACAAACTGTTGATGGATGAATGGAAGTAAATACAGCATTGGGATGTCTATGTTAGAAGAAAATATTAGAATACAGAAATATGGAATGATAGTTTAAACATACATCCAAAGATGCTTTGGGACACATCATCAGAGGTCGGGTCTCGCAACGTCAGACACTCTCGCTCAGGTGACCCAGCCAGGGTTTATCAGGCCCTAGATTTTGTCCCAGCAGTAGTAGCCCACAATTTAGACCTCCTAATCCAAAGCCACCTGGATGCCCCCTCTGCAGCCTCTATGGTAGACTTTATAGCTCTCCTTTTTTGCAGCTACTGTGATGCCAAGCAGGGTGTAGACCTTTTATAAAGAGAGGCCAGCAATGCCTCTATGCCCCACCTCAATGGGCTCACAATGAGCATTCCAGCCACTCCTTTCGGTATTGCTCATGGTACTTGGACCGCTTGCATTTTGTTAGCCTCTTTAATGCGGTCCTCCCCAGGAACTGTCAACTCCATTATAAACACCTGCCTTGAAGAGGCAAATGTCAACACCATGTCTGGCCACAAAGAAGTTGGTGTAACATGGTCCGGGAACTGGAATTGTCTGCCCAAGTCTACCCACAATTCCCAGTCCAATGCTGAGGTGAGCAGGCCAGCTACTACTGAATGCTGTGGCTGAGGCTGCTGTCCTGCCTGCACAGAGGTGATGCCCTCATTACGACTTTATGAGTTATATGGGTCAACTTTGAAAGGACATTCCACTGAATTTTAAGATGTCATCCTGTTCTTTTCTTTATTTTTCTTCTCTTTTTTCATTGAACATTTTTATACTGCTGTGCACTTCTTTGGGCTGAGAGGGTTTTAAGTTCTCTGCTCAGAAACGCTTCACGTCACACAGAATTAAAACAAATGCCAACATTTCACTGCTGCCCATCTAAAATTCCACTTATCCAGAGTGTATGCAATTTATATAAATTGGATCCTTGCAAGGAAAAAATCAAAAAATAAAAACCTCATGGAGACAAAGCTTCCATTTAAATAGATTTTCTTACTTTCATCAGTTCACCTTTATTTGACTGCAAAGTCTGTGACAGCATCAACATTGTGGATAACAGCGAGGGCAGAGTTTGACATTTATACTGGGATGGGGGCAAACAAATCATTAAAAAATCTTTTTTTTTCAGACAACCATACTGTTACATCACATCCCAAGTCAAACACCGTAAATTGTAATATTTTGTTTTAGAAGACCTAATTACAAACCAATTCAAAATAATTCATAGAATTTACCCTGCTCCCCATTGATCTTTCTCTTGATTCACTTTGTTATTTGTATCCCCTTGATTTACTTGGCACCTTCCTCCATAAGTTCTAGCATTGCCTTCCTTTTTTCTCTTTCTGGTTGCAGATAGCCAATTTCTTTCTTCCTTTCTTGTCTGTAAACATCATTCTAATTCCTCAAACTCTGCCTCTGTTGGACCTTTTCAAAACTCTCCCTCATCTATCCCCAGTAGGAACTGTGTGGAAAAATAATTTAAGTATAAGTGAAATAAAGGTATCTCTGTAGCATTAGGGAAGCATAAGTAAAACGCAAAATCAGGAACTTAGCTAAAAGCGAAAACTTGCAGCTGCCAATTGCAGTTAAGAGGTTGCTGAAGCAGAGCCTGTGAAATCAAGCAGGCAGTCAGTTTGAGCTAGCTAAGCATAGGTGTGAAGACTTCAATTGTCTTTGGAAAGAGAGAATAAGCATTCCATAATACTAAAGAATGTAAGTGCTTAAGAAAGCGTTTAAGGTTACTTACACTGATAAGTGACCATTACTACATGCACAGTGTAGGACAGGATGGACAGGCATCCTGGCAAAAAGTCGGGAATTTCCCTTACTCCGATAGGAGGCCCTGAGTGAATAGAAAGGCATTCTGGCCAAGAGAGGTGGAGGATGTCGCACCCAGCCAAGGCTGCCTTAATGGATGGATGGACATCCCAGCCAGAGGAAATGGTTCCTTACCCAGGCGTGGAGCCCCAAACAAATGGACAGGTATCCCAACCAGACACGTGCTTAATACCTTCTCTGGCCAAAGAGAAATGAAAGGACAAGGAAGGACTAGCTTTTCATTCCCTCGGTATCCTAGAATGCAGCAGCCCTAGATATCATTGCCCATTTGGGAACAAGCAGGGAAAGCTGGGAAATGTAGTCTGGCAGAGCAGCCCTGCTGGAGTCTGTGGGTGCCGCAAGAGGGCATGAGACTTCTGTGTGACCCAGAAATACTTCAAATGGGCAACAGCCCTGGCATCAGAAGTACTCCTGGGTCCTCAACAAATGCCCTTATCCAGGCGAGTCGGAGCTACGAGGACAGAGAGCACCACTCGAATGGTGGTGAGAGGAGATGAGTGGAGAGGTATTGTACAGTGAATTGTGGAAGAGAGAGAACCTGTGCTTTATACTTTGTACTTAACTGAGAAATTGTTGAAAATGAAACCATCCTTTATTTGAACCCAGGACTGTTTGTGTGGTCGTGTTACTGGTGCACGGATTCCATCACAACAGATTTAGCCATAGAAGGAGAAAAACATGGGTGTGAAATGTCTAGAATATATTGGCAAAACTGGCTAGTAATTGATGCAAGAGGATTTTGCACCCGTCAAGACAAATGTCTGATGTTTGTGGAAATGTTGTGTAATGACATGCAGTCTATAAAAATGCTTGCTGTAACAGGGACACTCCCTCTTCATGAAGAGAAATGAAGATGCCTGATTAAGCTTCCTCCTGCCTAGTTTATTGACAAAAGACAAATTATTCAAAGGTAAAGGTAATTTCTTCCACAAATTTCCCATCTTAGCATTGTAGCAACTAAATAACTTCGTGCCTCTTGATGGAAATCTCATGAGCTTCTTTCCTTTGGCAACTGGCGATTTTCCAATTCTATCAATCTGGCTTTAGGTGTTTTCATGGTGTTGAGACTGCCCTTCTGAAAGTATTCAGTGACATCTCTATTATTACTGACTCAGGTGGTGCTGCAGTCCTTGTTCTCCTTGACCTGTCTGCTGCCTTTGACACTGTTGACCATGAGATATTGCTGAAGGGCTGCTTTTAACTGGTTCAGGTCATATCTAACTGGTAGGCACTAGTCAGTGACTTTAAATTCCTCTTTTTCGTCTATTGCTCCTTTTAAATATGGTGTTCCTCAGGGATCCATTTTGGGTCCTATATTATTCTTTATATACCTTCACCCTATTGGAGCTATTTTTAGGAAAATTAACATTTATTTTCACTGCTACAGTATGCTGATGATACTCAGGTTTATATTCCTGTCTGCAACTCTGCAATAAATCAACTCCATAACTGTCTTTCTGAACTAAGATCCTGGATGGCTAATAATTTTCTTGATCTGAATCATAATAAAACAGAGGTGTTTATAGTGGGTCCATCAGCTAAAGCTCAAATTGGTCTTGGACGTCTTGGCTCTTTCTCTGCCTTTCGCAAACGTCAAGTCCACAATCTCGGTGTTATTTTTGACAGTAACCTCTCTTTTGAGAAACAGATTAATTCTGTAGTCAAGAGTTGCTTTTTCCAGCTTCGTCTATTAGGTAAGATCAAGCCTTTTTATCTGCTAGGGATCTTGAGAAAGCTACTCATGATTTTATCTTTTCTCGTCTTGATTACTGCAACTCGCTGTATTCTGGGATTAGCAAATCCCTGATACGCAGGTTACAGTTGGTCCAGAATGCTGCCGCTCGCTTTCTGGTTGGGGCAAGAAAGTCTGATTCTGTTTCTCCAATATTAGCTTCTTTACACTGGCTGCCTGTCAGTTTTCAAATTAATTATAAAATCTTGTTTCTAGTTTTAAAATTTTTACATGGGCTTGCTTCTGCCTATTTATCCAAATTGCGTGTTTTACACCAGCCATCTAGAGTGCTTAGATCTTCTGGTCAGTTGTCTCTTGTTGTACTAAGTGTAAAACTAATGGGGATCTAGCTTTCACAGCTGCTGCTCCTCGCCTGTGGAACTCTTTACCTCATCACATAAAGGAGTCATCTACAACTGAACTGTTCAAAACGAGATTACAGACTCATTTCTATTCACTTGCATTCCGTGACCTTCAGTAATACTGATGGTTTCCTCATTGCGATTATGTAACATTACTTCTGTTTATTTTTTATGTTCATATATTTTATTTCTATTTATGTTATTTAGGTTATTTGTATGTTTTCTTTTTATTCTATTATTGTAAAGCACTTTGGCCACAGCATTCTTATGTTGTTTTAAATGTGCTATATAAATAAATTGACATTTCCTTTTTTAATTTAATTCTTGTGGAACCGTCCACCTCTCAGATTAATGAAACGCCTTTAGAATTCATTCAGAATTGGTCTATCTTAGTTTCAACAATGAACACTTTATTTTTTGATGCCCGTTGACATTACAGTTTCAGCATTCTTAGGTTTGTTTGCCAGTGTGCATGATATTTTTGTTTACCTAATATTTTCCCTTTGTTCATCTCTGCATTTTTGTGATTTGGGCTCTGCTGTGAGGGTCTAAGTGGGGTTGTAGTATGGGGGTGCAGTACTGGGTGCTGTTTGAGGTATATAGCTTTTCACTTTTTCAATTGACCTTCCTTATGTGTGTGTTAAATTCCTTGAATCAATAAAAATTATTACAACAAAACAAATTGAAATACATAATGTTAAAATATAAAAAACATCTCACTTACAGGAACCTGTTTAGCATTATGTTTACTCCAGAAAAAGGAGACAAAACATTGACTTTTTTTCAACAAGAAAAAATGTGATTATGTGTAACAGAAATATTTAAATTCCATGGCACTCCAGCTCCCCAAACATCCGACACAGGCAGGCTCTGAACACAAGTGCTGCAAGCAAAGCCTTTTTATTTGTGGGAAACTCTTCCCATAATCACTTCCCACCACCAACACAAGTATAACGCAAAAGCACACAAAAACTATTTGTCTTTGCCTTTCTTTTCCTCTCTTTTTGCCACTGCTTCCTCTGCTTCTCCCAGCAAGCTTTGTCTCATTCCTTGCGACTCTGGCTCCTTGAACAGTAGCAGTCAGCTCCTTTTATGTGAAACTCGGGAGTACTTTCCAGTATCCCTTAATCGTGGTTAGGCTGGAGCTTTGCAAAGTAGGGCTTGTTAGTCCACACAGCACCCCCTGGTGGTACTCACGGAACATAACAGTTCTGAGTCTAAGAACTCTAATTCCCATGATGCCTTGTGGGAAAACGTGGTGCCATTGTAACCCAGAGAAGCTGCCATCTAGCGGTGTGGGGGAGACCATGCTCCATGCATGCTGTTTCCCCCATCCTTCCATGTTGAGGGTATCATGGCCAGGCAAGGGTGCCAGCTGTTCCTGATAATACCAAAACTTCAACATAAATACAATAGGATGGGCATATCTAGAGTCCACTGCTGTAATGTTGCAGAATTAGTACACATCCTGTGTGTGAAATTTTTGAAACAGTCATTATTGTACAGCCAGACATCACAATTGGGACAATAGAAGTGTGTTTCTTTATGCACATTCCTATATTTTTTCAGTTCCTTGTGCACAAGAGTGTAGATTGTCATTGCCTGATCTGCACGATAAATGCTGACCATTGTGTTATTGTAGTCTACCATAGCGCAGCACAGCTTAGTCAGTTCCACATTTCCCCTACACATGAACATTAAAAACTTGCTGTATTGTGAACAGTGCTTAAGGGGCTAATGTCTATCTTGTGCTTCAATTTCATTGCAATCTTTTTGCCTAATTGCCACGTAGATATGGCAATCTGCTGAAGCATTACAAGTCACCAGGCATATCACGGTGTTTTGAAGTACAGTACCATATGAGTCAGTTTCTTTATCGGTGTCAATGTCTGATGACCATTCACATAGTCATCACTATCGTTTGATTAAGCTAATGGTTTAGTTTCAATTTGTTCTTACACTGGCTTTACAGCTTTTCATTTACACACCTTGTTTGTTTGAAGACTCTGCCCCACTCATGAATAGTTTCAGTTTATACAAATTGCACACAAATGTTCATCATTTGTTTGTTGCATTGTGTCATTTTATTTGATACTTGGCAACTGAATACTGTCCTGGGCATTAGTTGAGCTGAACACTCTAGAGCGGATCAAAACAGCTTTACCTAAGTGACACTTGGGCTTAACCTTTTTTACATAGAATTCTGAGCCTAAGAGATGCTTGGGGTTCATTTATGTTAATTAGTTTCTACTTTGTTTTTGATGTATTTCAATAAATCTGTATCTTTATATGTTAAACTTTTTTTTTCAGTGAGAAATATAATCTCCTGCCTGAGTTTGCATGTTCTCCCCGTGTCTGCGTGGGTTTCCTCCGGGTGCTCAGATTTCCTCTCACAGTCCAAAGACATGCAGGTTATGTGCATTGGCAATTGTAAATTGTCCATAGTGTGTGCTTGGTGGGTGTGTGTGTGTATGTGTGTGTGTGCACACCCTGTCCAGGGTTTGTTTCCTGCCTTGCACCCTGTGTTGGCTGGAATTGGCTCCAGCAGACCCCCGTAACCCTGTAGTTAGGATATAGCGGATTGGATAATGGATGGATGGAAATATATTCTATTCTAATCTATTCAGCATTGACTCGGCTGTTGAATGGCCAGTTTGAGGGAGGAGGCTTTTTGGTCAAGGTCTCCAGGACACTAAATGTGTCTGGCTCATCTGATTCCTTTTCTGCAATCTGGGTGTGGTTTTACAAATAACTGATGGACAGATATTGTTGTTTTTCATTTATATTAATTAGTTCCTACTTTGTTTTTGACAAATGTTAACAAATCTGTATCCTTATATGTGATAGTTCTGTATTTAGTGAGTGATATAATCTATTCTTACATTTTGCCATGAGTGTTGTCATGGCATGCCGTGCCTGCACTTGGTGAGGAGCGCTGTGCAAGAACAAAGTAATTTGAACTGTTGTATTGTATTTCTGAGGTGGCAATGATACGTAGATTACTCATCTAGCTCTGTGATGAGAATTATTTGTGTTCTGTTTTATGTATTGTATTTACCCCATTTTTGACACCCATTGAACATTCAACTTACCTGGAAAGAGGCCTTCCTCTGAATTGTCCTTCCCAAAATTTGTTCAATTTTCGAAATGCAGAATTATCACACACACTAACCGATCATTTAATTAGGTATATCTAAGTGTTTGTTAATGCAAATATCTAATGAGCCAATCACATGGCAGCAACTCAGTGCTGAAGTTCAAACCAAGCATTAGAATGAGGAAGAAAGGTGATTTAAGAGACTTTGAAAGTGGTATGGTTGTTGGTGCCAGATGGGCTGGTCTAAGTGTTTCAGAAACTGCTGATATACTGGGATATTAACAAACAACCATCTCTAGGGTTTGCAGAGAATGGTCAGAAAAAGTTAAATATCCAATGAGCAGGAGTTCTCTGGGTGAAAATGCCTTGTTGATGCCAGAGGTGAGAGGAGAATGGCCAGACTGGTTCTAGCTGATAGAAAGGCAACAGTAGCTAAAATAACCACTTATTACAATTGAGGTATGCAGAAGAGCATCTCTGAACAAATAACACGTTGAATCTTGAAACAGCTGGGCTACAGCAGGAGGAGACCAAATGGGGTACCACTCCTGTCAGCTAAGAAGAGGCCACTGAGACTGCAATTCACAAGGGCTCATCAAAATGGGACGATAGAAAATTGAAAAAACATTGCCTGGTTGGATGATTTCTGCTGCAATATTTGGATGGTTGGGTCCAAATTTGGTGTCAACAACAAGATAACATAGATCCTTCCTGCCTTGCATCAATGGTTCACGCTGGTAGTGGTGGTGTAATGGTGTTGGGATTAATTTCATGGCACACTTAGTATCAATTGAGCATCATTTAAAAATGTCACAGCCTACCTGAGTATTGTTGTTGATCTTGTCCATCCCTTTTTGACCACAGTGTACCCATCTTCTGACAGCTACTTTGAGCAGGATAATGAGCCATGTCACAAAGCTCAAGTCATCTCAAACTGGTTTCTTGAACATGACAATGAGTTCACTGTATGTAAATGGCCTCCAAATTCACCAGATCTCAATCTAATAGAGTACCTTTGTGATGTGGTGGAACAGGAACTTCACATCATAGATGTGCAACCTACAAATCTGCAGCAACTCTGTAACGCTATTATGTCAATATGGGCCAAATCCCTGAGGAATGTTTCCAGCACCTTATTGAATCTATGCTTTGAAGAATTATGGCAGTTCTAAAGGCAAATAGGGGTCCTGTCCAGTACTAGCAAATTGTACCTAATAAAGTGGCTGGTTAGTGTATATGGGAACAGATTTGTTAAAGTACATCAAAAACAAAATATAACCTATATAACATAAATGAAAAAAACAGTATCTGCCCATCAGTTAATTGTACAACTACTGCCAGATTGTAGAAAAGGAGTCAGACAAGCCAGAAACAGTCAGAGTGCTGAAGACTTTGGCCAACTAACTGCCTCATCCCTACTAGACATTTTATAGCTGACTCAGGGCAAAGCTAGCCATTCTGATGAATGGACCCATCTATCCCATGATACCAGTTTGTAACGGCCGACCCCTTACCCAGACCGGCCACTACACTACCAAGACTATTTCCTTGGATTAGCCTGAAGACACTTGAGACGATAACATGTCTTACTTCTTACAGATTGTCTTCATTTTCCAGACACGACAAAATAACCAGCAAACAGTAGACAGATATGTAAAACCAAAAATAGATATATTGACAATGATAAATATAAATACAAACGAAGACAGGTGAATATTCAATAATATATATGTATATATATATATATATATAGTGAACCTGGCCCGGACACAGACAGGCGGACATGTTGTCTTCGAGCTGCAGCGTCTCCTTCCCTGCAGCCCTGTTGTGCCGGAGCCCGCAGACTCAACGGATCCGGAAGTCCCTGCCTATAAAGGAAAAATACGCCAGGCGGAACTCACCTATCCAACCGAGGAATCATCCTCGGCGTGGCCTCTCTTGACGCCATGCCGTCCCAGGCGCCTCCAGCACATTGGAGACCGCTGCACTCCTAGTAGGCACGCCGCCCACCCGCATCAAGGAAATATGGCCTTCCTGCGGACCCCTGGCAAGCACGCAGCCCAGCTGCGTGGGTGGGGTCCCCTGCTGCAGCCCACAACAAAATTTCTATATACAGGTCCCGCCTTGGAACAGGCAGAACCCCAGATGTGAACCCAGCCCGGACACAGACAGGTGGACATGTTGTCTTCAAACCACCACATGTTTATTAAACACACTATTTACAATAAATGGTCACTAAGACCCAGTCCAAAAGTGCACACAACCCCAAACACACACTCACAAACACACCTGGCCACAATGCCTTTTCTTCGGGCCGCCTCCACACTCTCTTCTTGCCTCCTGCTTCCACCCGACTCTAGCCCTGAATGAATGGAGACGGCCCTTTAAACAGTCCCCGGATGAGCTCCAGGTGTTCCCAGCATGCCTCCTCTGGCCACGCCCCAGCGTGGCGGAAGTGCCGGCTGTCCTCCTGGCAGCTCTCCGGCGCCGTCCTAACTCTTCCCCCCAGCACTTCCTGGTGTGGCGGAAGTGCTGGGGTAACAGGTCCCCAAGGCATTGGGGCGCCTCCTGGCGGTGACCACGGGCCCCTACAGGGTAGGGCTTCCATGCCCTGTACCCATGGCCCCCAGAGCAACCAGGAAGGCGACCCCCACATGATCCAGGGTGGGTGCAGACCCACATCCGGTCCTTCATGTTGTCCCGGCCGGGTCATGGCCCCTGGCATCCCTGACACTGCCCCACAGCCAGCGAAGACCACTCGGGGGAAAGAGCGGCCCGTCCCGCGAGGGCAGCGCAGCCCCGCGGTCCAACTCTAGGATAGCGGGTCCGCCCCGCACTCAAGCAGGGACAGGGGCGGAGACACGCCTGAGCACCACCACTTGGTGCTCCCTTGCGCCCGCACAGGTTGTGCTCCCCTCTTACCGGCACCCGGGGCCTCCTTCGGCACCCCTCCGAGGCCTCTGCCCCCTTTGGTCGGAGCCACTCGCTCCCTTGCAGCCTCCTCCAGCCGTGGCGGCATTCGCGCACCAGCAGAGAGATCCTTCCGCAGACGGTCCGACATCAGAGGGCAGGTCCCCAACGAAGGGGTCCTACGGCTCGCCCGGGGTCCGTCCCTACAAAAGAGAAGACAGGGGCAGAACCGCTGCCAAAGCAGCCTTCCCGTGCCACACGGGCAGCGTCTCCCTCCAATCGCCACCCGGCACTTGCCTGTTCGGCACCCTCTCCGCGGCTTCCGTGTCCCTCTCAACGATGGAAACAACGGCACCGCTTGCGCTCTCTCTGCCGGCCTCAGGGATTCCCTCTGCCCCGCAGAGAGCGGTTAGCACCCGGACGCGTGCACCCAGCACCACGTCCCAACATATCGGAGGAATCGGCACCCAGCCTCTTATTCCTCCGTTCACTCTGGGACGCCATGACGGTTTGAGACTCCTTATGGAAAAGAAGGCGCCTCTTTCCCGTCTGCGTCCCTATAGTGCGGCGCGAGACCGCAGCCGACTCGGGGCGGAGGGCGCTAGGACCCGGGGCACTTAGCAGCCCGTGTCCATTCAGCGTCCTCTCGGACTCCCCTCGCGCAGCGATACAGCCAGCGGCGCGCCTCCTATTGGAGGGCTGCTTACTCGAAACTGATCGCTGACATCACAGCCATTTTCAGCAGACCCTCCCGCATGCTGTACGGAGTCGGCTGTACTCACCATCTCCGCCAGTACCTCTCCGGCTGGAGATTCCAGCGTCGCGCCCCATTGTCAATCGAAACGCCCTCAGCGCCTTCCTCTCCAGTTCCAGCACTTCAGCCCGGATGGCACGTAGCATCTGTAATAACGCTGCTCCGCTGGCTGAAGGGCGCCTCCAGCTCCGCCAGAGCAGCCGGCAAAGACAGGAAGTTAACCACGCGTGGCGCACCTGTCTGTCAGCCTCTGACGCCGCCACTTCCTGTGGGCCTTCTCCTCCGCCCAATCGGGTCTCCCCTGCCCGTGATGGACATTCCTTGGTCCCGCCTCTCTGCAGTCATCGGCGGGCACACAAGACACATCGTCCAATCGTGTGCCTATCAGGGAGGGACTTCTGGTCGCGTCATCTTGCCTCCCCTTCTGCAGTGGCGGCGTGCTCGCCGGCAGCCCCTGTTGCCGGCGCCCTCGAGCTGCAGCGTCTCCTTCCCTGCAGCCCTCGCGGCTGCCGTCGTGCTGCCGGAGCCCCGCAGACTGGACCACCACTGACACGGATCCGGGAAGTCCCTGCCTATAAAGGAAAAAATACGCCAGGCAGGGAACTCACCTCCCCGGATTCGTCCAACCGAGGAATCATCCTCGGCGTGGCCTCTCTTGACGCCATGCCGTCCCGGGCGCCTCCAGCAACGGCGCGCTCATTGGAGACCGCTGCACTCCTAGTAGGCACGCCGCCCACCCGCATCAAGGAAATATGGCCTTCCTGCGGACCCCTGGCAGTACGTGGGGTTCCTTTACCCCGCGGGGCTGTGCACGCAGCCCCCCATGCGTGGTGGGGTCCCCTGCTGCACCGGGCCGTCCACAACAAAATTTCTATATACAGGTCCCCGCCTTGGAACAGGCAGAGCTTCCTGTCGACTACGCCAGATGTGAACCCAGCCCGGACACAGACAGGTGGACATGTTGTCTTCAAACCACCACATGTTTATTAAACACACTATTTACAATAAATGGTCACTAAGACCCAGTCCAAAAGTGCACACAACCCCAAACACACACTCACAAACACACCTGGCCACAATGCCTTTTCTTCGGGCCGCCTCCACACTCTCTTCTTGCCTCGTCCTGCTTCCACCCGACTCTAGCCCTGAATGAATGGAGACGGCCCCTTTTAAACAGTCCCCGGATGAGCTCCAGGTGTTCCCAGCATGCCTCCTCTGGCCACGCCCCAGCGTGGCGGAAGTGCCGGCTGTCCTCCTGGCAGCTCTCCGGGCGCCGTCCTAACTCTTCCCCCCAGCACTTCCTGGTGTGGCGGAAGTGCTGGGGTAACAGGTCCCCAAGGCATTGAGGCGCCTCCTGGCGGTGACCACGGGCCCCTACAGGGTAGGGCTTCCATGCCCTGTACCCATGGCCCCCAGAGCAACCAGGAAGGCGACCCCCACATGATCCAGGGTGGGTGCAGACCCACATCCGGTCCTTCATGTTGTCCCGGCCGGGTCATGGCCCCTGGCATCCCTGACAATATATATATGTGCACACAAACCACCACTTACCCAATGACTCCAGTGAATAATTATTAAACGAAAACACAATATTTACAAAACCCTCCCTTGCCCCAAGTAATAAACAAATAAACATGAAACGCAAAGACAGATTCCTTCTTCCTTCGCCATTTGCTCCTCTCGTTTAAATACAGAATGATCCTGATGTAACTGGTGGATTGAACAGGTGATTTCCGTCTTGGGTTGCGGTTTCCCTTCATCATCTTTCCCCTTTTCACCTAAGGGGATAACATTTACTGATACACACATATAGTTCAGCAAACGGGACAATGAAAACAAAGCGCACTCAGCATAGACAAAAAAAAACCCAAAACAAATACTTACTATTATGTAGCCCCGCTACAAGTTCTCCTTTGTCTAACATGACTTTTCCATATTCAGGCAAACAACTTGACAGTACAGCAGTGGCACCAAGCACCACATGAGAATACTGAGAAGAGAAACTGAATAGGTAAAGGTTATTAACAGTTTAGGAAAATCATATTACTTATATTTTAGTACTGATGACTAACACCTTTAAATGTATCAGAAACATGCAAAATATTGTTACAGGCTGATTGAGCAACCACCCAAAGCCCAATCTTACAACAAGCAGTTGGTAGGTAATAACAGACCATCTATGAATGAGACCAACAGATGCTGACACTGCTTGAGCAACAGATGTCTGCAGTTAGTTGCCTAACAGCTGTGTGCCACAGTGCTTCCAACAGAGGCATGCTGGAATATTCAGCTTGTCATGACTTCTCTTGAATGAGGTATTTGAGTCAATGATCAGCAAACAATGAGCAGTTGCATTGTAGTTGTGGACATCGGAAGACTGAAAAACAGCCTAGTGACATACATTTGGAGTCCTAATGATTTACAATGATAGGAACACCAGAATCATTGCCAAATGCTATGAGATCATGGATTTGTTCTGATAAGTGTCACAAATGGATTAGTTTTGTTTTTTTTACTGGGGTGCACATTGGGTTCATTTAAATGGCACACAATATCTAAATATCATGTTCAAATCTAAATAAATAGGAAAGTCCTGGAAGGGTAATTAATCCATTCTTACTCTTCTATATTTGGCTGACACATTTATTCGAAAATAACAAATATGTTTAACCTATCCTTGGCTCTCATTTTCAGTTTGGTTTGAATGGGGATCTCTCAATTTTAAACTAAATCAAGTCTGCAGATTGTCTTAATGTTCTGCCTTTACATCCTTTTTGCATCACTGAGTTCCTAGTGTATTTCTAGTTATAGGAGTTTTTTTTTCAAGTGCACTATTCTTTTTTCATACTGTGCTAATAAGTGCTGATTTAAATTCTTCTTTAATTTATAAGTTGTTTTTTAACCTTTGTTTTTACATTTTAGATCTTCTCCATAATTTCATAATGAGTACAAGCTCACCTACTCAGTTTAATTATCTCTATTTTAGCTATGTAATTTTGTTGCATCCGATGAAAATGGCTCAGAATCCTACAGCTGTAAGTATTGCTAAATCTAATTATCCTTCACCTTAACCCATCAGCCACTCTTAACCCTACAAAGACTACATTATATGTCCTCTCAAAAAGCCCCAGTGATGCTCATAAACAAAGAAATGGAGGAGACTCTCACAGATTGGTCAGAGATGTCAGTATATTGAAAGCACCAGGATGACAGCATTAAAGGATAAACATTTAACGTAAGTAGACTTCACAATCATAAATAGATGCTAATGAGATTTGTTAGCCATCTTTATGCAGTTTGTTATAATAGTTCTTATTATGCACACTTTGCTAACAGCACAGTGGCATCTAAGGTCCAAAAATGTCCTACTAACAGAACTGTTGGACTTTCTTGGACTTCATTGGCTCCCTATTCACCTCCGTATTGAATACAAACTTTGTCTGCTTACTCACCAATGTATTCATGGAAATACTCCACAATATCTTAAGGAACTCCTTATATTACAATCCACTACAAGAAACTTCCGTTTTGCAAATACCTACCGCTTTTGCCCACCTGTGACCAAACCTCGTACAATGGGTGACCGAGCCTTTGCAGTGGCTGCTCCACGGCTCTGAAATGCCCTACCAGAGAGCCTGAGAACACAGCAGATTGTGGGTTGTTTTAAAAAACAGCTAAAGACTTTTCTATTTAGGAAAACATACTAATACGAATGGTACTAATTATTGTTGTTTTGTCTCTGTTTTTAACTTGTTTTGCCTTTGTTCAAAATTTTTATGTAGCAGTTTGAGATTTACTACAAATGTAAAGTGCCCTATAAATAAAATGCATTATTATTATTATTATTACTTTCTGCTTCTGTGGCAGTCCACTTGTTAGGTGATGTCCATTTGCTGTAGGAGTACAACAGAACGTTCATGCAGAGAGGGTTTCAGGTTGATTTGTGATTACTTTTCCTCTTTTATCATGGCATTATTGGCAACTATTTATTTAATTTTTCACTACATCTTTTGGGTCCTTCTTTATTAATAATTGCTTGATTAGCAGTAAGCATGAACTATAATATCTTCTATGTATTATCGCATGTGAGGGAAATGACTGTTTCTTCCAGAGTCATACAAAGGGGTTTCCAGGGGGAAGAAGCTTGCACAATAAACTAACAATTCTCTACTACTGCCATCAGTCAAAAAGACACAAACTAGACAGAAGAGCCAAAACAAATACAAACATTTCCTATCTGCTCGCAACTCACATTTGGGGTGAGAGGTAACACCATTTGTGTTCAAATTCCTAAATTCTGTAATCCAATCCAACCCAGGGTCCTTCCACACACTCACCGATGGCTACACATCCTGACCAATGGATTTAGTTGTAAGTTCAAAGTGGCTTCAGGTAAGTGCTGTTTAGTCGTGCTCGCCTTCCCACACTCTGCCATACTTTTTGTCATAAAGAAAATGTTTGCGGGTGAGATATGTATACTAACAGGATAAATGTCACTAGTTGCGAAACATGATTTATTTTAAGAATTTAGGAATAAGGGTAATGCATACGTTTTTAAGGTGAATTTAATTTTACATAAATTATTTCCCTCATCACTTCTCACCACTTTAAGCATTCAGGTTAATGCAGCAATCTTCCAGTCACCTTATATCAATGCAATCATTTGAGATAAGATAGAATGTGCTTTTTCTAACAACTCTCCATCAATGCGTAGTTTACAACAACTGCTGGACAAACTGATATCAAACTCTCTGTGTCTCACACCAGACACTCTGTTAAGTCCATTCCCTGTCAAAGTCAGGCTGTTCTAAAAGAAAATGAGAAGATACTACTCAGTAAGAAAAGTGTTAGTCTTCTCTCGAAAAGAGAACACACATCTGGGGACAGCTCATTAAAAAGTTAATAGTGAAAAGTGGTGAAATCTTCTCCTGGAAAGGCTTTACCCACAGAGTGTCTTCCAAAAAAGCGTGTCCCCAATTTACTCCAGTCCGTGAATTTTAAACGTTTGGTGTTGTCGTGTCTCATCTCTCTTTCATGTATTAGATATGTAATATAACTATGAGACTAATGAGAAAAAGAAACTGAACAAAAGACTTGGCTCTGGGAGGAAAAAGAAAAGTAAAATTGCTGCTATCATCCAGTTCGAGATCTAAGTACCTGAATCTTGCTCTCATTCTATTTATCACTACATGGTATAACAGTAGCAAACAGTGTTTAGGAATCATATATATACTCAGCAAAAAAAGAAACGTTTCTTTTCCAGGACTGTGTATTTCAACAATAATGTAAAAATAACTTTACAGATCTTCATTGTAAAGGGTTTAAACAATGTTTTCCATGCATGTTCAATTAACCATAATCAATTAATTAACATGCACCTGTGGAATGGTCGTTAAGACCTTAACAGCTTACAGAAAGTAGGCATTTAAGGTCACAGTTCTAAAAACGCAGGACACTAAAGAGACTTGTCTACCAACTGTGAAAAACACTCAAAGAAAGATGCCCAGGGTCCCTGCTCATCTGCGTGAACGTGCATTAGGCATGCTGCAGGGAGGCATGAGGACTGCTGATGTGGCTAGGGCAATAAATTGCCATGTCCGCACTGTGAGACGCCTAAGACAGCGCTACAGGGAGACAGGAAGGACAGCTGATCATCCTCGCAGTTGAAGAGCCCGGATCTCAATCCCATTGAGCACGTCTGGGACCTGTTGGATTGCAGGGTGAGGGCTAGGGCCATTCCCCCCAGAAATGTCCAGGAACTTGCAGGTGCCTTGGTGGAAGAGTGGGGTAACATCTCACAGCAAGAACTGACAAATCTGGTCCAGTCCATGAGGAGGAGATGCACTGCAGTACTTCAAGCAGCTGGTGGCCACACCAGATACTGACTGGTACTTTTGATTTTGAGCCTCCCTTCATTCAGGGACACATTGTGAAACATTTTTAGGTTATGTCTTATGGTGTTGACTCTTTTACTGTTCATACAAATATTTACACATTAAGTTTACTGAAAGTAAAAACAGTTGAAAGTCAGAGGACGTTTCTTTTTTTGCTGAGTATATATATACTACATGTTAAAATGCTTCCATTTACACAGTAAGGTTAAGTTACTTTGCACATACAGTGAGATGCTGAGTGCTGTGCAGCCTCGGCTGTGGTTCTGCTGAAGTGGTGTCAGTGTCATTAGGCAAAATGTTCCAATGCGGGTGTACTGTGGACTGAAAATGACATCTCCTGTAGCAAATGCACATTTTACAGTTCATCTTTTCGTGAATTTAGCTGCCGTGTCTTTCAACCTAATATTTGACTGCAGTAATATCGTTAAGTGACAGTGACAGGCACCACATAAAGCTGGTGGCACTGCATTGTTTACCTTTACCACTCTTCTGGTGATATCTTTGAATGCCAAAGTATATTCCAGGTTTACAGAAAGGTTCTTCCTTTGCAACACATTATTTCAATATTTAAGAGATGTAAAGTTTTCTCTGCTGTAAAAGACTCAAGAGGAGACAGCACAAAGGTTTGGGGTTTTCCGTTCCCATATATTGTAGACGATCCACAATAAAAAGCAAATAAATGGTCAAAACTATAAACACAAAATTGGTTCATAAGCGCGACGCCGAATCATGGCGTCGGCGGCCATTTTATGAGGGAAGAGCCGGAAGTGGAGGAATGCTGGGAAGGAACCGTGAGGGATGCTGGGATCGATGACGTCAGGACAAGATGGCGGAGGAAAGGCGGAAGTAACATACTGCGGGCAAAGCCGGCTTTTTCTGAAAGAAAGCACAGGGAGAAAGTTAGTACCCCGCCATTCCCTGCCGGCGAATGTCTTCCCAGGTGTGTTAAAATCCGTCTGCGGTCTCCTACTCGCGCGTGTGTGACACTGCACACATTTAAATGTTTAACGGGGGTCTTTCAGCCATAGAAGGATTATCCATCATGACCACAGGCTTGCTGTCTGTTGTTACTCTTTCCTGTTTAAATCTCCACCCTTACTCTGAGCTCATGGCATTCATGTGGCATTGGATTAGTTTAGAAATGTGACACTCATTGAAGCATCTAATTGTTCCCACCCACTTTGATGTCAAATTCACTTGTGGTTGTCTTCAGACATACAAGTATGTTTTATGCCTGGCTCTGCAAAACTAGGAAAGTGTAACTAAGATAGTAGCTACCCAGTTTAGATGATTGTTGAAAATGGATGGATTATTTAACAAGATCCAGAAGAACCGAGTCACAGCAGCCTCCCTACTTAGCAAATCTGTCAGTGTTTTAGAATTCTAAACATTATAAAATAAAAAAGAGGCTGATTGTAGAGGTTTGTGCAATGAGAAAATAGGCACACCATTAAATTTTTCTCCGGAATTTGATTTTCTTTCAGTAAAATAATGATGACCAATTCTGTCAAGCCATTGTGAATCATCTTCACATCCTACCAACAGTCATTTATTCTCTAATTCTGTTAGTTATTTGTCTTGTTTACCACAGTAATTGCACAGACTCAATTTTATTTAAAAATTAAAATGATGTACTTAGTGGGGAAGAGGTATCATTATGGTAAATTAGTCTTATTTAATGCACACTGATGTGGGATTTTGCTAGTTGCCTCTCATTAAAGACCTTGTGCTGTATAATAACCTTTTGAGAAATTGCCTAAATAACCCTTTAACAATATCCCAGGATTTCTTTGGGTTAAGCATATATTACAGTTTTATTTTAATGTGAAAAAATACACTCTTGATAATAAATGGAATTTCTCTTTACTGAAATCCTTGCAAATATCATGGAATCGTGTTTCTATTTGGGGTGATGGTAAAGGGACTTGAAATGGTAGCCATGAGTTTAATGTGTTATGTTTCAGAATTTTAGTCAGATTACTTCCTGCAGTTTTAAAATAGCTTGGATTGTCCACTGCTGCAATATTCAATTTAATGCTTATATTTGGTCATTACCTCTTACTGTCGACTTGGTCGTTAAAAATATAGCACCATATATAAACTGGAAAGGTAAAGGGAGCAACAGAACATCTGCATTATTTTAGCATTTTTACAGATTAGTAAAAATGTGGCACAGCACTTTATGTTCTATCAAAATGTTATGGAATCATCTAACCAAAATTAATGTACAGGTTGGCCCTTTCAATATGCTGGTTTACAATTCGCAGATCCGCCTGTTCATGGGTTTGTCATCAATAACTAAATTGAAATTTTGTGAGTTTTGCAACCTATTGCTCAAAACAACAGACAACATTCTAGCCCTGCTACCTAAATGGACTGCAAATCCCAGCAGCCCCGGGAATTTTGCTTCACTGGGCAGCTTCCGGGGTTGCTGCGAGGGCTTCTAGGTGAAAGATGATGGCACTAGTTTTAAAAGTGAGCCAAAACAAGCCAGCAAGTTCTCAGTCGGTGGTGTCTTTTTCTTTCAATTCTTTACTGCATAATTGAATTACAATGACACCCATTGGATTACAGTTTTCTCTGGATTTTTATTCTTGTCCTGTGTCCAGTTATTTGAGTGATTTTACCAGAGTTGGAAAATATCTTTGTCTGGGAGTGCTCCTAGCTTCAACAGATATTCACATACGTCAATATAATGGTAGGAAAAAACTTTACATAATTATGAGAAGGCTACTGATTAAAGATTTTACTTCTTAACTACAACACCATGACCTGCCCCTGTAAAACTGGACTGTGTTGAGAATGCTTATCATTTTATGCTTAGTGTTTTGTTGGATTTCTTTTGTATCTGTAATATTAAACATTTTTTAATTTACTACTATCAATGTAGAAACAAATTTATTGCAATTAAACTTTTATAAAAAGTTACAGTTCACTAAAGAGCTGCTGAGCTACAGTATGCCCTTTATCTGGGGGATACCATGCATCTTTATCTTGGCAGCGAGTCTTACACACGTGATCAATTTATCTTGCATTTCACACAAGTTTTTGTATCATATCTAGTGCAATAAACTTAGGATATACAATAATCGTGAGCCTAAAATGTATTTACAGGGGTCCGGCACCCTTAACCTCCACGAATCGCAAAGGATTGCTATATAATGTTTTTTCACTTGAAAATCATTTCCATTTTCAGCCATAATGATCAATATATTTTAAAGTAGAGTATATTTTGTGTGCTGTAATTACAAATTAATTACACAGGTATTGGGTACAATGTACAGCATACTGTATTCAACAGAAAAGCAAAAGCAACATTTCTGAAATAATTCTTATGAAAATGGTCTGTACCTTAAAGTGAAAGAGAAAGGCTTGAAGGGTTTAAGAGACAAAGATTTGAATCATTTCGGCTTTTGTTCAAGCTAATCAATAAAAATCATAAAGAATATCTTAAAGACTATAAAGCATACGGCTCGCCAGCTCAGTTCAGCATGACTTGAACACTTGACAGTCTGCCACTAAACAACAAAGCACTTCGGTCATGGCAGTTATCTGGAGCGCTGCATTATCAGAGCTCACTGGTTACAAGAACAGAACCAATTTACTGAACTGGCATGCTCCACAAGTCAGCCATTCATTTTCAGAGTACTATATGTTACAGATGGCCCATGCTGAATTCTAACCTAGCATCATTAATTCAAGACAGGAACCACCATGTATAGAATGAGAATATTCAAATTGTATTTGTAATAGAAGGTCTCTGATTTTAAAGTAAAGAATTAACAAAAACACGCCAAGAACAATATGAAAACTGAAGACAAGGCAGGCTCTCCTTTGTATGTGAGCTTTCTAAAGCAGCTCCTTTTCAAGCTCGGCTATTTCAGGGCAGCTTTGTAGAGGGATAACAGACAACTGTATTTGCTTCCCCCCCAAATAAACCTTCACTTTCTGACTGAATGAGATACGCGTGTTTACAGGAACATCAATGCAGCCTTCTGCTAACATCCAACTCATATTTAGGTTCATTTTTAAACAAGTAGAGGTGATGAGTCAGTTGCCATAGAGAGGGAAGAACCAGTACAGCCTACCGTATAGTCCTAGATAAAAATTCAACATAGACGCTTACATCAGTTATGGGGCTGCAGTGAGATTTAGCAAGACACTAGACTCCTGCATGTTCAAGAATTAAAATCAGCTGTTTTATATGCTGTGGTGGGCTGGCGCCCTGCTCAGTGATTGTTTCCTGCCTTGCTCCCTGTGTTGGCTGGGATTGGCTCCAGCAGACCCCCGTGACCCTGTAGTTAGGGTATAGCGGGTTGGATAATGGATGGATGGATGGATGTTTTTATATGAATGACAGGAGGACAACTGTAACGTGGGAGGAATGTCCTAGTGAAGCAGACATGGTTGCAGATTAGATTGGTTAGGCAAAGAAACAAAAGGATAGTAACAATTTATAGGTTTACTAGCTGTGTTACCTGTCAAAAACAGGTGATAGAATAAATGTAAAAACTATCTGATATTTGATATCTCTTGCCCCTTAGCATTGGTAGACCTCATCTGACTGGTTAGGCCACATTTGGGGTACTGTGTACAGTTTTGGTCTCCAGGCTACAAAAAGGACATAGCAGCACTGGAGAAAGACCAGAGAAGAGCGACTAGGCTGATACCAGGGCTACAGGAGATGAATTTTAAGGAGAGATTAAAAGATATTAAAATTTATAGTTACACATGCCCAGTGTTACATATTTCTACTTAGTTTTAGTAGCAGTAGTACTGTCACACCCAAACAGAGAACAGGGTAAACTTCCTACTTACATGTTCAACCAAAGATGAGCGAAATGAGACAGGTGAAAATGAATTGCGCACAAAAAAAAAAAAGTTTGCAAACCAAACTGACTTGTTTCCTGTGAAATTCGTGTCTTTAACACAAAAATAAATGTGCTAATTTCTTGTCTGGAAGTGTTTTCCTGCATTAATTCTGCATATGTTTCCCTATCTTTTAGCATTTAAATAAAGACACCCTTTGAAAAGAAAAAAGTCACCTTTATCATCTCCTGTTGTACTAATAAGAAGACACTAACTTTGCCAGTTATGATGACGATCTTGGGGATCACCATCCTAAAGATGCATTGCAGACAGAAATGAAACTCCAAAAATCAAGAAACCGAAGGCATATTTGCTACTGTAGGTAATGGGTGGAGTGGGGGATCAAGTGATCTTCCATTGTCTCATAAGAGTGCATAGGGAGCAACTTCAGGGTAGCAACCTCACTCTCCCAGTGCGAGGTGGTGCAGTCACTAACTCATTGTCTCCTTTCATCTGTAGAACTGAGGAAGACACATGCAGAGACATCTCATGTCACTTCTTATAGCTGCCCAGATATTTCCAATCCGACGGGTATTTAGGAGACTCAGACCAGAAGTTTGTGGATTGTTTTAAACCTGCGACTGAAGAGGACAGAGTTCCTTCAGCAATGCGGCCTCATTTACCACAACCACATAGTGTCCATCTCATTATTTCTTATGTTATTTAAACCTTTAATTTTTTTCTTTGCTATTAAACCAAATAACAAGGTGGTTCCTCAGCACTTTAACCCTTGTTTCTTACACTGCATATTAAGATTTCCTGCAGAGAAAACACAGTAGTTTTTATGATGGTCATTTTGGTTGGGTGTTTGTGTAGAAAATATTCAGCATGTCACATTTTTTTAAAGAGCTCATTGCGTCTTTATGGTAATGTGAATGAAGGCATACACAGGATTGATTTTACTGTGGGTCATTACCTGTGTAAGAGCCATTTGCTAGTTATTTAAGTTATATGAATGTTTTACTAAATATTGGTGCCTAATGGGTGGCACGGTGGTGCAGTGGTAGCACTGCCTCACAGTTAGGAGACCCGGGTCCTCCCTACGTGGAGTTTGCATGTTCTCCCCGTGCTTGTGTGGGTTTCCTCCATGTACAAGACAAGCAGGTTAGTTGCATTGGCGATTCTAAATTGTACCTATTGTGTGCTTGGTGTGTGGGTGAGTGTGTGTGTGTGACTGTGGTGGGCTGGCACCCTGCCCAGGGTTTGTTTCTTTCCTTGTGCCCTGTGTTGGCTTGGATTGGCTCCAGCAGACCCCTGTGACCCTGTAGTTAAGATATTGGGTGGATGGATAGAGCATAATCTATGGGAGGTTCCTATAATCCCCATAAATTGAATTGAATTGGTATATTCTAAATATTTCTAGCCTCTCTGACTAAATATTGTTCTCAGTTAGTGATCAGCCTTGCCATGTGTAAGGCGTAGAGGGCACATGGTTTTAAACTATGCCTTGTGTGTTTTGTGTGCCAAGTAATGAAAGACAAAGTACTTAACTGAATGTGCTGTGCCGTATGTTTAAAACCTACAGAAGAAGTAATGTTAAGTATAGAAACAACTAAAGTTTTACAAGAAAAGCTAAGTTTAGAGAAGATAACATTTTTTCTAGTTCTTTACCTTTTATTCTACATGTGTAGTAACCTGTTTTTCTATATTCTTGTGTGGATTATTTGCTTTGAATTTTCACTAAATATTTTAAAACAAACGTTTGGAGTTAGAAATTTGTTTCGGCACGCGTTTTATCCGTGCTAGAACTCGCCTTACACTCCTGCGGCTACAACCTGTTCTACACAGTGTGGAGACTGGCCCAGACACAGACAGGCAGACACGTTCATGTCACCCACAAACACGTTTATTTACAATATATACAAGAGTCCAGTGCACCACAAAACCCCCAAAGTCCTGGCCTCACACCAATGCCTTCACTTTCCTCTTCAGGCCGCCTCCTTGCCTCCTTCAACTCAGTCCACTCTGCTCCCGACTCTCGCCTCGAATGAAGGGAGGCAGCCCCTTTTATTATCACCCGGATGTGCTCTAGGTGGGTTCCGGCAATCACCCGCCGACACGCCTCTGTGTGGCGGAAGTGCCGGCTGCATCCCCGGAAGCACTCTGGGTGTCCCTGCTCTTCTTCCCCCCAGCACTTCCTGGTGTGGCGGAAGTGCTGAGGTCCAGGGCTCAAAAGGCATGGGGGCACCCCCTGGCGGCGACCACGGGCCCCTACAGGGTGGAGCTTCAAAGCTCTGTGCCCATGGCCCGCAAAGGAACCAGGACGGTCGCCCCCAGACGGTCTGGGGAAGGCGCAAGCCCTCCTCTGGTCCTACTGGGCGTCCCGGCCAGGTCGCCACCCCAGCCACCTCTGACAACAGCTGTAGGAAATAAAATGCAGGCAAACATGGAAGATTGAATGAGACTTTAGATATCAATATAAGTCTTGTTTTCTGCCCCTAAAAACTCTTTTTAATGAGCTTCACATTTCACAATTTTGAAGTTGCCAGTGCAACTATATTGAAATTGAAACTTGGCCTTACGGCTGTGACCTGCAGGGGGCACTCCAGTTCCCCAAACCCGACACAAGTTCAGCACAGCACACAGGCTTAATTTAGTTGTGGGAAACTCTTCTCAAGCATTTCCCACCAGCACACAGTACAAAAGCACCAAGCACAATGAATAAGGCACACAGCAATTCTCTTCCTTCTCCTCTCTGTGTTTTCCTTACCCTCTGTCTTTCCTTCTGCCACTACTCTACTGCCAGCAAACTTCATTAATTTTTCTCCAGACTCTGGCTCCTGGAGCAGTGGCAGGCAGCTCCTTTTAAGTATCCCTTGAAGTACTTCCAGTAACCCGAAGGTTTGGCTAAAAAGCACTTTCGGGTAAGGTTGGCACCCCATGAAGTAGGGCTCCTCAGTCCCTACAGCACCCCCTGGCAGTACCTAAGGCACTCAACAGGGCTGAATCAAAGAACTCCAATTCCAATGATGCCCTGTGGGAAACCATGGTACTGCCACAAGCAAGGTGGGTTTGCCATTTAGCAATCCAGGAGAGATAATGCCCTGGTTGTCCCTCACACTGCCACTAATCAGCACTCTCCAGCAACATGAGAAACAAGAATGTATAAAAGTAAATAAAATCAGTTTTTTTTTAACAGGAAAGATAAATCAGTTTACCTGATTTAATCATGGTTTTATTACAGGTGCTCCTAAAGTTCACGTCTGGAGTACAAGAAAGACACAGTGACACTTGAAGCTGTGCAGAGGAGAGCAACCAAGTGCATCACAGGAATTAAGGACAAGCCGTAGTCAGATAGACTCAGAGAATTAAACCTGTTTAGTCTTGAGCAGAGGAGACTGTGTGGGGACCAAATCCAGTTCTTCAAAATCCTCAAAGGTATTAATAAATGTAGCAGAATTATTTCAGCTTAACAGTGAATCATTTACTTGAGGACATCAGTGGAAATTAAACAGAAGGACATTTAGGAGTTGGACTGAAGCCAGTAAGCACTTCTTTACTCAAAGAGCTGTGGGAATGTGAAAGAAACTACCAATCGTGCAGTTGAGGCAGAAACCTTGACAACCTGTACACAGTAAATGGATGAAATATTGGGAAAGCTTTCCTATTTGTTACAAAATGGAGCATGGTCTCCTCTCATTAGGAGTCTTATGATTTTATGTTCTTAAGTTGTCTGCCTGGTTTGGTTCCTGGCCTGGTCTGGGCATTCTTGGAGTTTACAATGTTTACCTCATGCCTTCATGGATTCATTTGTATGGAAGAGTGTGACCTGTGACAGATTGGCTCGCCATTCATAGACAGTTTATGTAATCCCCTTCATACTTCTAAGCAAGGCTTTGACATTGTGTGCAGGATTATATAGGAAATGATAAAACATGTCAGAGGAAGAATTAAAAATGCAACACATTTTTCTTAAATTAAAGACATCTCTTTGAACCCATATCTAGCAAATAATAGTTTTGGGGGTGCAGAAGTCTATCCCCACAGCAGGACAATCTTCGATGATGGAGTGCCAGACATTAATTCAACAAGAAAAACACTTGGTGAAAATTGCATGCTGGAAAAATGAAATGACAAATGTGCACACATTCAAGGTATCAATGTTTTCACAAGTGATGTCTGCCAGAATACACTGCAAAATCAAGGAAAGGTTCCCTTTTCCATCGTAGACAAAATGCAGGAATTTAAAATAGTGGACACTTACAGTAACAATAAAAAAAACTTTGCCGGCACATAAAAGTGATTTTAGCTTTAGATTTTGTGCCTCATGATAATGCCAGTTGTTTTCGAAGAGCCCGAGGATACATCATCACCAGAGCTGCTGCTGTTATTAGATATTTGGGAAGATACAGATGTTGAGAGATAACAAAGGAAGCACCAAGTGGCTATAAAAGAGTGAAATTTACAAGACAGGACCATTATCAGTCTTTCAGAAGAGAACAGAGGTTTCTTAATTCACTTGCTGTTGTTATCCCTCACACTAGGAAGTGAAAACAGAATGAATGGAAGTAACTGGAAGAAAAACCATTAAGCAAGCTAGAAATCAAAGCCATGAATCAAACCTATCTTTCATTTAATCAAAAAACCAAGGATCAAAACAAGAAACTGAAACCAATAGTCCGGAACTGGGAAATCACATGTATGAAGAGTTTTGTTTATTTATCTACAAAAAACTTGGACGTTAACATATCTAACATGCAGATCTTTATGGCAGCACCATGATGACATTAATTGTGCAACTCCAGGAACCACAATGCCAATGCAAATGATACAAAATACTTTGTAATAACTGAACACGATGTCCAGGTTAGAAATTAATGCCAGAGTATAAATGTGAGCCACATAAACACATAATGAGACATAGACTTTAATATGAAGTTGGTCCCCCCTTTGCAGTGTGAAAGAATCAGTCTCAACACACGAAAAAAGGTTTGGGGCAGCCACCCGTATATTGTCCCTGGCTGCAAAAGGGTAATGAAATAAGCAAATACATGCTCTGGTTGAGTTCCAAAACTGAACTGACTTGAGTTGTGAGATGATGGCGGCTTTAAAGGCCAAAGCTGGAAGTGATGTCATCTGAGGTTGGAACCAGAAATTATGTTGTTCTTGGCGTCGGAACCAGAAGTGACGTCAATCTTGGCGCCGGAACTGGAAGTGATGTTTTTGATGTTAAATCAGATAGGCTTCCCCATATCTGGCCTGCAGAGATAACAGAAGTAGGTTCAGCACACCCTGCCACCCCCTGACCTGGCGGGTAATTACCTCTATTTGGTCCACTCAGCCTCCCCCTAATCGCAGGTGTGTGACAGCAGCTATAACAACTTCCACTTTTCTTGGAAGGCTTTCCACAAGCTTTTGGAGTGTTTCTGTTGAAATTAGTGCCAATTCATTCTGTAGAGCATTTATGAGGTCAAGAACTGATGCTGGGCAAGAAGGCCTGGCTCGCAATCTCCTTTCCAGTTCATCCCAAAGGTGTTTAATGGGGTTTAGGTCAGGGCTCTGTGCAGGCCAGTCAAGTCACACCGCACTCATCCAACTATGTCTTTATGGACCTTGCTTTGTGCAGTCGGGCACAGTTATGCTGGAATAGAGAAGGGCCTTTCTCAAACTGTTTTCACAAAGTTGGAAGCATACCATTGTCCAAAATATCTTGGTATACTAAAGCATTAAAATTGCCCTTCACTAGAAGTAAGGGGCCTAGGCCAGACCCTGAAAAACAGCCCCACACCATTATCCCTCCTCCACCAAACTTCACAGTTAGGACAATGCAATCAGGCAAGTAACGTTCTCCCAGGATTCGCCAAATCCAAACTTGCCCATCTGACTGCCAAACAGAGAAGCGTGATTATCACTCTATACGTATAACACATTTCCACTGCTCCACAATCCAGTGGTGGTGTGCTTTACACCACTCCTTCTGACTTCCGGCATTGGACTTGGTGTTCGGTCATGGAAACCCATTCCATGATGCTCCCTCCATACGGTTTTTGTGCTTAAATTAATGCCACTGGAAGTTTGGAATTCTTCAGCTATGGAATCAGCAGAGTGTTGGCAACTTTTACACACCATGCACCTTAGCAGGTGTTGACCCCGCTCTGTGACTTTACATGGTCTTGCGCTTTGTGACTGAGTTGCTGTTTTTGCCAAACTCTTCCACTATCCAATAATACCACTTACAGTTGGTAATGGAATATCCAACAGTAATGAAATTTCACAAATTGTTTTATTGGAATGGTGGCATCCTATAACAATACCACACTTGAAGTCACTGAGCTCTTCAGAATGACCCATTTTGTTTCACAAATGTTTGTAAGTCGAGACTGCATGGCTATGTGCTTGATTTAATACGCCTGTGGTAATGGGTCTGATTGAAACATCTGAATTCAATAATTAACTAATTCTTTTGTTCAGAATAGTGTTCCTGAATCATTAAATCTGTGGGACCGCCATGCTTGTTGGTTTTTATTCCAATCAATTTCACAATCATTCTATCAATTTTACCTTAAATTGATCTCATTGTTTCATTACCTGGCCTACAAATATTTTTAAGAATTGTATACATATTTGCATTCTTTACTGTAGCTTACATGCTTACATGTTTTTGACTATTTTATTTGTACTTGACCCTTTTCTGCAGAGTATACCCCATTAATGGTACCAAAATGCTCATCTGTAATGAGCAGTGCAGAAACAGCATTGAATGCTAAAGAAGAGCAATTACTTTTTCACACAGTGCCACTTGGTATTAAAGGACTTTGTTAATTCAGTCAATAATGTAAAAAAGAAATGTTATTTATTCACTCTAATATTAGATTTTGGTTGAAGGCCTGAAAACATTCAGTGTCAGAAATGTGTAATCTGTATCCTTTGCCCAAATATGACATTGTTTTTCTCACTGGCATATTTTTGTGCATTCAAACCTAATGACTATGGATTGCTGATTTCAAAATCCATCTATTTGCATAATATGCAGCATTTTAGAAACAACTGGGATTGTACCACTGGGACATCAAGCGATACATAGAAGCCCAAAGTGCATGTTAGTTTTTGAATATAAAAACAGGTAAAATCAATAAAAATCTTCCCAATATTGAATTTACCTTGCGGTTTTAAGGCTTGAATTTCCTGTGTCTTGTATGCAGGGCAACAGCCATGCACGCATAAGGGAAATAAAACCATGAAATGAACCTAAATTTGATGGGAACTGAAAGTACATCCCAAAAATGGGTGGCTGAGAGGGGAAGTGGAGCTTGACAAGCCAACAGAAGGGTCATCTGTACAGTCATCTCTGCCCTTTATTAGATTGTCAGGGTACACTGCATCCACTGAACAGTGTCATCTCCAGACAGAGGAGTAGCTTCAGTGACAGACTTTTGTCACCGTCCTGCTCCACTGACAGACTGAAGAGATCGTTCCTCCCCCATGCTATGCAACTCTTCAATTCCACCCGGGGGAGTAAATGCTAACATTACTTAAAGTTATTGTCTGCTTTTACATACATTTTTATTAATCTTTAATTTAATATTGTTTTTTTTTATCAGTATACTACTGCTGGATTATGTGAATTTCCCCTTGGGATTAATAAAGTATCTATCTATCTATCTATCTATCTATCTATCTATCTATCTATCTATCTATCTATCTATCTATCTATCTATCTATCTATCTATCTATCTATCTATCTATCTATCTATCTATCTATCTATAACAAAGTGAATCAAGAGAAAGATCCATGGGGAGTAGGGTAAATTCTATGAATTATTTTGAGTTGGTTGGTAATCTATCTACTACCAACATACAAGTGCAGTAAATCCTTCTATTCTGTTTATTCACTGCTAATATAAATGTGTGCCATATGTTATGATACCCGTGGTCTAATCGCACCTATTCACAGATAAGATCCTAGTTGTGGGCTACAAGATCAGGAGGAGCAGACATGGGGAGCTGTATTCACAGCCAAGTGCAGCAGAAAATGCATTTCTGAATGGTTTATTGTGCTGCAGAGAAGTGGAAGATTGACCAATAACAGCACGGAACTGCATGTGCGCTACACTGCATGAATCAACATGTGTGGCTTGCCATTTTCCCCCACAAACGAGAAATTTCCAGTAATTGCAGGTCAGAAGCTCATATTGATTAAGTCCCTGCCCTTTATAGAATCCTCTCCTTGCTACAACCGATTGGATGATTAGATGATTGGTCCCACTGTGGTTGCTTGCCACCTCTGTAAGAGCACCGAGAAGATGATTAGACTTGACTATAGAGGAAGTATAAGTCATAACAAGGTTTCTGTAGATATGTGGAAGGATCATTACTAAGCCTTGAGGGGAGAGAGCGGAGGGTTGATTTGTGCACCCAAACCCATCTCCCTTGCTGGTGCCCCCACACAGGCTAGCGTCCTGTTGGAATCTAACCCCATTTTTCTTATAGGATCAATGCTTCAGTATTTACATTTTCTGTATCTGTGAAGTTTTTCAGGAATGTAACCCCTGTGGGTAATGAAACATGACTGTACATAGATAAAATCGCATAAAATTCATGCATTTGGTTTGCAGTTAGTTAAGAGAAATACTCATAATTAAGTTTTGATGTCTTTGTTAATATTTGATTTTTTGTTGATAAGTTCCTTTTTGACTTACCATTGTTTTGACCTTTTCCATGTCTAAACTCACTCTTCATTTTGTTAATCTTTTGATCCTGTTATGTATTGGTCTTTATTTTTGTGTATTTTTTGTTTTATTGTTTCTGTCATTTTTAATTGTTATTTTTCATATTTGTATGTATATTCTGTAATGTTTGTAATTATGTCCTATTTAAATTTGCCTCCCTTCCTTGCACTCGGTGGGTGGAGCCCAAGGGGGTGGGGCCACCCTGATGTCATAACTCCTGAGCCCTCCCTCTGGCTGTTTTGGTCAGAGCAGAGACAGAGGTCAGATTAGGAGATCATTGTGTTTGTTAGAAGTTTTATAAATATAAATCTTAAAGATTTTATTTTCTGGTTTGTGGTTTTTGACTTGTTTGCATTAGGATCACCTTTAACAACAACAACATTTATTTATATAGCACATTTTCATACAAAAAGTAGCTCAAAGTGCTTTACATAATGAAGAATAGAAGAATTAAGGTTTTTCTGAGCATTTAGTTGTCACTTGCTGTTTGTCCTTTGCTTTCCCTTCTGTCTACTAGACAGGGTTTATGGTTTTGTGGGGTTTTTTTTTTTGCTACGTTTTGGCACTTTTCTAATTATTTTGCTAGCTTTGCCTGTTTGGGGCCTGCTAGGCCTAAACCAGAAGATTGCAGTGAGGGATAAGCTGGACTGGGTGAGCTTAGTCTGGGCTGGACATTTTAGGTCCAAGCCTGCTTTTTGGCTTTATCTTGGCAGTGTTACACCCATTTTGTTATGCCCAAGACTCCTTCTTGACACAGATCCTTTTCTTCAATTCCTGTCTCTTTTTACTCAGAGTTTCAACTTAAGGTAAAATTCATCACCATCTTGTTGAACTTTGTAAACTGACAGTCATATTATGAAAACAGGTGTATTTTTGGTCTGGCCTTGGTCAGTTAAAGAACAGAACTAACAGATGAATGACTTCCTAGGCACCTAAGGACTTCTTGCTGAGAAGCTTGAACATTCTTTATTCAGCACCTTGACACCAGTTTCTTCTGGATGAATTTCTTAGAGTCACAGTGGAACAACTTTGATTACTGTGGAAGAAAGTTATTAAACAGACACCTCCCACTGGAATGCCCCCACTTAAGTACTAAAACAGGAGCAAGTGTCCATCATTATTCTTTATCTAAATCTTGCAAGTGGCAAACAACCTATTAGTATGTGATTTTGCAAAGAAAAATGTGTCCTCTGCGCTATATTTATACAATTCATTGACTAGGTCACTACTTAAAAAAGGAATTCATTACATAATCAGAAAACTTTTAACATGATTGGTTTCACCCAGTTGGTAATGGGCATTACAAAAATTCATACCTTAAATGACCATTATTTAACCCTGTCCACTAGGCTGATTGATAGCCCTGTTAGCTTAGGGTGTACGTGACTTTTTAAAACTATTATTATTATTATTCTTTTCTTAAGAGATGTGTGAGTTTTTTCATGTTTATCCTGTTTCTCATGGTTTGTAAAACAATGGTCTAAATTTTTAATCCAGCTGGGTACATCAACAGGAAACTTAACACTAAGCAAAATGCAGAAAAATTAATATACCATAAAATATAACATTTTCTCTTAAGCGTTATATAAAATAACAAAGCAATGCATTTATCGTAGTGAATAATAAAATAACAGCATCAGCTAAGAAGGAGATGATACTCAGACACATGCTAGGTGCACATTGGACCAGGATTCAAATTCAACTCTTAACATTACATGAAAAAAGTAGTTAACTAAGCCTCGATTTGTTTATAAAGGAGTAAGCTGTTGAATAAATGAGTGTGGGAGGTTAATACCTTCATAACTGAAAGATACAGTACACGACCCAAGTTCCAAAACAAGAGCGAAGTCCCAAAAAAGTACAAGAGAGTAGAAACAAAATTGAGTCTCAATAACCAACTCCGGAGAGGAGAAGTGGTACTAACCTGCTTCAATGGCAATGCAATAAAGCTCAGATAAACTATTGCAGTGGTGGCGAACCTATGGCACGCGTGCCAAAGGGGGCACTCAGAGCCCTCTCAGTGGGCACGCGCGGCGTCGCCCGAGCACAGAGTTCGTTACTATAAAGCCAGAGGAATGCGGGGCCGGGCTGCTCCCCTCACCGCTCCCCCTCTTCATGCGCGCCGGAGGACTTTTCTCACATCACCCGCCCCTCTGCCCAGCAGCCCAATGGGAGCGCGTCCTTCCTCTCCTGTCTGGGGTAAGGCGGGCGGCACACATGCTGCTTGAAGGTTCGGCACGGACTGCAGCCTTTTCAGTCTGTGATTCCCGTGGTGGGGTTGGAGGGGATGTGGTATAGCGGGTTCACAGCTATAAATTGAAAAGGCCAGTTTTAACAGATAATTGCCGCACTCGCGGCTTAAAGAGGGGTTATGGTAGAGTGGCCGGAGCGGTTTCCGCTTTGTGATGCGGGCAGTCCTCGCTTAAGCGCACAGGTGAGGAGTCGTCCACATCTGTAATTATTGCCGGGAGTTGCTAATCGCCACACCTGATCCACGACCCGTAATATATAATGGAAGCTTTGGGGGCGGGGCTTAATAGGGAAGACCTGCGTGAAACACTTGAGAGGATCGAAGGGATGACAAAGGACAGCACAGTTAGTTATGAAAATGAAATCCTTAAAGTATGGAATTCTCTGCCAAATAATCTTAAGTCAATGAAGGCACTTGAGATTGCTTTCCTTACTTTGTTTGGAACATCTTATGCTTGTGCGCAGCTGTTTTCAGCTTTGAATTAAATCAAATCTGACACCAGAAACAGACTAACAGATGACCTGAGTGCTGCATGTGTTGCTCTCAAGCTTACAAAGTATGAGCCAAGGTAAGACAAATTATCAGCGTGCATACAACAGCAAAAAGCACATTAACTGTTCAAAAGCATACCGAATGCAAACTTTTACCTTTCAACAAAAAGTTGTTTGTATCATTGAAAGCTCCGTTATTATGTTTTTCTTTTAAGACAAAAGATGTTAATGTATGAGTTGCTTTTCTAAACTAAAAGCTCAGTAGATAGATAGACAGACAGAGCATCAGTATTGGCAGTCCAGTCCAATTTATCATCCAGCTGCACTCCCAGGTATTTATAGGTCTGTACCCTCTGCACACACTAACCTCTGATGATCACGGGGTCCATGAGGGGCCTGGGCCTCCTAAAATCCACCACCAGCTCCTTGGTTATGCTGGTGTTCAGTTTTAGGTGGTATTCAGGTTAAATTGCCATGTTGGCACTTTGCGATAAATAAGTGGGTTTTGGATTGCAGTTTGGGCACTTGGTTTCTAAATGGTTCGCCATCACTGAACTATTGCCAACATCAGATATTGTAGTGTCAGTGTACAAAGTATAACTCAACAGGCTTTATTGGCGAGATAACATGAAACTATAAATGTAAATGTGTGGGATAGCAGAGTATTTCACATACGTAACTGGTTTGCATCTCCAGGAACATTTGCTTGATTGCCAGCCTGGACATTGCAGTGTGCTATTAAGTACTTAACAGTCATACTGTAAATAATTAAAAGTAGAGATACATACAAGTGGCTCAAGGAGAAATAAAGTTTGTCTACAATAAAACTAGTTTTAAAGTTTAAAAGTATATGATATTAAGTGTACTTAAGTATCAAAAGTAAATGTAGGAGCTCTCTAAAATATTGCTAAAATATAAACCAAATAACTGCAACTTGAAGTGATGGCATTCAGCATGAGTGAGCATCTTAATGATTGTATCCTGATTCACTGGGCAGGATCATCAGGAAAGGAGTAAAGAGTCCAGGAAAGGCACTTTAACCTTTAAGTTAATACTAGAAATTTCTAAATTATTAGACTTGATTTAAATGTCCAACCCATGACATCCACTCACTACTCATCTTTCAAACACACAAGTCAAATCAAGCAATATGGCTGGAGTCCTTAGCTTCACAACAGAACAAACAAGAATACCTTTACAGGGGCCAAGGGATTCCTGCCCCAGGGTAGTTCCCATGAAGGGGCTGAGCAAACAGTACAATAATGGCCAGTGACCTCAGTTTCAAAATCTTAGCAGAGTTAGAAGTTGGCTTCTTCATTACTACAAGCACAGCTCACACCTTAACACACATAAAAGACACACTACAGCAAAGCCAGATCGCTACTTCTGAATGAGTTTAACAAGTGACAAATCATTCAAACAAGTACAATGAGGGCAGATGATATCAATAAACAAGGCAAGTTTCACTGAGGAAAGACTCAAACGTTAACCTAATTATGTCTTATGTTTATTTGCAGAGAAAGCAGGCATTGAATATTAGAAGTCAAAAGTAAAAGAAAAGATACAACCTGAATAATTCAAATCTGTGTCTGAAACAGTATGCTTTGGCTCAGTATAACTCAGTATAACCAGGAGAGAGATGTCCGTGAAATTTAAAGGGTCAATACTTCTTAATCCAAATACTGTAAGGCGTTCCTTAATGTGATGTCCCATAATGAAGCAGGCATGGCCCACTTGCATTTTTATTTCATACTTGGTGCTGCATGCATCTTCTTTGGTAGTGTTTTGTTTTCAGTGCATCTTCATAAATTGTCTTTTCATAGCATGCATGATGTTCTTATATACCTTAACCCGTGTCATTCCTCCATTTTTACAGCATATTGTCTTTCTCATGTCTGACCCTCTCCACAGCTGTATATACATCTACATCAAACTATGTGGTGTTTTGTTTTTTACCGTGGCTTGACAATAGGCAAAAAGCAGATGAATGAGAACTTACCCTTAGGCTTGCTCTTCTGTCAACTAAATATTGCTTTAAGCTACTTGTGAGGTACAAGTTACATAGCAAGGTTCCCAAAAGCCTACATTTCAACAGACTGGTTTGCTCATCTTAGCTTCAACACCGCAGGTAACATATCTTCCTAATGTTTGTTGGATATTTGCAGAGAGTTCTCTGTATTATCTGTCTATTTGCCTCCCTAAATTCAACTATAAGTTTGCGGTATCGTTTAAGTAATATTTCACTTTTTGTTGACTGTATCACAATTCCAGTGGGTCACGGGTATACATACACTTTGTTAATGTTTGGTAGCATTGCTTTTAAATTGTTTAATATGAGCCAAACCTTTTGGGTAGCCTTCCACAAGCTTCTCACAATAAATTGCTGGAATTTTGGCCCATTCCTCCAGACTGAACTGGAGTAACTGGGACAGGTTTGTAGGCCTCCTTGATCGCACACACTTTTTCAGCTCTGCCAACAAATTTTCAATCGGATTGAGAGGGCTTTGTGATGGCCACAGCAATACCGTGATGTTGTAGTCCTTAAACCATTCTGCCACAACTTTAGAGGTATGCTTGGGGTCATTGTCCATTTGCAATACCTTTTTGTGACTGAGCTTCAACTTCCTTGCTGAGCTGTTGAGATGTTGCTGTAGTAGATCTACATCATTTTCCTTCCTTATGATGCTATCTATTTTATAGAGTGCACCAATCCCTCCTGCAGCAAAGCACCCCCACAACATGATGGTCCCACCCCCATGCTTGAGGGCTGGGATGTTGTTCTTTGGTTTGCAAGCCTCGCCCTTTTCCTCCAAATATAACGATGGTCATTATGGCCAAACAGTTTGATGTTGCATTCATCAGATCAGATGACGTTTTTCCAGAAGGTAGATGTCCCCAAGTGCCACTGCAAACTGCAGTCTGGCTTTTTTATGGCAGGTTTCAAATAGTGGCTTCTTCCTTGCTGAACAGCCTATGCCGATATAGGACTAATTTTACTGTGGATATACAGTAGATACTTGTCTACCCGTTTCCTCCAGCATCTTCACAAGGTCCTTTGCTGTTGTTCTGGGAATGGTTTGTCCTTTAGTGTCAAAGCACGTTTTTCACTAGGAGATACAATGCGTCACCTTCCTGAGCAGTATGATGGCTGTATGGTCCTATGGTGTATATAAGTGTGTATTATTGTTTGTACATGTGAACATGGAATCTTCAGGCATTTGGAAATTGTTCCCAAGGAGGAACCAGATTTATGGTGGAGGTCCACAATTGTTTTTCTGAGGTCTTGGCTGATTTCTTTAGGTTTTTCCCATTATGTCAAGCAAATAGGCAGTGAGTTTGATGGCAGGCCTTAACATACATCTACATGTTGACTCCAGTTAGGCTAATTGGCTATCAGAAGCTAATTGTCTAATTTCCTAAAGGTTTGACATCACACCATCACTATTTAGCCCCGCCCCAAACGTTTAACCCCATCCCACTGTGAAGGCTGCAGTAAGATTATTTGATTACATGGATGACTGAATCTTAATTCCAACAGTGTAGATTTGAAAACCATCCCAGATTCTTCACGTAAGCAACTTTTGATAAAGAGGGAAAAATTGGAATAGAAATAGCTATGTGTGTTTGAAAATGTAGTGAAGTAAAAGTGAAGGCAGACAGAAAATTTTATATTCAAGTGAAGCAGAAATATTTTAAAAACATACTCAGGTAAGGTAATGAACTATACTAGTGATGAGCGGGCATGCTCGGCCAAACGTGTTCGGCTTGAGCATCGCTATGCTCGGAGCATGGCGCTACTCAAATGAGCACCACATGTGCTCGTGCGCCATGCTCGAGTCTCCGCCCCGCACATTTCGCGGGTGGGAGACAGCCAATCAAGGGGCAGGTAAGTACTGCCCTCACTGCAATGCCAGTAGCCATGTCAGGTGCTGGCATTACAGTGATTGGCTGGCCGGAACACGTCATCAGGTGCTATATATGCAGGCACTGTCATATAATGTTTTAGAGCGTCATTTTTCCTGTATAATTGATTTTTTTGGTGGGTTTTGGGTATGTTTTTGTCAGTCTGTAAAAGTGGCATACAACTCGGACAAACTGGTTCCCAGCAGCGACTTGGGAGTCCAAGATGCATCCAGACATCGTCCCCATGCTGTTCCCAGTCCATTTGGGTGGTGTTTCTGTCACTTTCTGACCTTTTCCAATGGACCAGGCACCCTCCCCTCTTCAGAGCTGTGGGTGCCAGGTTGTCTCCCATTGACTTACATTATATTCGGGTGCTTGGTAGAGCACACGAACATCGCGATGTGTTTGGACCGAACACTCGAACACTTTGGTGCTCACTCATCACTAAACTATACCTGTATCTGCTTTGTTACTATAGAACACAGGAATTTGCCCTTTCTGTCCTTGACTCTGTCCATATCATTACACTCTGTGTCTGCTGCTTTCAGCACGCATTGCAGTTCAAGTACTGGTGAGATTAACTGACATTTCAAAATTGTTTCAGTCAGAACATGCGTGAAATCAGTGTCTCATCCCTCAAAAAACAATGCACTACACAAAAAAGTAATTGTTTCTACTCTAACAGCTTCTTTGTATCAGTTTAACAGTTGCCTGCCATATTTTTAAATGTGTAACCAGATTTGAAAAGGCACTAATGATCAGTGTGATCTGTGAGCCTGATTTTCTTCTAATGAACATACTTTAGCTTCCATACAAGCGGCAGCCTTTTACATGAGCTCCCCCTGTATTTTTCTTTTTTATTTTATCTTTTTCTCTCTTTCTCTCTCTCTCAAGCTTTCGTAAAGTTCTAATTTCCCTTTGGGGACAAATAAAGTACATCCATCTATCCATACATATATACTGTACATTTCTGTAATATACTGTATAAGTCTCGCTAGAGGCTAACAACTTTTTCCTGTAAGCTGTAACAATGTGGGGATCATAAGATGCAACCTTAGTGACAAGAACAGCCGCACTCTTCAAATCTGACAGAAGAAACTTAAAGCATCTAAAGCAGAATGTGCTAAATTGGTGGAAAGGAGCCTAATCCATAAATAGCATTGGTCAGAGAGACTCACTGAATTTGCTAAATTGGTAGAATAGGGCCTAATCCATATAGACTTTAATACTGGACAGTGGAGAGTATGTGAATATAAACCGTCACAAACTATCTGAGCCAAGCCTGAAAAACTGAAAGATGGAATATCATCTCATCAATCTTTTTCCTGAAAGAAATGCCTCCATCTCCTCTGAAGATGGACATACAATCGTCAAAGAAGAAGAGAACTGTAACACAATCGTGTTGTCCAAAGGGTTCTCTTCGGTTGGTATTATATAATAATTGTGTTATACAGTAATAATGTACATATATATATATACACAGTAGTGACAGCTGATTTTAAAGCAAGTTTTAGATATACTCCCTGTCTTTTGTACCATATTTCTTGTGTAGTGTCCTTTGTGATTACTGGAAAGGAGTAAGTAGGAGCTGCAATTCTATAAGAACACATTCTTGTAGCTCAACAACAGTAAGACAAAGGAGATAATTGTAGACTTCAGGAGGGTCAGTTCTTGGAGAAGATGTAGAGTTGGTGAGGACATATAAGTATCTAATGGTGTATCTGAACTACAGGCTTAACTGAAATACCAACGCTGAGGCTGTATACAAAAAAGGTCAGATTCGTCTCCATTTCCTAAAGATTCTGAAGCTGCTTAGTGTATGCAGGCCACTCCTACATGTTTTTTACCAGTCTGTGGTGACCAGTGTAATTTTCCATGTGGTAGTGTGCTGAGGACTTGGCATTAGTGCAGGTCATGTCAACAGCTTAAATCCTGAAGGACCACCATGGCTGCAGGTTTTCATTCTAACCCTTTTCTTAATGAGTGACCTGTTTTTACTGCTAATTAACATCTTCTGAACTAATTTTAATTGACTTGCTCTTGAAGACTCGGACCCCTTAATTGTTTCTTTTTCCTTAATTTGCAGCCAAACAATAATGAGATAGAAAATGACCCAAAACAACTGGTGTCCATCATACAATATCTGAAAATAAAGAAAGATAGAGCTCTCAGGAACGTTGATCTGCTCAAGTCCCCAAAACATTTTAACAGTGCTCTTAGAAAGAGAAAATCAACAATTTCAGAAATGTCTGCTAATGCACCACAAGAGCAGCAACAAGCCATGAAATTAAAGAACGTATTTAATTTACGACAAGAAATTGGTCGGAGTTTGAGGCCCTCACTTAGTTGGTCTTCTGTTGGCTCCCTCGCTTCATATTTCATTTCTGTTTGGGTGCCATTTAAGGAAAGAAATGAAGCGATTCAGAGGAACGATGAGGAAATTCAGGGGAGCAAATCTTAAAAAAGCAATTAAATTAAAGTGAATTCACAAAAAGTTAATTAGCAGCACAAACAGGGCACTCATTAAAAAAAGGGTTAGAATGAACACCTATAGCCACGGTGGTCCTCCATTACCAGAGTTGGGGACTCCTGGTCTAAACAAACCGATTAAAATGGCTGGTTCAACCTTGGGTGTCAGGCTGGACTTAGATGTTGATGGGATAAGGTAATAAGATACAGGGGATGATTAAAGGGCCAGAATGACTAGGCCACAGTGGGCAATATAGCCAGGAGATAATAGTACACCCTTCTATTTACAAAAGATGCCCAGGGATTGTGCAATCAGGACCTCAGTTTAACATGTCATCAGAAGGACAGTACCCTTTTTACAGCACAGTGTCCCGTCACTACACTGGGGCATTGGGACCCACATATGGACCACAGGGTACCCCCTACTGGACTCACCATCACATCCTTCAGCAGCAACATCAGCTGGTCCATGGTTGATCTCCCATCAAAGTGGTAACCTGGCCCGAACAATGCTTAGTTAGCTTCAGGTAGACTACCTGTCCTAAACTGAATGTGGTATGGATGGAAATATCGCAAGTAAGAATTGAAAGACTCTTAGCTGGGTACAAAAAGCGTTTACAAGTTGTGATACTTGCCAGAGGGGTCTTAGTAAGTAATGACCATGTCAGGTGCTTCAGGCTTTTTAATTTTTTTGGTATTTTGTATCTGTGAATGATGGAAATAAAAATTGAATCTTGCTCAAAATATTAAATAAATGTGTTATCTTTAACTTTATGCGTTTTGGTGATCAGTTCATCTTCTGCTCACTTAACTATTCACAGTAACAAACATTTTAAGCAAGGATGCCCAGACCTTTGCATGCCAGTGTACTTCTCTGGTAATAATAATAATAATAATAATAATAATAATAATAATAATAATAATAAAATATTTTATTTATATAGCGCACTCCTTTCTCTCTCATGCACCACTCATCCTCTTGATGTGCCACTCTATCATGAGCCTTCTCCATATCGAGAGACACTGTATGCCAACCTTTCTGTTTTTCTCGATTCTTGTCTATGACCTGTTTTAATGATATACCTTGATATAAGTTTGATGGCTGGAAACCTCTTGAAAATGAAGTAGAACCTTTACCAAATAATTTAATTAATTACTGGCATTGCCAAAACCGAAAATTAATTAAATGACTGAATCAGTCAGTCGTTCTTCTCACAACATCACACACACTTTCCCATACCATCTTCATCCAGGTGTTCAAGATGATTGTATTTGTATCACAAATATTATTTGTCCAGAGTTTTCTTAAAGTATTTTTGTATATTTTATGTTTTTATTCCAGTTTATTATCTCTTATTCTAATTCAAAGCTTTGTGTTTCTTGCATTCATCTTTATTTACTATTTTATGTTGATATTATTTGTAGCCAATGTTGTGTATGCCCTGTTGTTCACTTTGAATTTCTGTTTACCACTTTAAGCATAGGAAAGGTGCTATATAAATAAAGTGTATAATTATTATTATTATTATTAAACTAGGAAGACAAATATTTGCCAGCTGAACAGAAGGTTTGCACATTTGTTGAAAGCTCGTGCCTGGAGCTGTCAGGATCTGCAGCCAATGCGGGGGCAGAAGGAGAGCCTCACGTGTTCACAGTTCATTTTGGAGCAGTGCCCAGGTACCCAGATGGACAACTCATTACTGTTTCGTTTTATACGCTGAAGCAGGGTGGTTTGTGGGAGATAAGGCATTAGTAGAAAGTGTGGGGGTTGGAGGTGGGGGTGTGACTACTAAGTAAGCGGGCTGCTGAATGGCTTCCGTTCTTCACGTTCTTGTTTTCTTTCTCTTCATATTGTGTATGTTTCCTTTTGAAAAATAATTTTCATACAGTGTCACTGTATTGTCTGCTTCACAAAGCCCTGTTATTAAGGAGAATTTGTTAGTATTTGTCAGGCTTCATCTCCTTCTGAGCCACTGCCGTACACAAACACTTTGAAAGCCCTGCACTTTCAATACAAGGCATTCAAAATGTAATGTGCCAGCAAAATGAGAGGAGGATTTAATTATTAAGAAAATCACATTTTAATATTAACATGTCAAATGGCAGTAGCAGAATTTTTGGCCATGTGGGCCTGTTTGCTGGCATTGGGAAAATAAGGCTTTGTGACAAAGTAATGTCAACTGCGACACAAAAAAGAAAAACGGAAGAAATCCATCCATCTATGCACTTTCAGACCTGCCTAATGTTGCAGACAGCTGAGTGATTTTCTGTATGACATGTGCTTTTTACATAACCTTGAAATCCATGATGGCCATAACCGCGTGAGACACTTTAGACTTGAGCGTATCGTGTGTTCCTGGTTGTGATGTGCCATCAGATTTTTTGGATTCTTCACCTTCTCACTCCTAGGATGGAAAGACAGACAGTCAAACCTTCTGTGAAATACAAAATATGTGGTTTATTGTAACGTGAAGATAACTGTGGAAACGGCAAAATCACAGTGGGGAGCTCATGAACTACGCCACCTACTCAAGATTGTATAAGAATTCCACTTATAAAGGACAATGAAGTGGTCTTATTTGGTATCCCTGGTAGATGCACAGTGAATATTCATGCAGTGGATATAAATATGACGGAGGCTAACAGGATGCACCATGAGCTTTCCTCACATTTTTAGAGTGTATCACTGGGGTGCACGTTGGTCAAGTTCACCCATCTATTTGGTATTAAACACAGGGGAGGGTACTCCATGAAGAAGACTTATGAAACTGAAACTTAGATGAATGTGTCTTGCTTGAAGTAGCGTAGTCCTTCAATTGAGGTTCAATTGGTTCTACTAACACAAAGTGTCATGTTATTTTCTAACCTCTTTAATCCAGACTAGGGTTGTGGAAGGTGCCATAGCCTATCTAAGCTGGCATGGTGCTCTGACCAGGAACAAACCTAAGTCAATTTCTGGGTAACCACACTCACACACCAACAACCCACTAGGGCCAATCTGAGGCAGTGGACTAAGGCACGGCTCAATTATTCACTTTGAGTACCACATTGGATGGACAGGCATCACGAAGGGGATGGAGGATGAGGCGCCATAATGAAGGAAAATGGATGGATGGGCTTTCTGACTGGGATGAAGAAGGACCCTTTACTGGGCCAGGAGGCTAATACAGTGGAAGGGGGAGACAACAATGTATGGATTCTTTATCTCTAGGCTTCAGTTCACCACAGGATACCCACGGGGCAGGCTGGGAATTGGATTTCCGGGGTGCAACCCTGTTGGGACCCTTGGGTGCCATCCGAAGGCACTACAGAGATGGATAATCCCTATTTTATATGACTTCCATCTGACCTGGAAGTGCTTCCAATGGATCATGTCCTATCACTGGAAGGACTCCCAGATCTAAGACAAAAGGAGCCACTCTGCCTTGCCCAGAGAGTCAGTGGACAAACATCTTTATAGGAGTGAAAGGAGAGGAGAAGCCATACTTGAAGGTTTTTGGTATTTTGAATGTGATCACCTGTCCTTAAGGTACTGTGATTAATAAAAGGGACAATGTTTGAACCCGTGATTGCATTGGGAGTGATTGTGTCTGTGGTTTGGGGCTTGTTGGCACCCCGTACTGGTTACAGCCCACATTTATAATATTTAAAGAACCTCAAGAAACAATAATTGCAAACTTCTAACATGGTTCAGAAAAGTCACAAAGAAGAGTGTAACATCTGCAGACTGAATGTCTCTGATTGATGGTGGGATGTATAGTTTACAATGTGATAGTTTTAAAAATAAATTAAAATAAAGCAGAAAATGCTGAACAATATTTGAATTACATATATGAATGGTACCAATCAGTAAGAATACTAAATAGAAATACTGTATCTTCTCTTTAAAAAAAAAAGAAGAGATACTGCGTGACAATCCATAGCAGACCAGAATTACATTACAGCGGTGTGTAAAAGTATTCAATCCACTTGAAAGTCATCTTAATTATCTGCATGACAAAAGAGCTGCACACATATTTATCATTTCAGTATTTTTAATGCGAACACTTGTGTTGTAACAATACATTTCCAAAGTCAGAATAGACCACTTTCTGTAGATATTTAGCTGAAGAAGAACAACTCAGAAGTTAGTGTTTTGTATAAACATTCAAACCCTACACATTAATACTTTGTTGAGAAGCCTTTTGCTGCAATGACAGCCTTAATTCTTTTGGAGTAAATATGTCCCAGTTTTGCACATTAGTTAGTAGTGACTCTTCCCCATTATTCCTGGCAGAATTTCTAGAGATCTTCTCGGTTGGTGGGATGGCACCTCTGGACTGCAGTTTTCAAACAGATTCTCAATAGGGTTAAGATCAGAGCTTTGACTTAGCCATTCTAAAACAATTAACCATTCTGGTTCTGAGTCATTCCTGTGTCTCTTTGGCCTTATACTTTGGGTCATGCTTGTCACGTTGAAAGATGAATCCTCTCCTCAGCTGCAGGTTCACAGAACATGGGAACAAGTTCTCCTGCAATATTGTGCAGTATTTGTGTCCATGCATTGTCCCTTCAACTCTGACAAGATTCCAAGTCCCAGCTAGGGTCGGATTAAGACGAAATTGGGCCTGATGCTGCAGCGCAAAAAAGGCCCATTTTTTTGTCGCCATTGGTACATATGCATTCGACACTCATGTAACATGTGCACTCAGACCGACCAAGGAGCCTTAACTGCTTGCGATGCAACCAACCAGCCTTAATTGAACATGAATAATAATAATGACTTAGTATCGTAACAACTCAAGGTTAACATCAAACTATGTAACATCAACATTCAATAGCAATTGTTTGAAAAGTGCACTTAAAGCAGAAAACCTAACAATGAAATACAACAATAACAACAACAACATTTATTTATATAGCACATTTTCATACAAACAGTAGCTCAAAGTGCTTTACATAATAAAGAATAGAAAAATAAAAGACACAATAAGAAAACAAAACAAATCAACATTAATTAACATTGAATAAGAGTAAGGTCCAATGGCCAGGGGGGGCAGAAAAAACAAAAAAAAAACTCCAGACGGCTGGAGAAAAAAATAAAATCTGTAGGGATTCTGACCATTAGACCGCCCAGTCCCCTCTGGGCATTCTACCTAACATAAATGAAACAGTCCTCTTTGGATTTAGGGTTCTCACAGAAGGACTTGATGATGATGGTCACGTAGACTTCTGCCTTTTAATCTATCCATCATTGTTGGAGCATCATGAAGCTTTGAATAGATGGAGGTGGCGCAGGCCACCACCACAAAGAAACCGGAAAAAGAAACAGAAAAGAGAGTAGGGGTCAGTACGGGTTTTAGAGCCACCATGAGTAGTTATTATGAGGAAATTGAACATACAGAGCACAGGATTAAGTTAAATTAAGTTAAATTGAAGTTATAGAAAGGCCATGTTAAAGTAATGTGTTTTCAGCAGTGTTTTAAACTGCTCTACTGTATCAGCCTGGCGAATTCCTATTGGCAGGCTATTCCAGATTTTAGGTGCATAGCAGCAGAAGGCCGCCTCACCACTTCTTTTAAGTTTTGTTCTTGGAATTCTAAGGAGACACTCATTTGAGGATCTAAAGTTACGATTTGGAATATAAGGTGTCAGACATTCCGATATATAAGATGGGGCGAGATTATTTAAGGCTTTATAAACCATAAGCAGAATTTTAAAGTCAATCCTGAATGACACAGGTAACCAGTGTAGTGACATCAAAACTGGAGTAATGTGTTCAGATTTTCTTTTCCTAGTTAGGATTCTAGAAGCTGCATTCTGCACTAGTTGCAAACGATTTATGTCTTTCTTGGGTAGTCCTGAGAGAAGTGCGTTACAGTAATCTAGTTGACTGAAAGCAAATGCGTGAACTAATTTCTCAGCATCTTTCAGTGATATAAGAGGTCTAACTTTACTTATGTTTCTTAAGTGAAAAAATGCTGTCCTAGTGATCTGATTAATATGCAATTTAAAATTCAGATTACAGTCAACAATTACCCCTAAACTTTTTACCTCCGTCTTGACTTTTAATCCTAATGTATCCAGTTTATTTCTAATAGCCTCATTGTATCCATTATTGCTAATCACTAATATTTCAGTTTTCTTTATTTAACTTGAGAAAGTTACTATTCATCCATTCTGAGATACAAGTCAGACATTGTGTTAGTGAATCAATAGAATTGGGGTCATCAGGTGCTATTGATAAGTACAGCTGTGTGTCATCAGCATAGCTGTGGTAGCTCACGTTGTGCCCTGAGATAATCTGACCTAACAGAAGCATGTAGATTGAGAAGAGAAGCGGACCCAGGATAGAGCCTTGTGGAACACCATATCGGACTTCATGTGTCTTCGAGTTGTAATTCCCACAACTAACAAAATATTTTCTTCCTGTCAAAAACTGTTTAACATAAAATTGATAGCATTAACTTGAAATCTTCGGTTAACAATAAACACAACGACGTTATAGTTACGTCACAGTGCAGAGAACAATAGTAACTGTATAATAAGTAATGCTGTGTCTAGGTGTCCAAAAGTCGGACTCCAAATTTCATTCTAAGAATTATTTTGAGGTTAATATAGCAAAGGAAAACTGTTCAGCTTCTGGAAAATTGGAAAATAGGAATGGGCCTAATGCTGCAGAATCAATAGCACCCACCTTAATCCGGCCCTGGTCCCAGCACATGAAAAGCATCGGATGATACTGATATATATATACACACACACATATAAACATATATATATACATATCCATACATATATACATATACACATATACACATATATATATACATACACACATATATACATACATATATATACACACTCTTTGGGGTGCGAGCAACTGTTGCTGGGGGTGCCAGTTCACATTCCCAATCTTCGGCTCTTTAGCACGTCTGACCTTTGGTGTATGAAAAACTGGTGTTTTCTAGCTCATACAAAATAATAAAGAATATGTAGGCATAAGTCTTTTTAATGCTAACTCTTACATCTTAATGCTTATTTTAAAACAATGCTTGTTTTCTCATGTGCTTATACAGTGGTGTCTTGGTTTGCAAGCATAATCTGTTCCAGAAATGTGCTTGTAATCCAAAGCACTCATATATCAAAGAAAATTTTCCCATAAGAAATAATGGAAACTCAGATGATTAATTTCACAACCCAAAAATATTCATATAAAAAAGATAATTTTATACAAAATATAAAGTAAAAATACATAAAACAAATTAACCTGGGGCCTCATGTATAAACAGTGTGTATGCACAAAAATTGGGTGTACTCCAATTTCCACGCACAAATTGCGATGTATAAAACCTAAACTTGGTGTAAAGCGGTATTTGGAGAAAGAAAAGGAAGGACAGGAATTGGGTGTTAGTACATTTGAAGGAGACAGTACTACTGCAGTGAATTATTTCATCGAAGGTCGCACACAGCGCAGCAAGCATCTTGGGTGAGGCAGGGACAATCTCTGGACGAGGCGCCAGCTCGTTACTATCACTGCACCACTGTGTTCCCATGTTTAATAATATGCTTTAATTCCTATCATCATGAAAATTATATCAAGTATACATCTCAGTATTTTAATTATTCAGAGCGCTGTAATATCACAAATGTAATGGATCCTGTGTCCTGTCAGAGGAAGAGAAAGCCCGTTTAAGAAGCATGTAGTGATTCACACACATAGAGCACATAGAAGAACACATACGATACAAAATATTTAACATGCTACTTTAGTTACAATGGTATTTGAGCAACTAGTAAATTAAACGATTTTAAGATGAAGTTTATGATGTTTTACTTTATGAAAAAATAAACTATGTGATTAAAATGGAAATTTCGAGATTAAAGTTGACATTTCAAGCTTTTTTCCCACTGTCCCTATTTTTTTTTTCTTTTCTCTGTACCCTAATAAGCTTCTATACTACACTCAGACGGTGGGCTATGACTCGCCTTTCCACAGCAACTTTGATATCTGACAATTTCTTTTTTATTTCGGGCACTGTGAGACTTTGTGAACTTGAGCTTTCGAGTTTCTTCAACACTCAATCAACTTCCTTTTGTGTTTATACCACTGTTTAAACCAACAAATAGCACGTTTTTCCTTGCCTCCACTTGGTATTCGCTGAAATTCTTCTCTTTTCCCCAGTGATTTTGCCATTGTCTATTCACGCTGACCAGGATTTATGTAGCGGAAGAACGTGGAAGTTTGTGAACACACAGATTTATGCATCTGGATTTTTTTGTGCATATGAATTCTGCACACAACGTTATGCATGAGGCCCCTGAACTTTACCTTTGAAAAGAATCATGGCTGGTGTGAGAGAGAGGAGAGGAAGAGGAGGAAGAGGAGGGTTATTGTGTAGGACGACTTTCACTTAACTAACAAAATCACTACTATCTGTTGGCTCACTGTATTCTTTTTCTTTTTTTACAAATTTAACAAGAAACCTATCTAATGACAGTTGCTTTTTCCTCCTTTTGAGGATTTTGTGGAAATGTGACATTGCATTGTCGTTAAACAGATTCATCGCTTGTACAAAAAATTAAAAAATGCTTTGCACACACATATGTGGTCACAATGCTATAGTAAACAGTATATGCTCGTACGGATGTTGACTATACAAGTGATGCATGCCGACTGAGACTAAGCATGGGAGACAATTACCCACAATCCCGCAGCACAAGAGAGAGAAGAACCTTTGGCTCAGTTGTGATCACGTGACCATCAGCAGACAAAACGTATACATACTACTCGTATTGCAAGATCTCGCTTTTTTATCAAGTTAAAATTTAATAATTTTCTAGTACGTGTAAATTACCCATTTAAAAAATACAATTTTCTATAGTGTACACAACGATGTGCCCACTTAAAGCCCTAGTTATAGGGCTACATCCTTTATAATCCACTTATCAAGGGCAGGCTCACAGGGAGGTCACAAGCAAGTACCTAAACATGGGTAAAGTATTCTAGCTGATTTAGCCTTCCAAGAGCCGCTCTCATGGAACTATGTGCTGAGTTGTGTGCGATGTTAGAAACACAGACTGCTTGAAGTTGGTTCACCTATTTATATACAGGTTTTAACGCTGATTTGCTTTCTGGCATCAGGCATCTACGAGAGGAAACTGGGTAACAGGTCAGGAATATCTCAGCCAAGTTTCAGCTCTATCGTATTCGCTATGCTGGAAGCCATAATGCTAGTGACAAGACACTACATTCAGCTTACATGTGGTGTGAGTGTATAGGCCAGCATAAAAAAACAATCTGTAGCAGTGTCCATTTTCCAAACGTAATTGGAACAATTGACTGCACTTGTATTGCAGTAAGAGAATGAAGCTGCTTTTGTTAACCATAACAAGTTACATTCTTCTAACATACAAATCATCTGTGATGGCAAGGTGAGACTGACAAACGTCATGACTCGATGGCCTGGGTTAACTCTTAATTCATTTACTTTGAGGCAAAGTAGAAATGGTAGACAATTTACTAATAGTGATATACATGATGGTTGGCTTTTTGGTAAGGTGACTGGCTGAACCATTTTTCATATTACCTATACTATTCATTGTAACAGCAATCATGCCATTATATGTGAATGTGCTCAGACGCTGGTAACATATGCCTTTCCCAGGCCCCAAAATGCAGATTAGAAGTTCTGCAATGCCACATGTGCGTTTGCATGCTCAATTGTGGAAAACACCATAGGCCTCCTGAAATGCAGGCAGTGTTGTTTCGATGTGTCAGGTGGGAGGTGGCTCTGCTAGCCAATGAAGGTCTGCAGCATCATGAATACATATATATGAGGTTCATTAACATGCTTCATATATGGTTCTTTCAGAATGGCATCTGGGTGAGGTTGGAGGTGTATTCACTTCCACACATTCACAAGATGAGAACTTGCTTTATAAATCATTTGTTTTTTGGCATATACAATTTCCTGTTTTTAGGCGTATGCATATTTTCACATTCAAATTGATGGAGAGGGTGCCAGCCATATACTGTAAGAAACATAACACTATTATTTTGACTAATTAAGAAATTATTACATCATTTAAAATAAATTGTTATGCTTACTGTGCCCACTCTAATTTTCTTTGTCGCTAAACACATTTGTCCATTTTCCTAACTTTTAAGCACTAGTTTAACCACTAGTTTTCTTAGAGGAGCTTCATTTTGTTGCATTGAGACATTCTGTCAGATTCAGATTTTAATGTGTAAATATTTGAAACAAAATATGTTTGAGCTCAACTCCTAACCTTCTGATAGCACTATGAGGGTAAAGGACTCTGCCAGTAGACATTTATGATGACAATGATGATGCATTCTAAGTCACCAACAGGTCTCCACTGCCAGCAAAATGCCCCAGATGGCCAGTGGGCAACATGTGCTGTATGGAGTGTGAACTTGGATGAGACATGTCAGCCTACTGCTTAGAAATTCAGGGCCCAGGAGAAGTAAAAGAATAAAATTCTGGAATTTAGTTCTGCTGTAAACTAATTGTGCCATGATCTTGTACAGAAAGGAAGAATAAGCTTCTGCTTTATATTCTTATATAAGAGCTACATGATCACAAAGCATTGTAACAAAGCTGGGCAATTCTGCCAGCTTCACTTTAAGCAGCTAACAATTTTCTAAAACCACTTATGGTCACACTGAACATTGAACACTTACTGTATGTTTCATCTGCAATATTCATTGAATCAACTCAACTGTAAAGGCCGCATGCTTCTACCCAAAACAATACTTTCGTTTTAAATGTAATGCAAGTACTTTTCAAAAAACTATTCATCGTATCATGTAATCCACAGCAACTACAAATCTGATTCTGTTTGAATTATTCTAATTATTTTCTTCTTCTTATTATTATTATTATAAAGAGCTATTGTAGCACAATTTGTAACAATTCAAATATCAGAGGACAATCACTCAAATCTTGACAACAGACTGCTTCATTTCATTTAAACTTTTCTAATGCTTTTTTTCCACAATATGAGGCTAAACCTCCAATTGTACTAGCTGCTACATATCCAGCAATGCCAAGCCCCGTACCTAAAAAAGCAAAAAAAAAAAAAAACAAGTGTCATTGTACAGCATAAGAAAAAGGACCCCTTATGGCCAAAGGCCTAGAAATCCCAGGAATCTAATTTGGAATTGAGCAGGCCACAGGAAGGGGCTCATCCCAAGATAGATCCGCTTAAACCGAGCTACCAAGGACAAGCAAGGGAGACTAAACTTTTTTTGTTTATTTTGACTTTCTGTGCCATTGTGTGCCTATTTTTTTAACTGACCAATTTGAATTAAACAGGGTGGCCCAATTGGCACCCCAACATATCTTTTGCTTTACTCAACCACAACATTTATACACATACAACGTACAATATAATGTCAACCTCTTTCTCTACTCAGACTATGCAAAAAGTAGTAACAGATAAGAAATATAGAGAAACAGAAAAACGAGTATAAGATTGAATAGAATAAATGAAATTTTAAGTACATCAGAATAGAAAAAACTTGAATTTTGTATATAAACTAAGAATATACACAACGTAATGTACGGTTGCAAAATTACATAAAATTCTTCTGTTATGCCATAATATACAGTACATACAACTATTGTGCAGAGTAAAATCAGTATATATAGTACCACAAAGTGTACAATAGCAAAAGACTGCTGCTGGCTGTCGTTAAAGTTTTTTTTGCATTATTTATCTTCTTTTAGTTAATTTCCATGTATATTTTGTTAATAATATAATTATGTTTTTTTATAATGGATGGGCAAAACACTTCACTAGGTAACAGTTCTCAGGTGCTGTAATTAGTTTGTTGTGATACTTAAGGGTATAAAATATTAAGACAGCCACCATCATAAATTTGCAGTGATTATGGGTGTTACTTTTGTATGAAATTTTATTTTTAATAATGCTATTTTGTTTCATTAACTTTGTTTAATTTTATTTTTATGGGTAACACCATTTTGTATTGTTTCCATGTGACGCTGCCATGTTGTTTACTGTTCTTGTCTCAATTGCTTTCACATTACTTGTGTCACCCTGTGTGTGATGAAATCACCTTCAAGACTATAAAGGATAGTGGTGAACAATCCTAATTTCATAATTATATATGACTATATGTGTATTTTGGGTTACTTTGATGTTTTTAATATTGAGAATCTATTTTAAGGGTTTTTTTTCTCCATTTTGGTTTAAAAGTTTATTTTTATTTTCTTTATGCGTTTATGGGACATGGTAATCACATCACATGGACATGGCGGTTGTGTGCGTGACGTAGGAGACAATATGGTATAAATATGGCCACAGTTCCAGGTAGCAGGACCTCTTGGTAAAAAACAAAAAAATCTTTGGTGGCAGTTATTTTCTTTAAACGAGTAGGCCAAGCATTAGCCTCTGTTTGGTCTTCTTTGAAATCCTCTTTTGATCTCCACTTCTGCTTTTTGTGGTTATCCAGTTTAATTGTCTTTCTAGTTACAATCAATTTTATTTGCATGTTTGCATGTTTCATCTCCTGGGGCCTCATGCATAACGCCGTGCGAAGAATTCACCCTATAACATGGCATATGGACAAAAGCGAAAATGTTTGTATGCACAAAAAAATCGAGATGCATAAATCTGTGCGTTTACCAACTTCCACGTTCTTCTGCTACATAAATCCCGGTCAGCGTGAAAAGTAACGCACATGCACGCACCTGCTGCCACTCCCAAACTCCTCCCAGAATTACACCTCTTTGAATATGCAAATCAATTTAAATAGCCCTTAAGCGCAGCGTTCTGTGAAAAGGTAATGGCAAAAGCATGAGGGAAAATAGAAGAATTTCAGCAAATGCAAAGTGGAGGCAAGGCAAAATGTACTATTTGTTGGTTTAAACAGTGGTATAAACAACAAAAGGAAGTTGATCGATTGACATAGAGTATCGGAGAAACTCAAAAGCTCAAGTTCACAAAGTCTCACAGTGCCCAAAATAAAAAAGAAGTCGTCAGATATCAAAGTTGCTGTGAAAAGGCAAGTTATAGCCCACTGTCTGAGTGTCCTATGAAAGCTTATTAGGGTACAGAGAAAAAAAAAATAGGCACACACTGGGAAAAAGCACGAAATGCCAACTTTAATCTCGAAATTTCCACTTTATTTTGTCATTAAAGTAGAACATCATAAACTTCATCTTAAAATTGTTTAACTTATTAGTTTCTCAAATCCCATCGTAACTAAAGTAGCACATTAAATGCTTTGTTTTGCATTTTGATCTTCTATGTGTGTGAATCACAAAGTGATTCTTAAATGGGCTTTCTCTTCCTCTGACAGGACACAAAATCCATTACATTTATGATATTACAGTATTAACATACAGAAATGTAAACTTGATATCATTTTCATGCTGATATGAGTTAAAGCATGTTATTTAACATGGGAACACGGTGGCGCAGTGATTGCTCATACCTCACTCAAGATGCTTGCTGTGCCGTGCGCGACCTTTGATGAAATAATTTATTGCAGCAGTACTGTCTTTTTTTAAATATACTAACCCTTAATTCTTGTACTTCCTTTTCTTTCTCCAAATACCCAATCGCCACACAATCAGCTCTGTAACAGACGTTAAGCCATCTGTAAGCTTAGAACGCTGATTCTTCAAAACTTTTAAGGAACATTGAAATATCTTCGTAGTACGTGTTAAATTATTCCATCCATCCAGTGTCGCGCCAGTCCCAGCAAGAATACAGCGCAAGGCTGGAACAATCCATGAATAGAGCACCAGCTCTTCGCTAGTGCTGCGGCATCATGTCCTCACATGTTTAATTATTAACAATATAGATTTAAATGAAGTTAAAGTTTTATCTGTATAATATAATAAACGTATTTTGCTGTATTTCCTCTTAAAAATTATATTGTCATCATATGTAATTATCCGCTTTATAAAGTGGCTCAGGTTGTTCAATATTATAACTGTATTGCAAGTTTACAGTGAGGTAATTCTACTTATAAGTACAAACAGTTGTACAAGGAGCACTTGATGGACTGATTGAGTGTGTTTATAGTTCTTGGGATGAAACAGTTTCTGAACTGCGAGGTCCATACGGGAAAGGCTCAGAATCTTCCCCCCAGCACTTCCTGGTGTGGCGGAAGTGCTGGGGTAATCGAGTTGGAACCGAAGTGCACGGTCCCAAGGCATTGGGGTCGTGAACCGGGAGAGAGCTCCTGGCGAGGTGACCGGGCCCCTACAGGGTGGAGCTTCCATGCCCTGTAGCCGTGGCCCCCAGAGCAACCAGGAAGGTGGCCCCCACGTGATCCAGGGTGGGCTTTGACCCTCTTCCGGTCCCTCACGGCGTCCCGGCCGGGTTGTTGCCCCTGGTATCCCTGACACAGGTTAATTACAATCAAAAGCATTAAACTAATATGCGATTAATTTCAGTGTATTTATAAAGCTGGGGCTTAGAAACTAAGACAATTGGGACCAAATGCCTAATTTCCAACTCTACTTCGCGCTTTGCCTGGATCAATATGCAATCAATGCAGTACGTCCAAAAGAAAGCAAGGAATTTGGTTGTTTAACTAAATAGTCGAGACCTTTCTTTCTTTAATTTCATAAGGTCCTTGCCAATGGGCTAACCGAATGGTGGTGTTTCTATTATAATAACGTGACGATATACAAGAATATTTGAGGTGGAGTACCTCCTCCTCCCAACCCTCTTTTAGCATGTCCAAAATCCCCAGTAGCAGTTTGAGGATGATAAACCTGCTTTGAAAGGAACGCTGTTCAAACGGGACATCAATGAGGGAAGGGGAATAAGAGGAGCTTTAGTCCTTCTAGGTATCTGGCGAATTGCGGACATGAAGCGCAAAATCGCCTGACCTCCTCATTAATTCCCGCCAAAAAATCTGAGTTTTACCGAGATGGGCTCCTAGAAGTCTGCATCGGTGGCATGGGATCTAGGTTTGTATAAAACCGTTAAATTTTGAATAGGATCTTGTTCTAATTCAATGGGGTATTCTCCATTACTAAGCCCAAATTCTTATTAGATGCAGTTACGCTTTTACCGCTGTTAATTTTATTCCAATCTCTTCCTAATATGACTGGAAAAGGGGATCGGGCAATACTGCCATAGCCATAGATATTATTTTATATTCTACTGATATTACACACCTGGCGTTTTGTAATATTTAATATCCCCATGTATACGTTACTCCCGAATCAAACATTGCCCTTACCTTTCTGCCATTTATAATAACTGCACCTGTATATGGAAGAACAAGGAGCTCCGCTATTTTATGGGAGGAGTTAATGTCGGGCCGTTGCGTTCTTATCGGCCTTTCGGGATCAAACTGCCACTCCCTCCACTCTCGCCTGTTGTTCGGATGAAACGCCGTGAGCGCTTAAACACCTCAGTCTTCAGAGCGTCATAGTTGGCTGCCTGTTCCTCGGTTAAGTCGTAATAAGCCCTCTCGCCGCTCCTTCAAATAGGGAGCCAGTAGGTACGCCACTCCGACCTCGCCAAGCATTCGGTTCTTTCAAAGATCAAAAAATAGGACTCTATGTCATCACTTTCAGTTAAAGGTGTTAACTGGATTGGCTGTGACCGAGCCACCTCCGTCCGTGCACCAGCACAGGAACGAGCCTCGGCTTCGGCCAACTGGGTTGGTCTCCCCATCTGGATCTTCAGGGTTTGGAGATCTCCCATGATCGTATTCAGAACAGTATTCAGGTCTTGTTCCTCGCTCATGATGAACAATTGTATCCTGCCGACTACGCCAACTGTAATAAATAAAGAGTCTTCAAAATAGAAAAAGGTTTGGGGTTTTATCCCGTATATTGTCGTCAGACAAAAATGAAGTGAATGATCCAAATATGACCTTTTCAGTACACAAATGAATGAAATGCTATAACAAAATGGCGTTTATATAGAGGATGGGATGATGGGAGGAAGTGGTTGGCAGGAAACGCTTGGAGGCGGACCACGGAACCAACGCCACCAGGAGCAGACATCGAGTTGGGTATGAGCTCGCGAGATTTCACTCACCAGCTCTTTGACTGACTGCTTTAAACTATGACAGGGTATGAGCTACAGTGAAACTATGCATGGCTTTACGCCAAGTTTAGAGTTTATACATCGTGATTTGAACGTGGAAATGTTCGTACACAACATTTTTGTGCGTACACACTATTTATACATGATGTCCCTGTTTTTTTACCTCACAACATTCCATAGAGATGAAGCCTCATTATACCTAAATCCTAAACTTTGAAATAAATTAAAAATCCTCTATTAAAATCTCATAATTTTTTTGTGGTTAAGGAAAAATCCATTTATAGTGGCATTAATTTTTCTAATGCTGCTTTTTGCTTAGTGTTCTAGGTTTTGGCTGCTAATTTTAATACTTTCAGTAACAAATTCAGGTCCGTTAAAGACTATTTCTTTGGTTTTCTGTTTAAAAACTCTCTTTATTCCTGATCTAAAAACATATGCAATATATATCATACCACATTCCATTTTCAAAAAAATAAAAAAAGAAGCAGATTTTCAGGAAAAAAATGATTAGTATATACGAGGATTTAGTGGAATTTACTTGACAAACCCATGTAGCAAATAACTTTTCCATTGAGAAGGACTCAAATGTGAAAGAACACCAGGTACTGCTAGAGGACAGAATATGTCCAGGAGGAGGATAAAGTTGGAAGGTGAGTTGGACAGAAGCTTACTATCAAGAGAAAGAGAGGCAATGATTAAGAGAAACACTGAGTTACAAAAGGGCTAAGAATAAGGGCTAATATTTGTGTTATTTTTGAGGTGGACAAATGGGTTTACCACCCTGCCCAATAATTTAGGGCCTGGTAATGTAATGTTTAGTTAAACCAAGTGAGGCACTGGGCTTTCTACTGACTTCAGTTTATTTTATTACTTTAACTGCTCTCCCTGATTTTATCCCTACCTGATATATTCAGTCAATCACAGTTATTACCTTACAGTGTACTGTATGTACTGTGAAGCTCAAGTGACAGTAATCTGGTGGAGGAGTGATGCCAGGAGGCACTCTTCAATTTACAAAGGGAAACAAATCAAATTCTTTTCTTCAAATTCCTGGTTATACCAGTGTTCAATGCTGGAGGTCTATGCTGTGTGACAGATAGGGGGCACTGTCGTCCCCTTGAACCATTAGATCAGATGCCAGACACCAGATAAAAGTCAAATTAGTACATTTATTATAATAATAATGTGAACAAAGCACCCTCCACTCCACTATATTCATAAATCAATAAACAATAAACCATACACAATAATCAATCCTCCTCTCCCAGACACGTTGTTCCCTTACTCCCAACTCAGCTCGCCTGTCTGGATCTCCCGCAGTCTTTTATAGTCCTTGACCCGGAAGTGCTTCTGATCCCTCAGTCCTTGAGATTATCCAGCACTTCCGGGTCAGGTGAAAACTCCTTTTCTTCAACCCAGAAGTATGTCGTTTCTTCTGTCCCCGTGACTGTGATGTTCTTCCGGGCTGTATTGAAAATATAAGTCTCTGGGCCTCCCTGCAGCATCCCCTGGTGGCCCAGACGTTATCCATCAGGGCTGTGCATTAAAACTCCACATACCATGATGCCCTGCTGGAATTCGGGGCATCTCCATGTCGCAGGGAGGACTCCATCTGGCGGCTTGGTGGTACTGGCCGGGATCAGCTACTGGCCATATATCACAGCTGACAGCAGATCTTCACTGTAATCACTCCTTTAAAGTAAAGAGGTTAGCATTGCCTTGATGATGAATATTTCAAACTTTAACAAACTTGCATACAGATATCAAATTACTTTAATGTGTACATTCTAAATTTCCAAATGTTCTAGATGAATTTAAATTGTTTAAGTATACATTCACCTACTAGTTATCATCCTCTACCACTTCCTATCTAGAGATTGCAGAGTAGCAGTAACTCCACTTGCTGCCACTCTTCCTCCATTAGCGATGGCTGCAGCGGACATCATCTTTGCAGCTACAGAACCTGAAGCGATACCTGCTGATGTAAAACCAATAGTGCCCAACACCACTGTTACAATGGCCACAGTTAAGGCTGTCAGAGATAAAAAGGTATTGCATTAGTTATCTTAATGTAAATTGTAGTAGACATTTAGTAACTGCAATGTTCTTTTTCCCATTTGATTCACAGTAGTTCCTTACTATCTGGAGATATTTTTACTCAGACTAATTTGAAGATTTTTATTAAAGAACTCAAAAATAGGCATAAAAGGGAAAAAAGACAGAAAAAATACCAAACAAAATTGATAGATAGATAGATAGATAGATAGATAGATAGAGATAATTCCCAAAACCACTGAACAGTACATTCAGTCATAAGCAGGTGTCAAAAAGCTACAAAATCCAAACGAGATTCATAAACCAAAAATCAGAAATGCAAAAAAAAAGCCACAACTGCAGTGTGACTGTGTGGAAACTGAATGTTCTCTTCGTTCCCTTGTACTAATTCATGTCTGAGAAGTAAGCTTTACTAAACCTTGTAAAAGCATGCTTTGTTTTAGCAAACAGAAAAATATTTGTGCAAAGGACTCAAGGTCTGAGCATTCCACACATGAGTCTGCCTTATCATGTTTTCCCTTAGCTTACATCTGAACGCCATAACAAAAGGAGCCAAGAAATCAAGTTTTACGAGGCTCAAGGTTTGTGTATAATAAATGTGTTGACTGTTGCATTTTATAATGATATTAAATCACGCATTCTAGCGGTATAAAACTGGACCCCACCCAACAGACGGGGTTCAGAAGAGCCCTGACGCTGTCATGTATATTTGATTGTCTGCTTTTCTGAAACTCTTCTCACCGTCTGCTTTTCTGAAACTCTTCTCACCGTGACTCTGAAAAATAAAGCTGCTTTATAACCGCACCTGCTGTCTGGTCTGAGTTTTCGTCCACAACTGCAATGCCCCCCTTAAATATCTGCTGGGGCCATCACCATGCATGATCAGGTGGCCGCATTGGCTTTGGGTCTACATACAGGAGAGGTTGGATAACAAGTAAAACCCCTATCAATAATATTAACAAAATACAACAATTGAAAAGTTATTAATAAACATCACAAAAGTACATTAAAACAACATAAACAGATCATGACCAAAACAGAATGTATAACAAAACATGAAGAACAATATTTAAAAGAAAAAAATAAACAGAGAACTCAGAAAAGCCCCCTGGCTGAAATATTACAGCTGCTTAATAGACCTGTGTTATGTATTAACATGTATTTATGTATTGTTATTTTTGAGTTATGTGTCATATTTGTGTGGAATTTCTATTTTGTCTATTATTATATACTGTCTTTTTAAATGTACCTCTGTTCCTTACCTTTGTGTGTGCAGTCCCAGGAAGCAGAGCCATTCTCACATTGCCACCTCCAAGCTCTCCCTCTGGCTATTTAAGTCGGCTGAGAAGGCTTAGGAGCAGCAGATCATTTCATTCATTGTGAAGTTTGTCAGTGTTATTAATTCTGTTTGGATTTACTAATTTTTTTGAAATTATTGCCGGTTTTTCTTGGATTCTGCCTATGGATTGTGTTTTGGGACTTGTTTAGCCTTTTTTCTTTGCTAATAAACATTTTGACTAATTTTCTATTTTTTTTAATAAATCTTCAAATTTAGAGAGATCTTTGTTGCAGTTTGTGTTAACAAGCATTTGGGCTGAATTGTGTTATCAAATTGTATTGTGTATCTATACATCTTCTGTATATATCTTGCTACCTAACTATTTATATCCATCTATATATTTATTTATTTAAAGAGCTTCTGTAAAAAGCCAAATTTCCCCCAGAGGACAAATAATATTCTATCTATCTATTATGCTGACCCTAAACTGTTAAACAATTGACCGGTAAATTTAAGAAAAGTCCCACCATAAGACAGGACACATCCTATGACAGCCACAATATCCATTTTAACAGTGATTATCTAGTGTCACACACGTATGCCTAGGAGGCAGTCAACAAGCCCTGAGGTGAGTGAAACATTGTGAGATGAAGGGTTGATTTATGGTACTAACACCTCTCCCTCTTTTTCATCAGACCAAAAGTAGAAAAATAACTTACCTCACACACTTCCGGGTTCGCAAGATGGTCGCCAAATGTCACTTTCTCATTCAGCTCACAATGATGACATCACTTCCGGCTCCATCTTGATGATGTCATGTCCGCGCTCCTTTTGATGATGTCACATCTGTCTTGAAGTTACGGTATCATCTCCTGCCACATTATTTCCGCCCACCATTTTACTCCATTATAAAAATGCCATGACTGTATTTTCTGTTGTCAATTGCTGTTTAAAGTACATTGATCACTATTTTTGCATTCATTTCTTTACTTTGTCTGTTCGACATTATACGGGGACGGTCCCCAACTCTTTTTTCCTTGTGGAAGTCTTTTTTTTCACAACACTAGGTTCACCTAGGGCAGATGGGACAGATCTATCACAATCACCCCCGAACTGACTGAAGGGATATGAATCCTTCAATATATATAATATTCACTGCAACTCGACTGTTTTGGTCATGTTTGTTATTTGGAAATCAGAAAGGTATTTCTTAATTTTAGAAAACTGGATTTTATGAAATGGCAAATCATTTAAAATATAAGCACACACTCTCCTTTGGCAGCATGTCATTTATAATATTTGGTAGTTTGCAGATTAACCCAAGTGGGAAGATCCTACCTTCTCATTCACTGGCACAGAATGGGAACACTCTTTCCAAAGAATGCAAACTTTCTCAGTTTGATCTAACCACGGACAGATTTAAATCCACACACCATATTCATGGCTCTAAAATGTATCCATATCAGACCTTCCATTTGAGAGAGAAGCCACCACACATCAGACACATGTTTTTCTCACAGATCAGGCTTAATGGGGTGTATTTTTACTTTCCTGTCATTTGCCCTTGATTTTTCAGTCATTTACTTTTGATGTTATCCTGGAATGAACTTTGTACCTCAATAAACATTTTAATATAATCGCCTGTTGTGTTGCTTGAAGTATGCATGATTCTGCACAGCTAGAAGAATCCTTTATCATAATATATTTCACAATAGCTTAGTGGCATTCTCTATTATCCGTATGCAAAAAAAAAAAACAATATTTGCTCAATGGGGATCAAGTCCATAATTCTGCAAAATATGTTAGTTTCTCATGAATGCAGCTGTTCATTTTAAATCCTGCAGTAATCTTAGTTATTAGATCTTTTTCTTCTCCTTTCACTGTGGTGCTGATGACACTAAAATCTATTTGCCACAAAAATCAAAGCAGAGCAAGACAATACAGACCCTGCATGAGTGCTTGAATGATATTAAAACCTGTATGGTAGTGAATTTTCTTAAAGTAAAACATAATAAAACTGAGACTGTGGTGTTCAAAAGCTCCGAAGCTTTAAGTGTCCCTGATGTTGCTCTTAGGTGTGATTTCTGACAGCTCATTCAAACTTGACAAATAGATAAATTCAGTGGTTAAATGTAGCTTTTTCCAGCTGAGACCTTTAAACAAGGTAAAGGCTTTTCTTTGATATTAGTGATCTTGAAGAGGCTATCCATACTTCTATAACATCTTGTTTGGGCTGTTGCAATTCTTTGTATGTAGGTGTTAATGAGGTCTTGTTACAACACCCAGCGTTGCCATATTTCACAAATACTGACCTCACCCCATTGTCTTCCAATCCACTGTAGAATTGATACTAAAATTCTGTTACTTTTTTTTAAATTGTTTGAATGGAACAGCCTCATCTTACTTCTTGGAACTTCTTCATTTATGTGCCAATAAAGCATTGTGGCCTACTAGCCAAATGCTCTTAGCTGAGTTCGAGGTTGAAGCAAAAGCGGGGAATCAAGATTTTGTGGTGGTTGCTCCTGTTCTCTGGAATGGCTTGCCTTGTTATATTAGGTCTTCCCCAACGCCGGCCATTTTTAAGTCATCATTAAACACTTTTCTTCTTGCTGGAATTTGACCCTGCAAGAGGTTAACATTATGTTTCTATATGTTGACTCATGTAAATTCATGATTATAAATATATATGCCTGGGTGTGGACATTTTGAGTTTATCTTTTACATTATGTTTGCAGTTTTGTGATGTGTACATACTGTATATATTTGAACTGCTTCTTTTACCCTTTCTTGAACATCAATTTGGTTTAGTTTTGGCTGCTGTAAATATGCTTTATAAATAAAGTTTGACTTGACTTCTGCATCTTGTATGTTTAAGTACAATGTTTGCTGGATTTGTCCTGTGACCCTGCCCTGGATAAACAGGTTTGGAAAATGGATGGATGGATAATATAAATGCAATGGGGATGAGTGTCTAGAGCATTACATGGCAACCTCACAAACACACATTCATACTATTACAATTTTGTGTCACCAGTTAATCTAAATTGTATGTCTTTAGGGACTGAAAAATAGAACAAAAATCAAAGGCACATTACTGGAGCTGTGAGGCAGCAGCAGCATCACAAAACATTGACCCAGCATGCCTCTAAATTGCTAACTTTTAGGGTTATACGTCTGGGTGACACCTTAATCTGAAGTGCCTGAAAAGATGAGAATATGTTAAATTTGTTAATGGGAGTGACAGCTGAGCCAAGAAGAACACATTAAGTATGAAGCAGCAGAAATGCCCAAGCCAGTTAAATGTAAGTGCTTATGCCATGCCTAGTAAAGTCACACTTTTACATTCTGTGCAAACATGCTATTTTGTCATACACCACTGTCACCATGATCGGGTCAACCCCAGGTACCATGTACTCACACGAGGTCAAAACCCAGCTTACGTGATCAGCGTACACAGACAAGCTGAACGTCCACCACAGGGTTAATGAAGTAGCTGCTAAACTTTACTCCTCTTTCTAACATGTCATTTAAATTAAATTTTGAAACTAAGTATGATTATCTAGCGATTGAGGTTACAGAGCCGTTCTGTAGTAAAAAATTAACTGAAATAAGTATTTTTATTTAGTAACTCCTATGTAGTGAAAAATCAGAAGAATGACAACCACTCTCTTGGGTGGCTGAAACAGATTATGGAGCCTCCCCCAGCATGTGTGCACTCAAAATAAATAAATAGATAATAATAACAAATAAATAAAGATTCTTGGGGTATGTTGCTATTACTCAGCTAACTTAAATTGACTTCACTCAAAATGAGCAGGATTTATGACTTTACATATCCTTTCTAGTGAAGCTGATTCAAATTTCTTGAATGATACCTTAAAAAGTATAATTTGCATACAAACAATATGAATGGATTTCATTGCTTAAATTAAGAGCACCATTTACAAAAATAAATTTTACAATGTATTGCTGCTACCCAAATATATTAGGTTGACTTTACTCAAAATTGATGTGTTGTTAAGGTTTAAAAATTGATTGTCATTATACAGCTACTTTAATTGTGTTTCATTGAAAATGAGCATGTTTGTAGGATTTACATACTGTATTTATTTCTAGTTCAACTGACATAATTTGTTTGGCTGTCATAATAACTTACTTTATATATTGTCACACATGTGCGCATGGGAGGCAGCTAAAGGGCTTGAGTAAGGACAGTTCCGAGACATACCGGGATGTGGCAGAGTGCACTGACTCTTTTTCTTCCTTGCCTGCAGACCATTCACAAGAGAATCCAACTGGTCCTCTTGACGTCACTTCCGCGACCGAGCCTATGGAAGGAGACCTTGACGGCTCCGACCCCTGTGATGTCACGTCCGGGCTTCAACCAATGGCTGAAGATCTTCATGGGCCTGACCCCTTTGATTTCACTTCCTGTCTTCCCCTTTAAAAGCCTCCACCTTTTCCCTATTCCCTCAGTTCTGTTTTGGACTCGGTTTTGTGCACATTAGTGCTGTATCCATTTAAGCAACTTTTGCAGCCAGGAAACCAATTATACGGGTAGCTGTTCCAAACCTTTGTATGACTCTGTGTTGAGTTTGTAACAATATATATATATATATAAATTTTTATATTATACTAGCAAAATACCTGCGATTCGCAGCGGAGAAGTAGTGTGTTAAATAAGTTATGAAAAAGTAAAGGAAACATTTTAAAAATAATGTAACATGATTGTCAATGTAATTGTTTTGTGACTGTTATGAGTGTTGCTGAGTGTTGCTGTCATCAAGGATTTGATTATCATTATTTGTTTCAATCAGGTTTGTATTTGGAGGATGTGTTGTGTTGAAGTTACATTCCGTGTTTGTCAACCGTTGTAAAGATAACAGGTTTCATTCATCGAAGTTCACTACCCAAATCGATACTCGTGAATCTAAGATGTTTAACAGGCATTCCTGGTATTAAGTTGTGGATCTGCCTGCGAATATTTAGCGTCAGCTTGTCTATGAACTTAATTTAATTTAAACTTAAGCTTTACACGTTGATTTCCTATTGATATGTCTACAAAGGCTTGTTCAGCTTCAGAGGGTTGTTCCTTTCTTACTGCGTCAATAAACAGCTCATCTTCCTCTTTATCTGAGACATCACACACTGCATGCACGGGTTTACTTTTCCCAATCCTGCAAACTTTAGCGAAGTGGTTCAATTTACCACATTTTTTACACTGTCTTCCTTTAGCTGGACATTGACTTTTTCCACCGTGTGCTTTGTTTCCACAGTAGCAGCACTTATGAATATGTTTGTATGCGTCACTCGCTTCATATTCTTTTGCTGCTTTCTCAATTGTGTAATGCGTTTTTTGTTCAGCGCTCTTTGGAGCTCTTGCTTGTTGTCTGCGTACTGCTTTCACAGTCAGTTCACGTGAGCTGCTCGGAGTACATGCATCGAAGGTTCTCAGCTGTGCTTGTGCTATCTCGTGCGATCTTGTGATGTCCACGGCTTTATTTAATGTTAGCTCAGACCCAGCACTTAAAAGTTTCTCTCGCACTTTTCACTGAGTTTGTTCCAAACACTATTCTATCCCTAACCATCTCATCTTCGTTTGCATAAGCACAGTCCTTCACCAGCAATTTTAGCCTATCACAAAGTGATCAAAAGTCTCGTTTATACCCTGCGTCTTCTCATTAAACTTGTATCTTGCAAATATCGTATTCGTATTAGGCATGACAAACGCCTCAAAACGGTCATAATAAGTTTTCAGTACCTTGGCTTCCTCCTGGGTGAGAGTCCATGTGTTAAAAATGTCTCTTCCTTTTTCCCCAGTCCACAGGAGCAGGTAGCTGCATTTCTCGTCTTTGCCTTTTAGTGGGCCATAAAACATCAGCTCCACGTGCTGTCTGAACTTTTTCCATTCTCCCGGTTAAGAGAATCCCAGTCAATTCGTGGCAAGGGAACTCCAACAAAATCCATGACTGTCCTCTATTCTGACACCATGTCTTGTTTTCACAAATTGTTAAAAATGAAATGATGGCGAGACTTTCTTTTAAAGTATGCAGGGGAACTTTATTTATTACAGCTCTTACATTCACAGCATCCGCGCTCTAAATTAACTTCCATAATAGTAACCTTGAGGTCCCTTTTTCTGGTGCCTTCCTGATGACATAGGTGCCTAAACCATGCCTGTTAATAATACATTTCAATGACATATAAATATTACAGTGATTACCTCGATAGACATCTCACCACCCAAATCTCTACTCGTGAATCTAAGAAGTGTGACCGTCCGTCAGCAGCAGTCTATTGGATTGCTGCTGACGGACGGACTTATATGGGCAGGCACTCAATTACGTGGGAGGCGTGGGTATGTGGGACGCAATATAGGCAGGCAGCCAACTACGTGGGAGGCGTGGTGATAGGGGACACAACTCCGCCTCACACGGCGACCTAGCTGTAGACTATGGCCGTATATATGTACGTAAGTAGAATTCAGTTATGACCGTACGCGTAGAATTTTGAAATGAAACCTGCTTAACTTTGGTAAGTAAGCTGTAAGGAATGAGCCTACCAAATTTCAGCCTTCTACCTAAACGGGAAGTTGGAGAATTAGTGATGAGTCAGTCAGTCAGTCAGTCAGTGAGGGCTTTACCTTTTATTAGTATAGATATACATATAAGAGGATCTTCACAGAGCACTATATTTTCTGGGAAATTTCCCAGAATTTCTGGGTTATGTTTGATGACTTAATTTGCATAGAATGACCACCGTTTTTGTAAAGATATTGCAGAATATTAGCATTCTTCATCCATTTGTCTAACAGAGAAATATAAAGACTGGACATAATAGTATTTTAAGTGCCAAAGATTTGTACGATTATGAAGATGGCTATGAGGGTGTTTATCTTCGATAGTCTGGTACCATAATCTACATGAGCAGGCTTTTTTCCTTGTGGTGATGTTGTTTATAATGTTTTTTAAGAGTGATTAGCAACTTGAAATTGTCATTTAAAACAGAAGAAAAAAGATACTTGCCTGGTAGGGAAGATACCATGATCACAAAGTTTGTTCCCCCAGATCAGGAGTGGGGAGTACCCCACAGACTTGGATCCAGGGCAGGATAGGTTGGCATGTCCACAGTGTTGCTTTCTGCCTCCCTTGGCGTGAAGCCAATTTAAATTTACAGGAAGAAAAATGATGGAAGAACTGACATCCTGTAGCCCTGCATTCATACCAGACAGTGGAATGATGGATGCGGAAAATGAAAGAGAAGATCGTCGGGAAGCAGGTGGATTGTGGAGACCCATATCTTGAATATCAGTGGATGGGAGAGAGAGAAAAAAATGTCATTCATTTTTAGCTAAGAGAAGATCAAATGGAGTGAGTGGAATTCAGTAAGGAGGTGCTGCAGAGAACTCTAAACTTCGTTCATGGTGAGCTACAATTCCTTTTTGCCTTTCCCGGTAAAGCTACCCTTGAAGTGGCCTTTAAAAACAGAATATTGTACAGTAAATGTAGACAAAGAGAAGGACACTTTTTTAACACTGAAAAAATGTTTTATTATACCTTTGAGTGACAAATCAGAAACAAAAGTAAATGTGATTATGTACACTAAGAAAGTTAAAATACAAGACATTTTCACATGGCTGTTGCAGTTTTGCAAAGTAAACACCAGCATGCAGATGACATAGAATTGAAAAAGAATTTGACATAGAGTTGAAATAGGATTTTGCCATAGAAAAGTTGATACGTTTGCCCACAGTGATACAAATCAGTGCCATAACTGGACATGTGTTTAACCCTGGCCAACCTCAAGTATACAGAAGATGTGGTAAGAAGGGGCACAAAGCCATAAATTGCAAAATCATAAGATGTAGGAACTGTAAAGAAATCACAAGAGAATGTCAACGATAAATAGTATGTAATCTATGTAGGCACGAGGCTCATGTTTTTAAGGATTACCCTGTTTCATATGCAAATATAGTAAAAATAAATAATTTAAGAAATAAAGTGATATAACTTTTAGATGAGGAGTCAGAGGAAGAAAAAGAACTGAAGCAACAGAAAACAAAGGAGTAGAATGGGGTGAAATGAGGAAAATCCAGAACAGGAAATCCAGTAAAATAGATTCCTTAATTACCAAAATAAGGGGTAATACAAGGCAAGATTAAAAACAAGAGGGAAAGAGTGGTGGAGAAAGCTATATTATAACATTTATGGAAGGTAGGGTAGATACCCAAAGTATGGAAAGAAGACTGGAACAGTGCTCCAAAAATATTTTATTTCAAATTGGAGAAATAATGGAAATTTTGAGTGGAACTGTCATTTTTTGTCAATCACCCCAGCAGGCAACTATAGGAAATTTAGAACAGAACAGTACAGAAGTAAATATGGGGAAAACTAAAGTAAACCCCATGTAACAAAGAAAAGGAGGTCAGGACATTTTATTGCCAGGTAACCTTAAGAAAAAAGATGAAGAAGAACATAAATGTCTGCCTGGAATTGAAAGACATGGAAGGGTTTATTTCAGCAACAGGCATGAAAGGAACAGAGAAATGGAAAAATGAACAAAAGGCTGCAAAGAAACAGAAGAAAAAGGTAGTTGTCTCAAACAGCGGAAAGCTTGGACGGGAGGTAAACCAAACTACTGGGAAGTAAAATGAGAATTAAAATAGCAAATATCAATGTTAGAAGCATTCCGGGAAGAGAGAGAAGAAGAATAGTATTCTCTTTTCTGAGAAACACAGCAGTAGATATAATTTGTATGCAGGAATGTGGCCTACCTTTTATAAGGGCTTACAAGCTATATGAAGAAAACTGGAAAGAAGGCTCTGCTGACTACCCTGAAATAGAAATAAAAATAATTGAGGAAGTCATGAAAGGGAGGTTAATAAAATTAAAATTGGAGAAGGGCAATAACACTGTTAACTAAATGAATATAAATGCACCTACAACACCCAGACAGAGGAGGGAATTTTTCAAATTACTGGAGGTTACTATGACAAACAAATATAATTTAATTGTGGCTGGTGATTTTAATTGCTCCATCAACACACAGCAGAAAGCTCAGCAGCTAGACAGACCATCAAATAAGCTAAAGGAAATTATAAAAGATTTCCAAATGATAGATGTGTTTTGAAAGTTAAAAGAAAATGAAATAGGCTTACATGGAGAAGGTCAGGGAAGAATCCAACCAAATAGACTATATTTTTACTGATAAAAGCTATGAAGTAAAAACATGCAATTTGTGGCCATTTTTTTTCTCAGACTATATCTTGTTAGAGGTCGAGGTGAAAAAACACCTCTAACATGACCTCTAACAGACCTCCTAATATTTGTTGGTTTAAACAGTGGTATTAACAACAAAAGGAAGTTGATTGAGTGACACACAGTGCCGGAGAAACTCGAAAGTTCAAGTTCACAAAGTTGCACAGTGCCCGAAATAAAAAAGAAGTTGTCAGATATCAAAGTTGCTGTGAAAAGGTGAGTCGTAGCCCACAGACTGAGTGTCATATGGAAGCTTATTAGGGCACAGAGAAAAGAAAAAAAAAATAGGCACACAGTGGGAAAAAAAGGTAGAAATTTCTACTTTAATCGTGTAGTTTATTTTGTCATTAAAGTAGAACATCATAAACTTCATCTTAAAATTGTTTAATTTACTAGTTTCTCCAATCCCACCGTAACTAAAGTAGCACGTTAAATGCTTTGTATTGTATGTGTTCTTCTACATGCTCTTTGTGTGATTCACTATGTGCTTCTTAAACGGGCTTTCTCTTTCTCAGACAGGACACAGAATCCATTACATTCGTGATATTACAGCTCTCTGAATAATTAAAATACTGATATGTATACTTGATATAATTTTCATGATGATAGGAATTAAAAAATGTTATTAAATATGGGAACACAATGGCGCAGTGATAGTGATGATCTGGCACCCCGTCCAGAGATTGTTCCTGCCTCCTGCAAGATGCTTGCTGCGTCGTGCATGACCTTCAATGAAATAATTTATTGCAGCAGTACTGCCTCTCTCAAATGTACTAACCTCCAATTCCTGTCCTTCCCTTTCTTTCTCCAAGTACCCAGTCGCCACACAATCAACTCTGTAATAAACGTTAAGCCATCTGTAAGCTTAGAATGCCAGTTCTTCAAAACTTTTAAGGAACATTGAAATATCTTCGTACTACATGTTTAATTACTCTATCTATCTATCCTTCCAGTGTTGTGCCAGCCCCAGAAAGAACACAGATCGAGGCAGGAACAATCCCTGACCCATTGCCAGCTCATCGCTACCACTGTCCACTGTGTCCTCACATATTAAATTATTAACAATATAGATTATTTAAATGATGTTAAAATTTTATTTGTATAATGTAATAAACATTTTGCTACATTTCATCTTAAAAATGATATCGTCATCATATGTAAATATGTGCTTTATAAAGTGGCTCAGGTTGTGTAATATTATAACTGTAGTGCAAGTTTACAGTGAGGTAATTGTACTTATAAGTACAAACAGTTCTACAAGGAGCATTTGATGGACTGATTGAGTGCATTTATAGTTCTTGAGATGAAACTGTTTTTGAACCGCGATGTCCCTACAGGAAAGGCTCTGTAGCATATGTCATATGGGAAAAGTTCAATAGACTGTGTGCATGGCTGCGACAGTGTGTGCTTGATGCTGTATACCGATAATTCTCTTTCCGATCAGCTGGTGTAGAGCTGTGATTCCACACTCAGATACAGTGGGATAAATACTCTGAGTGGTGCACTGAGAGAAACAAAGCTAAAACAATAATGGTATTTGGAATAGTTTGGCCATTGCATGGACCATTATATTGCTACAGGTTAATTATAATCAGATGCCTTAAACCAATAAACGATATGTGATTAATTTCAGTGTATTTGATAAAGCTGCGTCAGGGATGTGGATCTAAAAAAGAAAGGGAAACCACACAGGAACAAAAGCACTGCTTTGATCCTGGTGCTGCCAGTTTGCAAAAACGAGCGGAGAACTTGCGTACGTCAAGGATTTAGCTGGTGTGAAAATGTGCATAGCTTTATGCCAAGTTTAGTTTTTATACATTGTGATGTGAGCGTGGAAATGGGCGCACACAACATTTTTGTGCGTAAGTCATCGTTTATACATGAGGCCCCAGTATATTACAAAGAAACGATGAGAAACTTTATGCAGGAAAATATAAATCCAGGAAGTTGAAAAAGCAATAAAAATGTGTAGCACAGGCAAATCTCCTGGAAAAGATTGTCTACTGATTGAATTAATTTTGATCTTTTGGGATACTATAAAAAAATGACATGCTCAGTCTTTTTTTAGAAATTTTGAAAGACAGAGAAATGACAAACTTGATGAAGAAGGGACTAATAACACTTATTCCTAAACAAGACTATACAATACAATACAATACAATACAATTTATTTTTGTACAGCCCAAAATCACGCAAGAAGTGCCGCAATGGGCTTTAACAGGCCCTGGCTTTTGATAGCCTCCCATCCTTAACTGTCTAAGAAGATAAGGAAGAACTTCTAAAAAAAACACTTGTAGGGAAAAAAAGTGGAAGAAACCTTGGGGAAGGCAGTTTAAAGAGAGACCCCTTTCCAGGTAGGCTGGGTGTCAAATAAAGGGGATAAATACAATACAATACAAAGAACAGAACACAAGCAATTCTCAATACAGTATAATAGTAAAATAAAAATATTACAAGTACAGAACAGAATTTAACAGTAGATATATCACATAATATGATTTGGATTTGTTCAGAGTCCTGGAGACCTTGGTCATCAAGCTGCCTCTCTCAATTGGCCATTCCACAGCTGAGACAGCGCTGGAGCATCCAATCAGATGAAAGGACCTATCTACCCGACGATTCCTGTGATCCTCCATCAGAGATGACTTTACCTTAGGCAGGCAGAACAACTTGGCAGGTGGGCAGAGGCACCAAGTGCCACATTTGAGTACCGAGAGGAGAAACAGAATAGGTGAGGGTTAGTAAGACTAGACCGGAGACATCACAAATTGGTGACCTATAAGCACTATTATGCCAGGACAATAAAATACTTGCAAGAGTTTTGGCAAACAGGCTAAAAGAAAAAGCTGAGAATGTGATAAAAGAAGAGCAAGCATGTGTGGTCCTGGGTAGAAGTGCTGTAGATAACATGTGTGTGTTAAAGGACTGTATAAATTACATGAAGGAGCATAATCTAGACATTGGAGTAATTCATTTAGATTTTGGGAAAGCTTTTGATAAAGTGGCACACAAATATATGTGGTGATGCTCCAAACAATTGGAGTGCCAAAGGATTTTTTAAAAATTGGATTAAAACAGCATATAATGGCATAGTAAGTAAAATAAAGCTGAACAACAAATTTACGAAAAATGTTAATTAGAAAGTGGTGTCAGGCAATGGTGTTCTTTGTTGGCGGCGCTGTTTATAATTTGCATTGAACCATTTTTAAACAAAATTACACAAGATAAAAAATACAAGAAACTGAGGTCCCTGGAAGCACTGAACAACAAATGAAAGTGCTGGTCTATATCGACAATCTAACAATTTTAGTTAGTGAGTTCGTAAGTACTAATCCTATCATTGAACATACAGAATTGTTTTGCATGGCCTCAAAATCCACACTAAATCTAAGAAAATGTATTTTTCGGGGCAAATGGAAGAAAAATACAGAAGGAAAGATAAGGCTGTCCAGCACTGCCAAAATATTGGGGATAACCTTTGGAGACAGCAACACTGAGAAGAAAGCATGGAAGGAAATGCACAAAAGAAGTAATTGTAGTTCCTATACAATACGTTGTGCTTGAATTGAAGATCCACCTCTCTCTTTGATGTTTTTTGACTAATGAATGAAACAGATATTTAGTTCAAACACACAGTATTGTGGGTATTATATTTTTTCCTGTTGATATCTGGAGTTTTCAAGAAGTTTAATAATATTTTAGCCAACAATACACACATTTTGAATGTTTTGACCATAAGAATGTATGATGCATATGTGGGTTATGCAATACAAGTTACATGATTTTTTTTTTTGTTGTTCTTTCCATGGAAGTTTTTTACATCTTTTGCTGTTGTCCAGAACTGGTTACAGCAGGGTTCCATTCAGCTTGAATCTTCAATAGGTAACTTCTCATCAAATAACATTAGATTAAAACTTTTTCTTGTCGACCACTAAAAAGAACATGAAGTAAAAGCATACAAAAAATATCAATTTGGGTGGAATATTCCTTTAATATAAGACAATGACTTTAAAGAATAAATCAATTTTAATAATTTTGATGCAGGAAGAAACTTCTCTCTAAATTTGATGGCTTACAGGAATAATGAAAATCAATATCACAAAATAATTCTTTTGAACCTGGAATGTTAACATCTTCATACTAGTGCTCATAAAAGAAAAACGTTTGGGATACAATCTAAGTTCTTTATCTTCAAATAATAATGCAAGATTAATATAAGTTTATTTGTACATTCAGTGAAGTTTAATGAGATTAATGTTACCTGTGTAAATCATTATCACAGTTTGCTTAGCCAACCACTTTTTTCATTTGATCTTTTCTTTAATGCCAATGGCCTGCTCATCCAAATAGCCACTCATGTCGCTACCAGTGAAATATGAAGGGTGCACTCAAATACGGTCAAAAGGTTTAGCGATTCTTTAATTCAATATCAGAATGGGAAGGATGAATGATCTAAGCTGTTTTGACTGTGGTGTGGTTGTGGGTGTTGGAGATAATGAATCCAGCATCGCTGAAGCATTTCACCACTAGGGATCTGGAGTGAGTATAGCTTCCAGAGTTTGCAGAAAATGGTTCAAAACAAACAAATGTGCAGTGAACAGCATTTCTGTGAGTAGAACTCACTTGTTAATGAGAGAAGGTACAGCAGAATTGCCACAGTCATCCCAGCCAATGGAAAAGCCACAGACAATCATCAGAAAGCTCTATACATCTGTGGTGGGCATGTTCTCTGGTCTGAATGTTTAATGTCCCAGACCTAGAGGCGGATGTATTATAGTAGACCACTCTGGGTTCCACCCCTTTCAGTGAAGAAGAAAAATATGAGGCTGCAGTAGCCACATGAGCACCAGAACTGAATGTCTGAAAATTGAAAAACATATCATCAACTCTTCTGAATCAACTATTGCAAGTTGAAAATACAACAGCAACATTTTGGAGTAAATGGCGTAAAACCATGGATCCATATCTCCATGTCAAGGCACAGGTTGTTGTAGTGTAATGGTTTGGGGAATATTTATTTTGCACACATTTAATATTAGTTGAGTGTCATTTGAATGCCATAGCATCCCTAAGCTTGTCGCTTGACATATAAATCAGTTTATGGACACCGTTTACCTGTTTGAAATGAATACTTCCAGCAGCATAATGTGCCTTGTCACAAAGCATGTATCATCTGAAGCTGTTTCGAAGAATTCATTCTGTTTAGCAGGCAATAGGGGGTCCTACCCATTACTAGATAGAAATCTTTAATAATGTGGGCAGTGGGACTGAGTGACTATTAGACATCGGTTATATATGTGGATAAAAGTATATTGAATACATGTCACTAAATGCTCTTTCACTGCAAATACAAAAATTAAAAGTGCAAGGAAATAACCACAGGAGTCAGTTTTGAAGGTTTTATGAAGTCAGTAACAAACAGCAATATAAGCCTCCATTGATTGCTGATCCATGATTCTGCATATGTAAGCCAATCAAGGTTGTCAGGATATTTTAAATGACACTGTTCACTCAAAAATTAGATTAGAGCAACATTTAAAAGATGAAAACAATCTGTTCAGAACATAGAGTTATTTAACAAAAAAGGGTACATCCTTTATTTTAAAATCTGGTACATAGCTTCTTAAAATGAGTACTGCTAATAGGAGTGAAAAATATGGCTGTATTTCTAGCTTATACTGGGTTTATAGGAGAGAATTTGAGAAGATAAAAAAATGTAAATACATGTAAAAATCTTTGTAAGCCACTCAACCACCTAACATAACTCTTTTATCTGTAAATGTGGTGACCCTACTCATACAGCATAAACTCAGCAAATGAACTCCCAGGGTTATTTTCTTTATACATCTACCTTAAGTTAACTTAACACAAAATGCTCATGTTTGTTGGCTTTATGGAGCTTGTCACGCATGTGCACCTAGAGGCCACCTTCCAAGCTCAGAGCAATACCACAATATCACCCCAGGACAAAAGCGGCACTGTCACTAGCAATATCTTATTTTTTGCCTCAGTCCAGATCCGATGACCAAGGAGGTTACTTACCACTCCCCATGCTCTGCCCAGACTCACCACGCCCCTTCCTGCACAGCCAGCATAAAAAGTGACACAAAGAATGGGGTCAGAACTTGACCAAGCATCACCGAAGATGGGGCTTCCGACAAAGCCTTATGTTCAAACAGCAAGAAGCTATAGCAATCAAGCCTTTCCTGTTGTGCGCATGGCACAATTTGGATTTCATTTATGAACATATTAAAGTGGGTGACCTGATCGGTACCCAGACATTTCTCTTTTGTTGCTGTGGGTCTCAGTCACAAGGTGCTTTTGATAATATTGATATTGATTTCTTCTAATATCAAATTACTGCATTTAATTTACACTGAAATTAGAGCCAGAAGATTTCACTCTATTAAACTGTGGTGTGACTGTTACCATTGTCCACCTATCCGATTTAGATCTTACTTAAAATGAACACCTTTTAAATTTAAAAAACACTACTCCTGCATTTCAAATACACTGCTGTATTAAATTAATTTGACAGAAAATGGTGGGTTATGCTTATGAACATGATAACCCTGCACACTACTTTGCCAGAAAGTTGGCTTTTTTCTGTAGCTTGGTTATTGTCTAGACCACAGCCACAGGGGATGCACAAACCAGTGTGTTTCTTTGTGCCGGTCCCAAGCCCGGATAAATGGGGAGGGTTGCGTCAGGAAGGGCATCTGGTAAAATTTTGCCAAATCAATATGTGGTCAACAATACAAATTTCCATACCAGATTGGTCGAGCCCCGGGTTAAAAACAACCACCACCAGTACTGTTAACCAACAGGGTGATGGCAGAAATTGGGCTACTGTTGGCTGAAGAAGAAGATGGAGAAAAAGAGGGGGGAGACGTGTCCAGAGGCAGGAGGAGAGGAGGAAAGTAAAGAGAGTGGAACTGAAGGTAGGAACTTTGAATGCTGGCAGTACGACTGGTAAGGGGAGAGAGTTAGCAGATATGATGGAGAGAAGGAAGGTTGATATATTGTGTGTGCAAGAGACTAAATGGAAGGGGAGTACGGCCAGGTGGATTGGAGGTGGATTTAAATTGTTCTATCATGGTTTGGATGGGGGGAGACATGGGGTAGGAGTTATTCTGAAGGAACAGTAGAGTGTTTTGGAGGTGAAAAGAGTGTCAGTCAGAGTAATGATTATGAAGCTGGAAATTGGAGGTGTGATGATGAATGTTGTTAGTGCATATGCACCGCAAGTTGGGTGTGCAAAGGATGAGAAAGAAGATTTTTGGAGTGAGTTGTATGAAGTGATGAACAGTGTACCCAAGGGACACAAAGTGGTGATTGGACCGGATTTCAATGGACATGTTGATGAAGGGAACAGTGGAGACGAGGAGGTGATGGGTAGGTTGAAGAGAACGGGAGAGAGAACAGGTTGGATGATGTGGAGATAGTGAATCAGGAAGTGCAATGGATTAGCAAGGAGGAAGTAAGGACAACTTTGAAGAGGATGAAAAATGGAAAGGCCGTTGGTCCAGATGACATACCTTTGGAAGCATGGAGGTGCTTTGGAAAGACGGCAGCGGAGTTTTTACCCAGATTGTTTAATGGAATCTTGGAAAGTGAGAGGATGCCTGAGGAGTGGAGAAGAAGTGTACTGGTGCAGATATTTAAGTATAAGGGGGATGTGCAGGACTGCAGTAACTACAGGGGAATAACATTGATGAGCCACAGCATGAAGTTATGGGAAACAGAAGTGGAAGCTAGATTAAGAAGTGAGGTGATGATTAGTGAGCAGCAGTATGGTTTCATGCAAAGAAAGAGCACCACAGATGAGATGTTAGCTCTGAGGGTGTTGATGGAGAAGTATAGAGAAGGCCAGAAGGAGTTGCATTGCGTCTTTGTGGATCTGGAGAAAGCATATGACAGGGTGCCTCGAGAGGGGCTATGGTATTGTATGAGGAAGTCGGAAAGTGGCAGAGAAGTACGTAAGAGTTGTACAGGATATGTACAAGAGTGTGACAGTGGTGAGGTCTGCGGTAGGAGTGACGGATGCATTCAAATTGGAGTGGGATTATATAAGGGATCGGCTCTGAGCCCTATCTTATTTGAAATGGTGATGGACAGGTTGACAGACAAGATTAGACAGGCGTCCCAGTGGACTATGATGTTTGCTGATGACATTGTGATCTGTAGTGATAGTAGGGACCAATGTTGATGATGAACAGCACTACCTGTTGTTCCCTCTAGGGGACTACATTTCTCAACTGAAATGTCTGCACATCTCACTTCCTGGATGAAGGAACACCACCTCCAGCTAAACCTGGCAATTATGGATCTTCTTGTTATCCCAGCTTGTCTATCTATTCAGCACCCCATCTCTTTTCAACTTGGCCCACTATCGCTAACACCCACAAGGCAGTATACATCCTTGGGAGGAGTGGTTTATGACCACTTGATACTTGATAATGTACTGTAAACCTATGCTTGTAGATAATTTTTCCGGTTTGAAGCTCAGCTATTTAAAATTGAGCTTACCAGTCCTGTACTTTATATGCACTTGTTTATAAACCTCTTAGATATAATAAGGATTGTATTCAGGAATTACCTTTCATGGTGTCATACTCTATCATAGACTGCTTATTCAGGGAGATTTAAATATTCATGTCTGTAGTCCAACAAAACCCCTGGTTAAAGACTTTTTAGGTCTGGTGGAATCCTTTAATTTAGTCCAGGTAGTTTCAAGTCCCGCACATCAGAAAAGTCATGTGTTGGACTCAAGTCTGTAAATAATGTGGAGATTTTTGATGCCGGCATTTTTGACCACCACATCTTTGAATTTGAATTCTTGAGTCTGCCTAGGAATTTCACACAACTCATTACAAAGCATTACTTGTGTTCGATAACGGCTGAATCTGTACTCCAGTTTACTGATTCTTTTTCAAACCTTCACTTACCTCTTGTGACAGAGGTCCTCTCTATGTGTTCTGATGCTCATAGACTGGTTAGGCTCCTAGAGTTGACTTGTAAGCAAACAATGGACCGGATTGCACCCTTAAAGTTAAGCAGAGCCCGGGTTAAGGCCAGAGCTCAGCCCTGGATAAATGATACCACTTGCACCATCAGGCAGGAATGCAGGTGGCCTATGCGCAGGTGGAAAAAGGATAAACTCCATGTGTCATATGAAATTCTGAAAACTTGTTTAAAGCTCTACCAAGCTGTAGTGAGAGCAGCAAAATCAAATTATCTATTGGAATTAATCGCAAATGCTACCTCAAGACCTAAAGTGCTTTTTAACACCATGAACACTTTCCTAAACCCAAAACTCAGCAGCTTCCCTGTGAGCTCACCTGAGACCTGCAAGTTAATCCTAAACCTTTTTATAAATAAAATCTGACTTCTTTTAGTTTGATGCCTTTAGGACAATGTAGGCATTGCCCATTCTGCTAGGCATTCTGCTTCTATTATTTCTGCTACCCTGTTAAGACAGCCGATTTAACAGTCATCCAGCTGCACTTACATTCTAAACAAAGTGACTGGATTCTTGTACCTTGACCAAAGCTTTGCAAAGGCTTCTCTGCAGACCCTTTCAAAGCAGAAGACCCCACAAAGACAGCCCTGACAAAAAGCTATAATTCAACAAGTGACAACTGTGATGGACAAAATAACGTACTCCGAATATGTAAATGGAAGTGAGTTTTATTCCAGTCACTAGAGATCACATATTACTTAAAAACTGGGAACACTGCTGGGCACTCTCTCAAGGGAATTCTGCTGTCGCTCTCCAAAATAACTGGAAATCTCTAAAACAACCTCTCTATGAATCCAGACAGCTGATGAGCATTACTTCACCAACTAAAATTTTGTTTTAGAAAGAGTAATGTTTTTCACTAACAAGAAGATCTCAGAAATCCAGTATGATCAGTTAAGGTAAGACATAGGAATTAATGGAAAACATGATTTCAATTTCAAGTGTTAAACCTGATTATAAACAGGGTCTCGAGGAAGAAAAAGATCAAACCTTGAATGCATTTTTATGAGGTGACATTTATTTTTTAGTTTGGTAAGAAGGAGAGACAGGCAAGCATAGAAGGTAAAATGCTGATAAATATGAATGCAGATAACATTTGTTCTTGAGGCCAGTTTATACTTCATACAATGTGTGTGCCTGCAGATGGTACTGCTACACAAATAGTGTACTGTTTATACTTGCACATGTATTTTATGTAAATCTGAAAGATTATATACTAGGTGGCAGTGTGAGATATCATCATGGTAAGAAAGCAACATGTTGTGAATTGCTGGAAATGTCCATTAAATTCCCTGGATACCTTGTCATAAAATCTCTGAAAAGGATGGATGTTTAATAATTATGTCCATCAATCCTGAGGCAGAAACAACTGAAATTTACATTTGTATGCCAACATTAAAGTTTGATGATTTGCTTCACCATATTAAATCGTTCGTCAAACACTGAAGCACACACATTGATCCCGGAGGATATGCAAAGTGGCTTGCTGTCACATGTTGATAATAAATAGAGATTTTGACGTCATGTTCCAACTTGAGCACACAGCTCCCCCCAATTTTTTCCTGGTATGCAACTTGCACACATGTCACAATTTCTGAGGATGTTTTCAGAGGATGCATCAAATGGACGCTGGGAATGCATGCACAATCTAAGCATGAAGTACAAACCGGCCCTTAGTTTTCATCATTGCAATCACATAATTCACATTATTCCATAAGCATACGCCATGTTATTTTCCTTTTTTATAAACAACATGTACAGTAATCCCTCGCTATATCGCGCTTCGACTTTCGCGGCTTCACTCTATCGCGGATTTTAAATGTAAGCATATCTAAATATATATCATGGATTTTTCGCTGGTTCACAGATTTCTGCGGACAATGGGTCTTTTAATTTATGGTACATGCTTCCTCAGTTTGTTTGCCCAGTTGATTTCATACAAGGGACGCTATTGGCGGGTGGCTTAGAAGCTACCCAATCAGAGCATGTATTACATATTAACTAAAACTTCTCAATGATATAAGATATGCTTCCCGCGCGGTGCTTAATTGTTTGCTTTTCTCTCTCTCTTACCCTCTCTGACATTCTGTTTGCACAGAGGCTGTTTGCCTAGAGGATACGGACGCTCCTCTACAAAATGCCGCTTTATCGCGGTGCTTCGGCATACTTAAAAGCACGTATTGATTTTTTGATTGTTTGCTTTTATCTCACTCTCTCTCTCTGACATTTTCTGCTCCTGACAGCGCTCCTCTGAAGAGAAAATATGTTTGCATTCTTTTAATTGTGAGAAAGAACTGTCATCTCTGTCTTGTCATGGAGCACAGTTTACACTTTTGACTAAAGGGTGTTATTTCATGTCTAGAGGGCTCTAATAATGTTAACAGCGTGGGAGAGTTTATAAGGGCTTAAAATATATAAAAATAACCATACAAACATATGGTTTCTACTTTGCGGATTTTCATCTATCGCGGGGGGTTCTGGAATGCAACACCCGTGATCGAGGAGGGATTACTGTATACAGTAATCCCTCGCTATATTGCGCTTTGACTTTCGCGGTTTCGCTCTATCGCGGATTTTATATGAAAGCATAACTAAATATATAACACGGATTTTTCGCTGCTTCGCGGGTTCTGCGGACAATGTGTCTTTTTACTTCCTGTACATGCTTCCTCAGTTGGTTTGCCCAGTTGATTTCATACAAGCGACGTTATTGGCGGATGACTGAGAAGCTAACCAATCAGAGCACGCAGTTAAGTTCCTGCTTGCTGAATGCAATGTTAACCAGGAAGTCTCGTCTCGCTCATTCAGCATCAACGTGTTTCGCTGTGTAAAGAGTTGTGCTCTTTTGTGTTTATCTTTGTGCATAGTCAAGCCCTTCATTATGGTCCAAAACGATCTGCTACTGCTTCAGGGGCCGTGCCCAAGCGCAAACGGAAGATGTTAACGATTGCCGAAAAGGTAAACGCTTTGGATTTGTTGAAGACTACGATTCTTTTTATTTAAAAAGTAGGAAAGGAATATAAGATCTACGGCCGCAGTGTCCTTTTAACCAGGGTGCAAAACAAGTTGTAAGTTGATGTAATAAGGCGGTAGTCTGGATGGAATCTACTTTAAGGATTTGGATTGAAGACTGCCAGAAGAAGAACAACGGCAGTGCTACACAATTGCCTGAAGTGGCTCCTTTAAGGGCTGTAACGCTCTCCTTTGTTGTGCAGTAAAATAAAACTCATTGTTATCGGACAAGTCATCGTGTCATTGTTGGTGAGTAACCATAATTAATTTTCTACTTACAGTACTTAGTACATGTACGTACGTTTAGTGTCACTGTACACACACACATTTACTGTATACTATTTTTGTTGCATTGTACGTATTTATTGCTGGTGGCCTGTCTATCGTAATGGCAGTAACATGTGATATTGGAGACACTCAATATCTTTAAAATAATATTTAGGTTTTACTGTATATAAACAGTGTGTTTATATACATAATTTCAATGAATCTTACCTAATATCTAAGAGAATACAAAGGGATTATGCTGTATAACTCTGCGGGGAATATTTATAAACAGTGTGGGAGAGTTTATAAGGGCTTAAAATATATAAAAATAACCATAGAAACATATGGTTTCTACTTCGCGGATTTTCACCTATCGCGGGGGGGGTCTGGAACGCAACACCCGCGATCGAGGAGGGATTACTGTACAGTATTCTTACCAATTTTTCAATTACTTAACTTGTGATCTACATGGCAAATTTAAGAGTTTCATATATTGCTGATGCATGATAAAGAAGATCTTTGAAAAATTATAATTTGTGATTTGCTCATGAGTCAGAAGGTTTTAAAATATTAATGCAACTGCAGATGCAACTGCACCTCCAGTAGCACCAGTTAAAATGGTTCCAGATAGTCCAATTCCGGTGCCTGCAATGAAATAGAAAAAGAAACAATTACTTACCTTCAATCAGAACTAGTAAAATATAACAAAATTCTCAAACCTGCGTTATAGAAATCAGTAACCATGCAAAAAGAATAAAATAACATTTAGTGTTTATTTCAAAACGTTCAAACAACGACTTCTTTCTATCATAAATTAGAACATGAAACTTCTCATACAAAGCAAGTGCATAACAGTACATGCCTTAGATGCCTTGACTTTACAAACTTCTTGCATGCTTTAGTGTTATCTAAATAAACCATTAATTTGTTGTAAGCCCACAAGTTATAGATGTCTTTGCTGCCTTTTTGCAGTGCATGATGGATAGGCTCTGACCCCACCTTGAGCATGATTAAGCACATTTGGGAATATTATAATATGTTATTGACATCCCTGATCACTCAGATATTTGACTAATATAAACAACACTGAGATACTTTGTGGGGAAAAAAAATCTTATTTTTTGTTTTCTGGATGGTTTCTCCTTGCCTTTTGGTTAAGAACCACAACACACAAAGCGCAAAGTTAAGCTAAAGACTGTAGCCGAATTCCCTTTTTTATTTCCTCAGTCTCTGCCTTCAGGTGACAACAGCACAATTAGCACTGCTTAGTAACAGACACGGACAGGATGAGCCATCTGAACATAAAAGGAAGTGCCAGAAGTGAAATCCAAACCCATCTTTGCATAAACTGTACAAAAAAATGACATTGGAGCCCAGAGTCCATTAAAACAAGACACAGGGTAGGCATTGGTGGGACAGAAGAACAAGCAAAAAAAAAAAACAACTTTTGAGGCTTCTAGGAAACAGCAAGCAGTCCCTCATAAGAACAGATGAGACTTTCTTGCCCTTTAAGGAGAACAAGTAGCCCAGGAACTGCCTCACATATCAGGTCCATAAGACAGAGCAGGACTCAAACATGAAAGTACAACAGGTACTAATACAGAGTACGTCCTAGATGAGGACAACGTCAGAATTTGGACAGAAGTTCACTGGTATGAGAAAGAGAGGCAATTATTAAGAGAGTTACAAAAGATGGAAGAATAAGGCCTAGTGTTTGTACGATTTCCGAGGTGGGCAAATGGGTTTAATCACCCCACCCAATAGTTTGTGACATTGTGATGTAATGTTCGCTAAACCCAGTGAGGCACTGGGCTTTCTACTCATTTCAGCTTATATTATTACTTTTAACTTTTCTTCCAGATTGTATCCTTCTCTGATGTATTCAGTCAATCACAGACATTACTTTACAGTGTACTATATATACTGTGAAACTCAAATGGCTCTATTCTAGAGGAGGAGAGATGCCAGGAGGCACTCTTAAATTTACAAAGGGCAACAAGTTGAATTCTGCTCTTCAAATTCTTGGGTATACCAGTGTTCAGAGCTGGGGGTCATTGCAATCAGTCCTTTAAATCATGGAGGTTAACATGAATATTTTAATCTTTAACAGATTGCATATAAATATCAAATTACTTTAATGCGCACCTTCTAAATTTCCTTAATTCTAGATGATTTTAATTTGTTTAAGTATACTTTTACCCACTAGTTATTATCCTCATTCACTTCTTACCCACAGACTGCAGAACGGCAACAAGACTACCTGCTGCCACTCCTCCTCCATTAGCGATGGCTGCGGCAGACATCATCTTTGCAGCTATAGAACCTGCAGCGATACCAGCTGATGTAAAACCAATAGCGCCCAGCACCACTGGAGCACCGACTGCAGTTACGGCTGTCAGAGAAAAAAGGTGTTGCATTAGTTATCTTAGTGTAAAGCACAGGAGACATTTAGTAGCTGTAATGTTCTCTGTTCCCAGTTCATTCACAGTAGTTCCACACTATCTGGAGATAGTCAACAGATCATTTTTTACTCATGTTAAATAAAACTTTCACAAATGCAGCTGTAACTGCTCTATAAGTATTCAAATATTATATTTATTTAAATATTGTCATAGTTGCTTTACATTAAAAAAATATTATGAAATGGTGTCTGGCTGGCAAATGTTTCCAGGGCAAAAGGGTACCACCTGAATATCACAGGGCACATATAAGACTACCAGGGAAAAGACAGTGTGAAAAGAGAGAAGAGAGGGGCCACTTTTGGGTAATAATCCCTGCTTAAGTACGGGGTGGAAGATGAGCTGTAGCCAGGGAGAAACAAGTAGTGACTTCCTAGAATGTTACAGGGCAGGTGACTTAGCCATTACAAAAACAGTTTGAAACATAAAGGACTGCTCTTTTGAATCTCTTCAAAAATGGACACAGGCCTCTAAAAACCACAACAAAAGGCAGGCTTGCCTCTAAGAAAAGCTCTGGCCCAATGGATCAGCCTCACTCCAGACATTATGTCCCAAACACAAATGGCAGGCTTCTGGCATGCACAGGCCCAAAATGGCACTAAGGCTTTTAAAATAACAAAATATCACAGACATTCTCCAAAAGTAGCTGGGTTAACTGTAAATTTTTTGCTCCCAAAATAAACAAAACAAAGTTCCATTATAATTAAATAATTTAACGAAGAACCCAAAAATAGCATAAAAGGGAAAAAAGAAAGGGGAAGGGGAAATAAACAAAATCAATAATTCCACAAACCACGGAACGGTACATTCAGTTATAAGCAGGGGTCAAAAAGCCAGAAAATGCAAACGACAGTCATAAAATAAAAATGGGAAATACAAACAAAAGCCAAAACTGCAGTGTGACTGCAGTGCCCTGTTAAATACCTGCTGGAGCCAGCACCATGCATGATCAGGTGGCCCCAAATGGCTTCGGCTCTACATACAGGAGACAGGTCGGATAACAAGTAAAACCACTATCAATAATATTAACAAAGCACAAAAAGGGAAAGTAATTAATAAACATCACAAAATTACATACTGTAAATACAACATAAACAGAATATAGCCAAAAACAGAGTCTATCACACAATGTTTAAAAGATAAAAAAATAAATAAAGCACACACTTCAGATGGGGAAGAGGCCTTGGTTGAAACATTACAGCTGCTAAGAAATGTGAATTATGTATTAACACAGGTTTAGAATTGTTATTTTTGAGTTATTATGTGTCATATTTTACGTACTTTCTGTTATGTCTGTTACTATGTGCTTTCTTTTTATATGTACGTCTGTTCCTTATTATTTGTGCGTACAGTCCCAGGAAGCAGGGCCACCCTGATGTCGGCACCTCCAATCCTTCCCTCTGGCTCTTTAAATCAGTTGAGAAGGCTCAAGAGCAACAGATCATTCCATTCATTGTGACGTTCTCTCAGTGTTGTTACTTCTGTTTAGATTTACTATTTTTTTGTGAAATTCTTGCCTGTATTTCTTAGATTCTGTTTTGGGACTTGTTTGCCTTTTTTCTTCTCTGTTAAGCATTATAACTAATTTTTTTCGCTAATAAATCTTCAATTTTATAGAGATCCTTTCTTGCAGTTTGTGTTAACAAGCATTTGGGTTGGACTGTTATTCTCCCTCTTGTTAGGCTTTTTCACAGATTTGTGGATATTTCATGTCAATTTTGCCAACTTCCCATTTTTGGGGCCTGCTCCAGCTTAAGCCAGCAGTAGTATTTTGGGCTTGGCTGCGTTGAGGAGAGTCTCTTCTGGGGTTAGTCAAGGTCATGGCCTGCTTCTTTGCCTATTTTTGGAGGTCTCACACCCCTTTTGCTTTTTAGAAAACTCCACTTCAACTCAACCTAGTTTTTTTAATGGCATCTATAAGATAAGGCATACAGGGATAGCAGGAGCTTTTAAAAGTATGTTCCTAACTCTCGAAGTCCCTCCCATGCCATGGTCAAGTTGAGCTTAGTTTTGGGATGTTAACAGGGACAAGACTGTACTAGCAGAAGGTAATGGCTGAGATCAAATGTGAGGCAGAGAAAGAAGAGGGCAGAACTTTTCTGGTGTCCTGCTCTAGCGAAATGAGCAAAGGAAGAGTTGCTTCAGGAGTCAAAGATATAGTCAAGGAATAAAGCAAGGGGCAAAATCAGAAAATCAATTCTAACATGCATCACAGCCAAATCACCAGATCAACGTCAAAGTCAGAAAACAGGGAGTGATATTTGTTAACTAGAGATTTGTTAAAAAGTATAAGCTTTGTTTATTTCTCTGTTCAACAGCCTCACTAATTTTACACCTTTGGTGTTTTTCTGGGTATGAAAGTTCAGTGAAAGTATTTCTTGTCCTGTTGAAATGATTACTGTTGTGTTCTCATCTGGGTTTTGCATTATACATACTTTGGTATTTTGTTTTCTTTTTTCTTGAATTGCTTTCTTCCACATTTTATGTATTCCTTCTTTAGTTCAGTTAACTTCCCCCCCAGCTTTGCTGATTATTTAGTTGTGAACTTTTTAAAGTTTACCTCTAATTCTTTACAACACCTGAGGGAGATTTAACTCAGTTTTAGCAATGGCTTTCACACACTGGCAGTATTCATTGTTTGCTTTGTCCTTTGGTTAACTTTGTACTGCATTCAATTTTCATTGTGTAGTCTTTGGCAATTTTGTGGCCAATTCTTTTTAATTGTGCCTCTTTATTTTGATTTTCCAATTAGGATTTTAGCTCAGTTTGTTTAATTACAGAATTATTTACCTTTATCTTTATATTTGTAATTTTGTATTTGGTTTTGCTTTTTTTGTTCCGGTTTTTCTCTCCACCCTTTATTTTTGTACTATTCTTGTTTTTTAGTCTTAAATTGTTAAGTGCTGAACTCTTACTAGGCGTAACTATATTTCTTTGATTCCCCCTTTCCCATCTGAATATTGCATTTGGGAATTTTAACAAGGGATTATTGATAGTGTTTTGTTTGAATTCATGTTTTTACATTTTTCATGTATAACCTAAAAGCTTTTTTAATTACTGTAAAAACATTAATGTGATTTGATATTAAATAAAAAAATTTGAATTTCAATACCTTACATTAACATAATAATAATAATAATAATAATAAATAGTTACATATTAATTCAGATCAAAAGAAGGAGAAAAGTACTTCACAAGTTACATAAAACGTTCAAAACAACAAGAAAAAAAAGAAAAGAAGTCACAAATGGTTCTAAGTCAGAGCAAAGGCACAGCCTGCATCATGGCTGCACAGTTCTTCTACCTTCAGCCCATTCCTGATTTTTTTTTATTAAAGAAAGATGAAGGTTCCCGAACAGTCCATCCATCCATTATCCAACCCGCTATATCCTAACTACAGGGTCATGGGGGTCCGCTGGAGCCAATTCCAGGGCACAATGCAGGAAACAAACCCAAGGCAGGGTGCCAGCCCACCGCAGGGCACGCACACACACCAAGCACACACTAGGGACAATTTAGCATCTCTAATTCACCTAATGCATATCTTTGGACTGTGGAAAGAAACCGGACTACCCGGAGGAAACCCACACAGACATAGGGAGATCATGCAAACTCCATGCAGGGAGGACCTGGGAAGTCAACCCGGGTCTCCTAACTGCGAGGCAGCAGCGCTACCCACTGTGCCACCATGCCGCCCGTGGTGACTTTGTCTGAAACAATTTTTTTTTACTGTTGATTAATATTAACAAACATTAAACTGAAATGTTTGGCACATGCATTTTATCATTACAGGAAAAAGTAGGGTGAAATGACACCTTTTATTGGGTAACTAAATAGATTACAAATGCAAGCTTTCAAGGCAGCTAAGGCCCCTTCATCAGGCATTTTGTAACCTACTATTAGTAATAGTTAACTTTTGTCGTTTTTCCTCATTGTATATTCTTCTGCACTAGTCTAAAGATTTCTTAAACTGCTCTGAAAATGTAACACAGCAAGTAACTTTACCAGAATTTAAATTATTCTAACATTGGCAGGGACAGAGGGACAGACGAGCGGGAGCTATGACCTCAGACCCTACTGATACAAATTAGATGGTATATCTAATTTCTAATATCCAGTATGGTAGCTTCTCATGAGTGCAGTTGTTATTTTTAAATCTTGCAGTCATCTTAGTTATTAGACCTTTCTCTTTTATGACTTCAATTAATGCTTAAATGGCGGGTTACTGAATAGGAGGACTACCTTAAAAAAAAAAAAAAGATGATATTGTGTACTGCCCTGGATAAACAGGTTTGGAAAATGGATGGATGGATGATATAAATGCAATGGAGATGAGAGTCTACGGCATTACAAGGCTGCCTCACGTACACACAGATTCACACTGTTCTAATTTAGCGTCACCAGTTAATCTCAAATGTATGCCTTTAGGGACTGAAACATAGAAGCACCCAAAGAAAACCCAATTTAAACCATGAAAGAATTTGGAAACTCAACACATGACTGGATAGAACAAAAATGAAAGGCACACTGCTAGAGCTGTGAGGAAGCTACAACAGCATCACAAACCACTGCCCAAGCATGCCTCCTAATGACTAACATTTACTGATATACATCTGGGTGACACTTTTATCTGAAGTGCATGAATAGAGGTCAGAATATGTTACATTTGTTAAAAGATATTTTTTACAGTTGGAGTGCTGCCAGGTTAAATGACTTGCTCAGGGTCACAAAGTGAGGCAAACGTTGAAACTGAAGCAGCAGGGTATAAAGTCAGATGCCTTAGATGCTACACCACAATGCCAGGTAACAGCTAAGATAACAACATTAACACACATTTAAAGAGTATTTTGTGTATGGTATTATGAAGGTTTCTTAAATATGAATCCTAATTCATCAGTCCATCCTTTTCATATAAAGTTGTTTCTTAGTAACAAGCCATTGCATTTCATTCAAAGGGAATTGCAGGCAGTGCAGTTTGTATCTTGTCTGGTCTGACGACCACTCTGACGACATACAGTGGCTACAGTTAAAATAGCAGGTATCTGCTAGACTCTATATGTCACTTACCCTGATTTAAAAAGTAAAACCCCTTGAAATCCACCAAATATTACACCTTGGGTTTATTCATTTAACTTAATTTATTTGCTATCATTAGGCCATGAAACTGGCATATACTTGTAAGTTTCATAGCTGAATAATTCGTGGCCACTACTCAGCAGTGACAGAAGAGAGGAAACAAGAGTCAATATGTTACAGGGATGCAGGTTTGATTAACATGACCAGAGGCAGATTACGGTAAGTGAGAAAGGGACGACTTGATACAAGGTGCACTGTTGCATATTAAGTGCTGAACACCACATATGATTCTTAAAAAAATGACATAACACAACAATAACCATCTTACCTGCTCCCCCAGCAAAAGCGGCAATAGTCAATAATCCCATTTTCTGAACTTTGGGTTCTAGAAAAGACATAAACGTTAAGATAAATTTCATTATTCCTTCAGTGGTAAACTCATTTGATCATGTGCATAGCAAGGTAAAAACCATCAGACTATAATGGTAATGTTACATTACACAATTGTTCCAGTAATTTTCAGTCTTAATTTACATAACTTTAGCAAGTTACAGCAGTTAGCTTCACATTCCCATGAAGGTTAATAATGTGACATGCCTGACAACTCAGTCCAGCTAGTCCAGAGTTTGGACTTTAGTCGAGGTGAGTGCCTGACACACTTTGAACTGGCGAGTAAAACAGTGAAGACAAGGTGCTGGTGGTCAGAAGAATGTGTGTTTGCATTATTTTGGTAGTGAATCGGTTTGTTGGGAATTTCTGATTCTTCTCCAAAGCATGTTACTGGTTTCCACACAATGTCAGCCGAATGTGTTTATTTCTACATGCATCACATAATGTCAGCTAGGTGATGTTGGCAAGCAGATTAGAAGAACTGATTAACAGTTTTCATTAATAAAAGTCAAACAGGATTCACGGTCAATAAAGAAATGACTTGTGTTGGATCTGCTGAATTATAAAACAGTTGAATTGTTAATTCAGAAAATTCTGATTTTGTTGTTACATTTTTGTAAATTCTTTGATAACAATGAATATCGGTTTTATAAACAGAGCAAACTTGCTTAGTTAAACTTCATCCAAAACTACCTTATTGTCTATAAAGAAAGAATGAAATGACTCTGTAACTTTAAAATCTAATATTTCTAAATGTGCCCTCATTAGTAGGACTGTTATGCAAGGATGACGCATTTCACTTTTTCCTTTTTAATTAATTGTACAAATGTCATTTGTAATTTATGAGGAATATGTAGACTATATCTTTGGCAGAGGACTGAACATGACCCAGCTGGCAAATAACACAACTCTGCTTTTGCAAGGGCAAGAAACAAACTACTACAGCAAAAGTATTAATTATTTTTCTAATGTATTAGGTCTCAGGGTAAACGTTTCCAAATGTAACCCTTTTACTTATGTAATCCAAAAGAACATTCAATAAAAATATGCTAGTAGACGACTGTGTCAAATCTTAAGGTATTCATACTTACATACTACTGAATTTCTTACCCAATGTAAAAAAATGAAGAAACTGGCTGAGAAATAGATTGGCTAAAGAGCCAAGCCTGTGCTCAGCAGCTTCAGAAGGATGTATTTTTATATCTCTCTCATCATCATCTTTTCTTAAAAACATTGTTTATCGAAATCATATTTATCCAAACTGTACTGTTCTCTACTGTCAATTTCCTCTGGAAATATAAACAATTAAAGAAGGCAGTAACAGCAGGAAAAAAACAGAGGGGAGATATGAAGGGCACACATTAGTTTAGGCATCCATTGTACACTGGCTGTTAATAGTTTATAAACATTTTAATAACAACAGTTCTTAAAAATACATTATTATCAAAAATATTAAGACATAATGCTGTATGTTAGCTATTCTTTATTATGCATATCATGTAAAAAATGCTTATGTATTTTAAACATGCAAATTGTTAGTAGCTGCTTTGACATTGGAGTCTTTTTCTGTTAATCAGTCCCAAAAAGTCAAATGAAATCCTCTGTGATTCAGTGTTTCCCATTTGAATGAATTGTAATTAGATATTCACACGTGATGAAGCACGTTAGGGTTTGTGGCAATACGCACTTCTAACTATATAATACAGGGCGCTTGTGCACCAGAGAGATGCAGGTGTGCATGGTAGGGTGGAGGAGCGGCTCCGAGGATTGATGGGGTGATCGGCTAATAGTGCGTTCACATGCAGATGTATACGGTTCACTCAGCTGCTTCATTAGCTCTCCGGTGTCGCTAAGCAGAGCATCTGCATCCCTAGCACTATAAAGGGGAGCCTGGGCAGGACAGTAAAAAGGAGACAAAAAGAAAGAGGAAGAAAGTGGCGAAAAAGAAACAAAAAAATGAGTTGATGACTTTGTAGAGTTCACTGGTGAAGACCTGGGTGGAAGGTATGGATAGAGAGAGAGAAGAGCAAATGGCAGAGCACCAACAGAGGCAAGCGCTGGTGGCCAGGAGCTCGTTGGTCTTAGATCACTAAAGCACTGGTGGAAACAAGTTGGACTGCCAATCATGGTACGTGTCTGTGACCAAGAGGGTAGCTGAGCTAGATGAACGAGCTGAACTTCAGCCTTGCTTTGTTTATTCAGACCAGAGTTTTCATGGAGCCTTGGTTATATGAAAGAACTTTAATTGCTTATTTGTCTTTTATCCAACACCAGTGTTTATTGGACTATTTATATACAGTATTAATTGGATGGGGCGCTGCACTGTCTGGAACACTGTTTTAATAAAAGCACTCTTGCACATTGCACCTTCTCTTGACTGTATGTGACCTCAGTGCATGGCTCCACTTGATAAATGGCTATCGATTATTCCGGGTTCAACACTGGCAGCTCGATCAGACCGTCAGAACACATCATGAGAATCCACTTTATAAAGGGGTATTGAGGAACAGATTGGCTAGTTCTCAAAATGGGAGATGCCAGCATGCCTCTCCTGTCAGTGTCTACCCCACTGAACTAAAATACAATCATTAAGATGTCTACTTACACTGAAAGTCACTGCTTCAAGTTGCAGTTATTAGGCTCATACCTTAATGATTTTAATATGACTCACATGCAAAAAAAGAAGGTTACCTGAATTATTTTGGGTTTGAACATTTTTTGACTGTAAAAGAGAAAGAAATACCATGTTTGCAATTTGTAATTCAGTACAAACGTACAGGTTCAGCATTTCAAAATGCACCACATATTCTCAAATGAGGACAAGTCAACAGTACAAGAAGGCCAGCAAGCACCTGCACCCACTTCATTGTAATGTGTGCAAAATGGGATTTTGTTTTGTCTTGCTAAAATATGCATGGGCATCCATGGAAGAGATGTTGTTTTGAAGGCAGCATATGTAGCCCGAAAATACTCTGTCATTTTGCATTAATGGTGCCTTCACAGAACTGCACATTACCCTTACCCAGAGCATTGACACAACCCCATACCATCACAGACGCTGGCTTTTGGACTTGTAGTTGGTAATTGTCTCGATGGTCATTTTCTTCTTTGGTTTGGAGGACATGATGTGTGTTTATTCCAACAAAAGATCTGAACTATTGATTTATCTTACTACAATACACATTTGCATTGTGTGATGGTCCATCCTAGATGCCTCTGAGCTCAAAGAAACTGATGACGGTTCTGGACACTGTTAACATACAGCTCCCTATTTGCAAAGTACTGTTGTAAACCAGCATTTGTGGGTGTAAATACATATTGTGTTCTTTGATAAAGGTTTGCCAAACACTTCCTGAGCCAATGCGGATATATCACTTATTGATGAATGATGGTTCTTGATAAAGTTCTGTCTGAGGGATCAGAGATCACAGAAAATCAGCTTTAGCTTATACCCCTGGCCTTGACGCACTGAAATTTGTTCAGATTGCTTAAATCTTTTAATCATATTATGCACTCTTGACGTTGAAATACCCCAAGTCCCTTCTGATTTTTCTTTGAGAAACATTGTTTTTAAACTTTTAAATGATGTTCATATGTACTTGTAGGAAAAGAGGTGATCCTTGGTCCATCTCTACCCAAAGAGGACGGAGCCTTTTCCTGGATGCAGCTTTTATACCAAACCATGATTACAGTCATCTGTTTCTGCTCACATCATTTTATTTTAATAATACATTAATGGTCCTATCCTAATTTTTTTAGAATGTGTTGCAGGTCCTCAGTGTAACAATGGATGTATATTTACCAAAAAATGAAGTTGACCAGACTAAGTATCTTGTCTTTATACTATTTGTAATGGATTACAAGTCAATGTGAATTTTGAAATCACTGCTTTATGTTTTTATTTGCATTTTACACACCATCCTAACTTTTTTCTGAGCTGGAGTTGTACATTTATGTTATGTTCATGCATACTGACTTATTCTTATCTATTATTTCTGGCATGTCATTTACTCATTCCTACGTTTAATTATTCCTAATCTGTTTTTCTTTTGTGTAACTTTTTCTTTGACACCTTGAAAAGTACTTTGAGTTACACCCTTTACATGAAAATATACTATAGAAACAAATGTGGTTGCAAAGTCAATAAATAAAGTAAAATCTTGCATATGGTTAATGTGTCGTTTAAGAACAAGCTAAATTGGCATTTAAAACAAACACAAAAATGTGCAGAGAGTTGTGCTAATGGCACTAGTGGGCACACCTTCCAACATTTGAGATTGACAACTATGAATAGACTTCTAAATAAATTAATATTGGTTTTAAACAGCTGCCAAAACTGCAGTGTTTAAAACAACAGAAACAATGAATATGCATGAGCAACATCTGATCCTGGTGTCAAAGAGCATAAGCAGAAATTTCTTATCAAACACAGGACCTACTCACCAGAAGGCTATTTCACATTTTTCTTATATCTGCAAATATTGCAATTTATCTATCCATTACCAAACCTTTTAATCCGTTCAGAAAATATGTTCATAATAATGCAATTTGCTGCATTATTGATCCATCCATCCATTATCCAACCCGCTATATCCTAACCACAGGGGTCTGCTGGAGCCAATCCCAGGGAGCAAGGCAGGAAACAAACTCCTGGCATGGCGCCAGCCCACCGCAGGGCACACACCAGGGACAATTTTGGATCGCCAATCCACCTAACCTGCATGACTTTGGACTGTGGGAGGAAACCCACACAGACACGGGGAGAACATGCAAACTCCACACAGGGAGGACCTGGGAAGGAAATCAGGGTCTCCTAACTGCGAGGCAGCAGCGCTACCCACTGCGCCACCGTGCCACCCTGCATTATTTATGCATACTGTACTGTTACTCATGTAGTCTTATTTCCTAATGCATCACAACATATACAGCATATCTGCAAAGGCAATTTACGTGTGTGTTTTGGCAGATGGCTTATTAAACACACCGGCAGTCTGCATGCTCTTAGGGTGAAAAGGCAAGTCTTTTGGAGAATTTGGAGAGAACAGAACATTGCAGAATGATTTTCTCTTCATTGAGTCTTCTCAGAAGACCTTTTACTGTTTAGTAAAGCAGCAACTCTGCTTGGGTCCATGGCCAGGAAACTCCCCAGACCTTAATCCCATTGAGACCTTGTGGTCAATCATTAAGAGGCGGGTGAACAAACTAAAACCCACAAATTCTGACAAACTCCCAAGTATTGATTATGCTAGAATGGGCAGCCATCAGTCAGGATTTGGCCCAGAGGTTGATTGACAGCATGCCAGGGGGAATTGCAGTGGTCTTAAAAAAGAAGGGCCAACACTGCAAATATTGACTCTTTGCATGAACTTAATGTAACTGTCAATAAAAGTCTTTGGGACTTATGAAATGCTTGCAATTCTACTTCAGTATACCATAGAAACATCTGAGAAACAGACTGAAAAACACTGAAGCAGCAAACTTTGTGAAAACCAATACTTGTGTCATTCTCAAAACTTTTGGCTCGACTGTATGCACTATTTGTATTTTATGTGGGTGATAAACCTTGCTGAAGGTTTCGGCCAATAGTCCAGGTTTGAATATTTAACTCTGTCGACTAATATCGCGTCTACTGCTTATCTCCGAACATGCAATGAAGCACCAAGCAGTTGTTTACGGAGACTGAAACTTGATGGCGTCTTTCCTATACGAGTAATGTCAGCTTGACGTTCAGCAGTCGCTTCACATTCGGACTTTGAGGCAATAGCATTAAAACCAACTATGGAAAAATTTCACATTTTCACACAATTTGTTTACACTCGTCCCCTTTTTCCAGAAATACCCGTATTTATTGTTAAAAAAAAAAAAAAACAAGCTTTCAAAACGCAACAAAATTCCTAAATCGGCCTGAAATTAGTGCAAAATACACTTTAAATCATTATCAATGTATAAAATACTACTATTTTGTGACAGCCTTTACATTTTTTGCGAACATTATTGTTTTAAAATATTTTTAAAAACCGCATAACTTACACCAATGTAAAGCCAACAGCGTCAAAGCTAAAACAGACATCAATTCAAAATTGATTTTTTGAAGGTCAATTTCTATGTGCATTTTAGATCTATTTCTTTACTCTTTTTTTTTTTGAATATTTTATTCGATCAACGACACTTAAAACGGCATGTACCGCTTTAATGTTATCATTGGGGTCTTTTATTTGCATACCATTTTGTGAAGCGAAGCTGTAGCGCCAGACTGCACAAATCCAGGGTTCTTTTACTTCAGTCTTCGTGCTATTGAAACTAAAGCGCTCCGTGATGAATCAGTGGCGTGCTATTTCAAATCCTGCGGTTTGCTCTAAATAGCGAGTGATGTGTCATTTCGGCACTGTATTCACACTTGGACGAACTCGGCCCTACTGCCCAGTAATGGCGACTCATTACAGACCTGTCGGCGATACGCCCGCACTTTACTAAACACTTCCGTTAGTATGTTGAAAAATAAAATGTCTTTTTTAAGGGAATGTTAATAACGTGATGATACTTATGTAATGAGTAAAAAGTATAAATACATGCAAGTCTAACTACTGTTCATATTTGTATTTCACAATTCCAGTCATTTTGCCCCTTGGGGACAACTTTTCTCCTGCATATGTATTTAATATAATAAGTCTTTTAAAATGTTATTTGTGAAAACAATCATTTGTATTCAACTACAGAGATAACGAAACAAAGCAGACCCAGTGTCTAACTCCATTTTAAATTAACGTATCCACCTCTGGAGATATCCAAATTACTGAGCGATCTGCTCCACTAATGCTATAAAGCTCCAAGAAAGACATGTCAGCTCTCACATAACTAGTGTCACCTGAAAGTGGTGCATTTTCATCCATGTAATGCACTTGTGTTACTTTTTCACTTGTCTTGTATGACTGTTGTCTTGGCTAAAGTACGCTCTTTTTCTGTGCTCTGTACACTCTCTTAATGTGCCCCTCCTTATGACACCATCTACATTACAAATCTTTAAACTTCAAACGAATACTTATTAATTTCACTTTCTGTTGCTCCGTGTTGCCGTTCTGCTGCATATTTTGCAGTGGTTTCCTTTGATACTGTCATGTTTTAAAGCACATAACAGTTTTAAATCATGCTCTTTAAAAGTCTCTTTTCTGTTCTTTCACTACACAATCCCGCATACACGTCTGTCTCCGCTAGATCGGTTCCAAAATGCCTGCGCAACTCCGCTATGTATTCTGACATGATGTTACTTTTAGATTGACTCCGTTTGTGGAAGCGAAGCCGGTCAGCAATTATTAACGATTTGAGGTTTAAATGCTCCTGGAGAATGTCGACAATCTCCTTAAATGTTTTATACGCCAGTTTGACAGGAGTTAACAAACTACGAAGTAATCTGTACGTCTTTGCGCCCATGACGCTCAACAGCACAGAAACTCTCATTTCGTCTGCCACTCCGTTAGCTTCACAGTACAAGCCCACTCTTTCCACGCAAGTTACCCGTCCTGTGCCATCCTAACAGCATCATAGGACCACGGGCAGTGTAGTGTGCTGGGGCCCCTGTCTTGATAGCAAAACTAAACATACCTAGGCATGAAAAACATCGTGGGCTCGAATGCCCCTATAGGGTCCCCGGTCATGGTCCATTGTGCCCTAACATTAAGGCCGCCCTGAGTCCTACACTACTATTAACCTGCTTTAACGATATCTTCCTCGTTCCACTGTGAAACTCACTTGTTTCCAACTTAAGGTTCGTTTGGCCTTGGTGATAACGTTTATGAAGACAGCGCCTTCTTTGGTGTCCCCTGCTCCTTTCAGTCTTCTTTTTTCTTTGCTGTAGTTTCGTACGTCGTCTCCAAATTTGTTGTGTGTTTCTTATTTTTGTCCAGTAGACAAGTATAGTTACAACTCCTTACTGAACAACGACACACTGCCTGCGCATGCTTTGGCGACATTCTTATAATCCTTTGTCACGCCCTTTGTTAAGGGATGTCCTCAGGAGTCCGATATAATTGGTCGAACTTTCGAGATGGTTCCAGCTGCAGACCCTTCTCCGCAGTGTCGCGTGGTCTTTTGGAATGATCACACAATCAGATGAAACTGCGTAGGTCTCCACCTTGAACTTCTTCCAGGGCATTAGCCACCACGTTCTCCTTCCATTTCATATACTGGGTGGCTCAGTGTTTAGCCCTCCTCACAACTCTAGTACCTTGGCTTAGTATCGTGTCTACGTGTGTTTTCTTATTAGCATTTTATTACAATGATGTGGGCATTAGGAAATTCTAAATTGGTCCCGTGCACGTGTTCATGAGTGTGGTTGACTTAGAAGGTGTCCTGCGATGGATTTACAAAAGTGTTCCTGCCATGCGTCCGATGCTGCCGCTATTTTGGCCTCTACAAAGCATAATGGAATTCTGCACACATGAATACCACGCCCTGTCGGGAAACTGAAACTTTACGCGAATGACGGATGAGTCAAGAAAACGAAACTAGGTGTGTAGAATCAGAAACGCAAGTGTAAGGTGGCCTAGTGCAGTCACATTTTCACATTCTGTGCAAACGTGCATCATCGTCATACACCACTGTAATCGTGATCGGGTCCACTCCGGGTGCCACGTACTCATACGGGGTCGAAACGCAGCTTTTGCGATCAGCGTACACAGACCACCTGAACGTCCACCATCAAAACAGGATTAATGGAGAGTTGCCGCTAAACATTACTGCCCTTTCTAACAATAATTTATATTAAATTTCGCAACTAAGTACGATTATCTTTAGCGATTGAGTTCACGGGGGAGCCCTGTAGTAAAAAACGACCCGAAATAAATGTTTTTGTTTAGTAAGTCGCACTTAGTGATAAATCTGAAGAATGGCAGCCGTGAATTAAATCTACCTTAAAAAATTAAATAAAAATAATAAATAAAAGATTCTTCGGGTATTGCTGCTATTACTCAGCTAACTTAAATTTACTTCACTTAAAATGAGCAGGATTTAACACTTTATCCATTTCTAGTGCAGCTGATTCAAATTTGTTGAATGTCACATTAAAAACTATAATTTACATGCAAACAGTTTGAATTGATTTCATTACTTTAATTAAGGGCACCGTTTACAATAATAATTTTAATGTTTATTCCTATTATCCTATTATCTTAGGTTAAATTTACTCAAAATAAATGTGTTGATGTGTTGTTAAGGTTTAAAAAGTGATTTTTCATAGAGTGTCATTACACAACTACTGTAAGTGGATTCAACTGAAAACGAGCATGTTTGTAGGATTTACATGTTTATTTCTAGTACAAATGACATAATTTGTTTGGCTGTCATATGAACTTTATTTTATACTGTTTTTTTTACAGTATATTTACATACAATATAAAAAGAATAACTGCATATGACACTATATTTTTTGGGAAGTTTCCCAGAATTTCTGAGCAGTTTTGGGAAATGTTTGGTGGCAAAAAAGCCTTTTTAACATAAGCAGATTTCATTTGCATTGAATGACAACCCTTTTTGTAAAGATATTGAAGAGTATTAGCAGTCTTCATCTGTTTGTCTAATATTAGAAAAATATAAAGTCTGACCATAACAGTACTTTAAGTGCCAAAGATTTGAACGATTATGAAGATGGCTTTGAGTGTGTTTGTCTTCGATAGTCTGGCAAATCTACTGCACACCCTGAGCTGCAGGCTTTCTTCCTTGTGGCGACATCATTTACATTGTTATCTGTCTATCTAAGAGTGATCAGCTTCTTGGCAGTGACTTTTTAGACTACCTTGCTTTTGTTTTCAAGGCACTTTAAAGTTTAAAAATAAAATGATGTGGAGAATTGATGATGGGAGGCTGTCAGGGGCCAGATTAAGACGAAATTGGGCCTGATGCTGCAGCGCAAAAAGGCCTATTTTTTCTCGACATTCGACATTCACCGTACATGCGCACTCAGACCGACCATGGATTATTAATTGCTTGCGATGCAACCAGCCAGCCTTCATTAAACATGAATAATAATAACGATGTAGTATCGTAACAACTCGAGATTAACATCAAACTATGTAACATCAACATTCAATAGCAATTGTCTGAAAAGTGAAGTTAATGCAGAAAACCTAACAATGAAATTCAGAAAGTTTTGCAATTCTCTTACGAAACAGAGTAAGAAAAAATGAATTTGCAGAGACATTGGGTCAAAGTGACTCAGATCAGGCTCTTGAGGGTAAAAATTTGTCCATGATTTAAATTTCATAATAGACCAGAATCCTGTTGAGGATTTTAAAAATTCTAAACATCCATGCTGGGCTCGTGGGCCGGCTTTTAGTTTTACCTTTACAGATAACCACTTAAATAGCTATCGATTTTTACTGTACAACTAACTTTCAAGGTGAAAAATTTACTACATGGCACTTACCGAACAATAATAAAGTGGCAAGAATCCCCAAGATATTGCAAAAAACACAGCTAAATTACTAAGTAAACTGTTTAACATAAAATTGATAGCATTAACTTGAAATCTTCGGTTAACAATAAACACAACAACATTATAGTTACGTCACAGTGCAGAGAACAATAGTAACTGCATAACAAGTAATGCTGTGTCTAGGCATCTGAAAGACGGATTGCAAATTTCATTCTAATAATTATTTTGAGGTTAATATAGCAAAGGAAAACTGTTCATCTTCCAGAAAATTCTCGTCTGTTGTAATCTGGGCCTTTCAGGAATGGGTCTAATGCTGCAGAATCAATAGCACCCACCTTAATCCGGCCCTGGAGGCAGTAGGTTCTCAATCAGACCAGGCTTTGTTTTTGCTCAAAAGGTGAAGCTTGGTACGCAAAATTAAAATGTGAGTGAAAATGGACAAACGATACAGCATTAGCCTGGTTTGAGGGATAGGCGTTTAAGCACGTGGAAAGTTCTGAAAATGACCAATTTACTATTTAAAGTTCTGACCTTTCATCTTTCTGTTTTTCTAGGGTTGCCAGATTAGAAAATGAGAAATACTGGAAACTCTTAAAATCTCTCTCTATAGTATATTACTATACATATAAATGTATACATACCCCCTACACACCCAGATCAATAGATTATATAAAAGTAGAGACATAAGTTAAAAATGTAAAGCAAGGATTTTAATGGGTTATGAGGAAAACAAAAGTAAAATCATTTGAAAATTATTTAATACATACATCCATCCATCCATTATCCAACCCATTAAATCCTAACACAGTGCAACGAGGGTCTGCTGGTGCCAATCCCAGCCAACACAGGATGCAAGGCAGGAATAAACCCTGGGCAGGGCACCAGCCCACCACAGGGCACACACACCCACACACCAAGCACACATTAGGGACAATTTAGGATCGCCAATGCACCTAACCTGCATGTTTTTGGCACTTGATGTACTGATTGAGTGCGTTTATAGTTCTTGGGATGAAACTGTTTTTGAAGCGCGATGTCCCTACAGGAAAGGTTCTGAAGCATTTGCCGTATGGCAGCAGTTCAATAGACAGCATAGCTGAGGCAAGGTGTGCTTGATGCTGTATACCGATAATTCTCTTTCCGATCAGCTGCTGTAGAGCTATGATTCCACACTCAGATACAGTGATATAAATACTCCGTTTGGTGCAGTGAGAGTAATATGGATAAAGATGATCTGCTGTGGTAACCCCTAACTGGAGCAGCTGAAAGAAGAAGAAGACGGTGCAGTGAGAGTAACAACGCTAAAGCAGCTATTGTATTTGGAATAGTTTGGCCATTCCGTGGACCATTATATTGTTACAGGTTAATAACAATCAGATGTCTGAAACTAATATACAATATGCGGTTAATTTCAGTGTATTTGATAAAACCGCGTCAGGGATGTGGATCTTAAAAAGAAAGGGAAACCACACTGGAACAAAAGCACTGCTTTGACACTGGGTGCTGACAGTGTGCAAAACCAAGTGGAGAACTTGCATATGCCAAGCATTTAGCTGGTGTGTACATGTGCGTGGCTTTACGCCAATTTTAGGTTTTATACATCGTGATTTGAGTGTGGAAGCAGGAGTACGCAACATTTTGTTTTATACATGAGGCCCTAGTTCTGGACAAAGGCAAACAATGTGGAAAACATCCAAAACCATAACCCTAATCCTAATCTAACTCATGATACATAATCCACATGTCCTTTAATTGTTTCTATGGTAAATACATGCAAAATGCATGTATTTTTTCCTAAAATATTAACAGTTCTGGAAAAAGACATAATGCCGCAATACTGCGTGTTTGAATTGAAGACAAAGTTTTTCACCAATGAAGGAGAGAAGCGGATCTTCAAATCAAACAAGCAGTATTGTGGGCATTATGTCTTTTTCCACTCATTTTGCATGTGTTTACCATATTCTTTTTCCTGTTGATATTCAGGGTTTTCAAGTTACTGTTAATAATTTTCACAGAAAATACACGCATTTTGCATGTTTTGACCATAAGAAGTATAAAACACATGTGGATTACACAATATGAGTTACATGATTTTTTTTTCTTCTTTCCAAGGAAGTTTTTCACATCTTTTGCTGTTGTCCAAAACTGGTTACAGCAAGATTCCATTGAGCTTGAATCTTCAATATGTAACTTCTCCTTGAAAACATGGGATTAAAATTGTTATTTGTCCACCACAAAATTTCATTTTGGGTGGAATATTCCATTAATATAAGACAATAACTACAAAGAATAAATTAATTTAATAAATTTGATGAAGGAAGAAACATCTCTCTAAATTTGATGGCTTCCAGGATTAATGAAAATTAATATTACAAAATAATTCTTTTGAACTTGGAATGTTAACGTCTTATGACTATGGTGTTGGGTGTTGGAGATAGTGATTCCAGCATTGCTGAAGCAGCTGACCACCTGGGATTTGAATGCACTACAGCTTTCAGAGTTTGTAGAGAATAGATTGAAACAAACAAATGTTTAGTGAGCAGCATTTCTGTGAGTAGAGCTCTTTTGTGAATGTGAGAGGTTACAGCAGAATGGCCAGAGTCATTCCAGGCAATGGACATGCCACAGATAATCATTAGAAAGCTTTATACATCTGTGGTGGGCATGTTCTCTGGTCTGAATGTTTAATGTCCCAGACCTAGAGGTAAACGGTTTACAGTAGACCACTCCTTTCAGTGAAGAACAAAAAGATGAGGCTGCAGTGGCCACACAATCACTGTTGTGGAAAAAACTTTCCTCAGCTTAATCACGGACTCAGATGAGAAAGCAGAACTATTGGTTATTTGCACAAAGATTTGCACAAATGTGCCCCAGTCAATGGAGTGTGTGGTTTGAGCAATCAATAATGCAATTCATTCCCTTCTATACTTTTCCATTACTATTACCTTATCTAATATATCATGTCATCTGACTCTTAATATGTGGAATTTCTTTCATTTTAGCTAATCAACTCCAGCCACCAGTAACTCTGCATACATGCTGATTCTTCCTTTATTCTGTCCTTCTTTATTTTATCGGTGCTTCACAATAGGGGTGTTTGGGCTTTCTCACAGGTTTGTTTTCACTTTTTTAAGGGGGTGCTCATTACTCATTTACATCATTTGAACCTTAGTAATTTACATTGGTGGCTCCTCTAAGATAAGGCAACCCTAACATGCAAAAGCTTTAAGCCATGTATAGTAAACCTTTTACTTACCTTCAGTTCTTTTCCTTGTGTTTTTAATAATCCATTGTTACAACTTTATTTAAGTATATACTTGTATTAAATTGTAAAAATGATCATGTATTGATTAAAAATATTTGATTAAAATTCTATATCACCAGAACTGAATGTTTGAATATTCAAAAAATATTAACTGTTCTGAATTTACTATGGCAACTTGTAGATAGAGCAGTAAAATATTGGAGTACAGTAAATAGCACAAAACCATGGATCCAGATCCCCATATCAATGACACAGTGTAGTGTAATGGTGGGGGAAAATTTATTTGGCACACATTTAATACCAGTTGAGAGTCATTTGAGTGCCATAGAATCCCTAAGCTTGTCACTTGCCATATAAATCCATTTCTTGACATCGTTTACCTTTTTTAAATGACTACTTCCAACACATGTATCATGTCAAGTTGTTTTGAAAAATTCATTCTGTTTTGCAGGCAAAAGGGGGTCCATCTTCCCATTACTAGATAGAAATCTTTAATAAAGTAGGCAGTGGGCACTGAGTGTATATTAGAAATCAGTTATAAATGTGGATGAAACTATATTAAATACATGTCACAAAATGTCCTTTGACATCAGATACAAAAAGATATGCAACATTAGTACAAGGAAATAACCACAGGAATCAGTTTTGAAGTTTATATGAAGTCAATAGCAAACAGCAATATAAGCCTCCATTGACTGCTGATCAATGATTCTACATATGTAAGCCAATCAAGGTTGTCAAGAACTTTGATATGCTACTCTTCACATAGAAATTAAATTATAGAGGCATTTAGAAGATGAAAACAATTTCAGTTCAGATCATAGAGTTATTTGAATAAGAAAAGGTACATCCTTTATTTTAAAATCGGGTACATAGCTTCTTAAAATGAGTACTGCTAATAGGGGTGAAAGATTCTTTCTAGATTATACTGGCTTTATAGCAGAGAATTTGAGAAAATAAAAAATATAAATACAATACATGTAACATGTACAAGTACCCCTAGCTGTGGCAGATAGATGGTCATTTCCGGAGGGTGGGACTGGACTGTGTGTTTGCCTGGGGGGTTGCAAACTGGGATCCTGAGTTGTTTCGTTGTGTAGCGGGTGCAGCAATGCACTGTACCAGTGCATACTCCACAACTTGACTTGACTTGACTTGACATGTAAGAATCTTTGTAAGCCATTAAACCACCTAAAATAACTCTTATCTGTAAATCTGGTCACCCTACTCATAGAGCATAAACTCACTAAATGAACTTACAGGGTTCTTTTCTTTACACATCTACCTTAAGTTAATTTTAAACAAAGTGATCATATGCGTTGGCTTTATGGAGCTTGTCACACATGTGCACCTAGAGGCCACCTTCCAAGTTCAGACAAGGTAACCAATACCACCTCATGACAAAAGGTTGTGCTGTCACCAGCAATGTCTTATCTTTTGCCTCAGTCCAGATCTGAAGACCAAGGAGGTTACCTAGCACTCCTCATACTCTGCTCAGACTCATCATGCATGTTGAGGTAATGTAATTCAAAATTCATGTATTACCACTTTCAAATCTAATCAAAATTTAAGAATTTCTGTAATCCACCTTAATTAAAGGATAAGAGTCTGTGTGTCTGACTGTGTGTCCATTTAGTTTCTGTGTATGATGCATCAAAAATATTTTTAGTAATAAAAAGCGTTACATTTTTTCATTCCAGTAGAAGGCGCATCACAAACATTAATACTGTTGTTATGAATTTCAGGCCAAATGGCATATAATGGAGCAAATATACATTGCATTTGCCATTCATTCAGGTTGTGCATCAAACATTTGTAGTATTGCATTTTATTACTACAAAGGTTTTTGATACATTCTCTGTTGAAATAACAAATGCAATGCATTTTATTACAACACATACTACAAAATACATTCTATTAGATAGTGCACTGCAATTGTTAAAACTGAGTCTATGTTTACTTTTAGATGTCAACCCAATATTGATGGATGGCACAGCTAGCTGTTAAAATAAAACATTTGATGCTATTTTCTAGATGGAGTTTACGTTAACAATATTTTAGCCAAAAAACATGTATACTGTAGTGGAATACGCTGGATACCTGCCATCTGAATTATGCAACACAATTATTCTGACATTTTTATCAACAGCATATTTTTTGCTGCGGTTCAAGCTAAGTCAAAGTTTTAGTCCATTTAATCAGATATTTTATGATCTCCATACTCCAGGAAATTTCTCGGCCATCACTACAAAGTGTGGTGGCAAGTAACAAATGCAAAAATGACCATGTTTTGAGAAAGTGTCCCTTTCAACAAATTACTTCTGTGCCTGGCTTGTGACAGCCCTCGTTGTACATTACAACTTGAGCTGGAGGTAAAGGCGTCTAGCATTGGTGGGTGCAGTTCTTTCACAGTATTTTATTGACAGAGGGAAAACTGTACATTTGTGTTTTCTTTTCATGCAAAATTAAGGGGCTAGAAATCAAGAATTATTAACTTGAATTCAAGAAGTAGAGAAAAGAAAGATCTTTATTTGTCCCTGGGAGGAAATTTGGCTTTTTGCATAAGCTGTTTAAATAAAATAAATCCTTAAATAGGTACATCAGTAAGTAAATAAATAAATAAAGACAGACACACGCTTTTGTCTGAACACTGTACTGGTGAATGTCCTTCATGCTTCTCGTCCCTCCCCGCAGCACCTTGAACCCACAACCGCCTGTAACATAACCAAGGGTTGAGCCAAGCAAATAAGGACACTCACAAAGCAAGGGGTAGGTGTGAAAATGTGGGCAGTGCTTTTATTGAAACAAATCAACATATCCAAAGTGCAGTGTTAAATCTCCAATAAATAAATAAAATAATACGCTAAAACATTGACAATCCGAGAATTTAAAAGCAAGACTTAAAATGAGAATATAAATGAAAAAACACAGTCATTGAGTCAACATTTCTTCCACTCTTAGACAAGCCTAGCACAACTCCCCTTTTGTATCCCCGGCTCCCCCATTACTTGCTCATCCAGCAGCCATGGTCCTCTGTTTCCTTAGAAGGCATTAGCACTCCGGAAATGTGTTCTTTTGAAATTGCGGCATGTTAAGTAACCGAAAAATATAGAAACATAACAGAAAAGGCGATATCCCTCCCATCGTGATTACGGCGGTACAAACATCACACGAGAGCAGCAGATATACTTTAGCTTACTTTACTGACAGTTTTTACGCGGTTACAGACGGGAAGCTTATGACAGACTTTATCAAGGTGGGAGTCTTGATCTACACAGTATGCCATTTTTCGTCACCACGATAAGAGGATTTTCCGGACGAATGACATCATCTTCCGCCCGACAGCTTCAAAGTGTATTGGCATTAGGTCCATCCTTATATACTGTCTTATCCACGTGCTGGTCCTCTCTGGTCTTCAAACAAGGACAGGAAAGGTTCAACTCCACCTCCAAAAATACAGGAATAGCACAATGCCTACTTTCAGTTCTCATTCTCCCAACAAGGAAAGAAGACTTTTGTGCTGACAGAGGACAGAAGTATACTATTCTGTCTTTTAGGCTGACTATACAATCCTCCACCTGTCTTTGGCTATCTAATCCAATGCTTGGTTGGCAATTCTAAATGCTGAGCCCCTGTGTACCATACTTGGTCTGCCTGTATAACAGTATGCACAAATATAGTGACAATAACCTTAATATTACAACAAACTGAGTATGACATCCTCTCCAACTGAACCCCCATCTTGGCTGCCTTGAGCAATGTTGACCATACCACTCAGGGTTGGTTGTCCTCTTGTCATCCTTCTCGCTCTCTGGTGTGCCTTGGAACCCTGGAAAGGAGTCAGTCTCGATCACACCCACTCTTCTGGATAAACGGTGGGGATGATCCACCCCTAGAGAGCCAATCCTTCGGTCCATCATGGGTCTAAGACTGCAGTGTCTCTCACACCCACTGGCTGATTATCAGGCTCTTTCTGTCTCTCCTTTTATACACTGCTGTCTGTCTGGACATGGATGCAATGAGCTGTGCCCTCCACAGCATTATTGAGTCTTCTGACTTATCTGCCCACTTCCACACATGCATTAACGATGGAGCCAAACACATTCACGCACAGCCACACCCAATTGCTGTCTGCACCTTCTTGGGGCATGATTATTTATTTAAAATTTACCTGACACTACCCATCACTTATCACAAACGCACACCAGAATGACTGTAAAGCAAGAAAATTAAAAAGAAACCAAAGTTCTGACTTAGCAGTCACAGTCACAGTGAGGCATGGTGCAGGTATATTGCTATTGGTATAGAGGAGCCACCATGCTGTTTATTGAAACACTTGTGCTGAATAATTTGTTGGCTAAAAGTTCTCAGTTTTAGTGTGTCATGAAGAGGATGTGCAGCATTGTTCACAGTGGTAGTCCAGAGTATAACTACTGTATAACTGAACTTGCTCTTTTAATTAGCTTAATTTGGTGGGCCTCTTTTGAAGTGATGTTACCAGCCCAGAACACCACACTGCAGAAAATCACAATGACCATCACAGAGTTGTAGAAGATGTAAAGGATGTCACTTCCCACATTAAAGGAACGCAGACTCCTAATATAGAAAAGTCTGCTCTGCCCTTTCATATATTGTGTGCTCTTTCTTTGTTGTGGCAAAAGACAAAAGCCAGTTGCTGGGTTTTGCTGGTGGAGAGATGCTGGCTGGAAGTAAAAGAATTCCCCTTTTTTAAAAACCTGCAGATGACAAGTTGAAAACAGCTAAATGACTTGATGAGAGGTGTCAAAGTCAAATTCACGAATCCAGTTCTGGATGGGAAGAAGACTTTTATTTGTCACTCCCATGGAGCCACTCGTACAAGGAAGGAAAAGACTAACTACGAGTACACTGTTAACTACAAAATTATGTGATTAGCTTCATTTCTCATGACTGTATAAGCTACTGATGAACAGTCCCTTGGAGTCATAATTCTTCTACACTACATTATACTGGTTCTCTTATCAATACTTAACTTTGCAGAGAAGTAGCAGCGGGACTGGGTCACAGATTGAGAGGCTTTAAATAAAATACTTTCTAAGAGTTAGAAGCTAACAGTTAACAAGAATATAAGTTGTTCAATATAATCAATATATAATCAAAGAGCTGCGGTGGTCTGGTGCCCTGCCTGGGGTTTGTTTCCTGCCTTGCGCCCTGTGTTGGCTGGGATTGGCTTCAGCAGATCCCCGTGACCCTGTAGTTACAATATAGCGGGTTGGATAATGGATGGATGGATGGATAATCAAAGAGTGACAATAATATTTAACAGTAAGAATCAACTCTAACAATCCCCCGTTTTGTTCTTCTAAAACAATGATAATCAGTAAGCATTTACTCTAAGCAATTGATTCAATTTGCTCTACATTAGCATAAGGCAGTTCAAGTGATACGGCAATTTAACCATAATCAGGAGGGGGAACCAAAAGTGTTTACCATGATGTTGTTGACAAGAGCCATAAAGGCTTCATCCATCCATCCTCCAACCCGCTATATCCTAACTACAGTGTCACGGGGGTCTGCTGGAGACATTCCCAGCCAACACAAGGCGCAAGCAGGGAATAAACCCCAGGCAGGGCACCAGCCCATCGCAGGGCACACACACACCAAGCACATACTAGGGACAATTTCTGATCGCTCAATGCACCTAACCTGCATGTCTTTGGACTGTGGGAGAAAACCTGAGCACCCGGAGCAAACTCATGCAGACATGGGGAGAACATGCAAATTCCACACAGGGAGGACCTGGGAAGCGAACCCAGGTCTCTTTACTGAGAGGCAGCAGCGCTACCACTGCACCACCGTGCCACCCACCATAAAGACTTGCATTGTAAAATTAAAAAATTCAGGAGCACAAAAAATGATGCCAAAGTTGTTAAACGAACTAACTTTGTTTATAACCAAGCTGGGCGAAAAAAAAGAAAATCATTAAGCATGTCAGTCTTTGATCCTGATATCTAGTCAGAAGCAAAGAACTGGATCTGCTGCATGGAGAATTTTATAGGCCAGGACAGAGGAGTGTCCAGCATGTAGGAGCCACAATGAATGTGGAAAGAGAGAGAGAGAAGAAGAAGAAAGAAGAAAAGGCCTTGCTGTGTGCTATTTCATTGTGCTTGTTTGTGCTTGTGTATTGTGATACAGAGGAGGGAAACATTTGGGAAGGGTTTCCCACTTAAATAAAGCCTGTGTTGTGCTGGGACTTGTGCCTTCCATCTGTTTGTGTTGGGTTTGGGGAGCTGGTGCATGGGGGCAAAAAGATAAGCTGACCTTGGCTGGGCATGAGACAGTGCAGGGGTTCCTGTCCTGCTTCAATTTCCACAGGTCACAAGTGTCAGCAGGGACATGGCTGTGTTATGAATGCCGTTGGCTGGAGAATGGCTAAAGATATTGCCTGAACAAGATAAAGGTAGACACCAGGATTTGGTGCTGATGCAGTGTCTCCCCATTACTGTCTTGTTTGTGTATTGCTGGGCGGAGCTTAGCATGTGGAGGACAGTTGGGGCCCTTTCCCAGCCGGGATGCCTCTATAATGGAAGGACCAGAAGAAAGAATGTGCTCAGGGCATTATCTTCCACGGAGCACTGGAAGTATTCCTGGGTGCAGAATAAAAGGAGCCTGCTGCCACTACTCTGGAAGCTAGAGTTGGGTGGGAGAGGACAATGCTTGCCCGAGGAGGAGTGAAGGCGGAAAGAAAGAGAGAGAGAGAGAAAGAAAGGGAAGAAGAAAGAAGGTGCTGTTTCATTGTGCTTATTTGTTTTTGTCTACTGTGCTGCAGAAGAGGGAAACATTTGGGAAGAGTTTCCCATGTAAATAAACACCTAGAAAAGTTATACTAGGACTTGTGCCTTGCGTCTGTTTGTCTTTGGTTTGGGAAACCAGTGAATCCCCTGGTGGCCACACTGCAAAGAAACTCACATAGGAAAAACTGGGTCATGACACCAAGAAGGTTTAGAGCAGGGGTCTCCAATTCCAGTCCTGGGGCCTCATGCATAAATGGTGTGTACGCACAGAAATGTTGTGTAAGAACGTTTTGACGTTCAAATCACGATGTATAAAACCTACACTTGGCCACGCACTTTTCCACGGTACCTCATACCTTGTCGTACGCAAGTTCTCCACTCAGTTTTGCAGACTGGCGGCACCCAGCGTCAAAGCAATGCTACTGTTCCTGTGTGGTTAATCTTTATTTTCCAGACGCGGCTTTATAAATACACTGAAATTAACCGCATATTGTTTATTAGTGTAATGCATCTGATTGTAATTAACTTGTAACAATCTAATGATCCAGGGAATAGCCATAGTATTCCAAATACCATAACTGCTTTAGCGTTGTTACTCTCACTGCACCATCTTCTTCTTCTTTTTCTTCTTTCAGCTGCTCCCGTTAAGGGTTGCCACAGTGGATCATCTTTTTCCATATTACTCTCACTGCAGCACTCGGAGTATTTATATCACTGTATCTGAGTGTGAATCACAGCAGCAGCTAATTGGAAAGAGAATTATTGGTATACAGCATCAAGCACACGCTGCCTCTGCCACGGCAAAACGTTTTAAAGCCTTTCCTGTACGGACCTCGAGGTTCAGAAACAGTTTCGTCCCAAGAACTATAAACGCACTCAATCAAGTACTCCTTGTAGAACGGTTTGTACTTATAAGTAAAATTACCTCACTGTAAACTTGCACTACAGTTATAATATTGCACAACCTGAGCCACTTTATAAAGTGCGTATTCACATATGATGACAATATCATTTTTAAGATGAAATGCAGCAAAATATGTTTATTATATTATACAGGTAAAACTTTAACTTCATTTAAATAATCTATATTCTTCACTGGGACTGGCGTGAAGGATAGAATAATTAAACATGTACTACGAAGATATTTCAATGTTCCTTAAACTTTTTAAAGAATCAGCGCTCTAAGTTTACAGATGGCTTAACATCTATTACAGAGCTGATTGTGTGGCAATCGGTTACTTGGAGAAAGAAAAGCAAGAACTGCATGGGCGGCCACGTCAATACATATTGAATATAAAGCAGAAAGAGAAAATAACGACACAGCTAAAAATGCAGCGGCAAATTTCGACAAAAGTTAAATGCTTGTGTCATGAGCACGAGGTGGCTAGTGTCTGCAACGGACGTGGCCATCTGCCGTGCATAAGCTACCTCACTGACATTGGCGGGCGAAGGAGCCACCGATTCTTTTTCTGCCCAGTGCCACCACAAACCTAGAGCCGCCCCTGAGTATTGCTGCAATAAATAATTTCATCAATGGTCGTGCACAATCGCTGCGCTGTAAAACCCATGTTTAATAACGTGCTTTAACTCTTAATGATATCACGGATACATCTCAGTATTTTAGTTATTCAGAGAGCTGTAATATCACGAATGTAATGGATTATGTGTACAGTCGGAGGAAGAGAGCCGGTTTAAGAAGCAAGTAGTGATTCACACACATAGGCACATAGAAGATCAAATACAAAACAAAGCATTTAACGTGCTACTTTAATTACGATGTGATTTGAGCAACTGGTTAAGTAAATGATTTTAAGATGACGTTTATGATGTTCTACTTTAATGACAAAATAAACTACGTGATTAAAGTGGAAATTTCGAGATTGAAGTTGACATTTCGTGCTTTTTTTCCCCACTGTGCCTATTTTTTCTCTCTACCCTAAAAAGCTTTCATATGACACTCAGACGGTATGCTACGACTCGCCTTTTCACGGCGACTGATATCTGAGCTTTCAAGTTTCTCCAACACGCTATGTCACTCGATCAACTAACTTCCTTTTGTTGATTATACCACGGTTTAATTAAACAAATAGTATTTTTTTCCTTTGCCTCCACTTGGTATTCGCTTAAATTGTTATATTTTCCCCCGTGCTTTTCCCATTGTCTTTTCACATAACATGGCGTAAGCACAAAAGCCGAAATGTGCTTATGCACAGAAAAATCCAGATGCAGGAATCTTTGCGTACTCCAACTTCCACGTTCTTCCGCTACATAAATCCCGATCAGCGTGAAAACTAACGCTCGTGCATGCGCTTTATGTAACGCCCCAATTCCTCCCAGAATTACGCCTCTTTGAATATGCAAATGAATATAAATCACCCTTAAACTCAGCCTTCTGTGAAAAGACAATGGGAAAAGCACGGGGGGAAATATAAGAATTTCAGCGAATACCAAGTGGAGGCAAAGAAAAAACATAGTATTTGTTCAAATAAACCGTGGTATAATCAACAAAAGGAAGTTGATCGAGTGACATAGCGTGTTGGAGAAACCTGAAAGCTCACGTTCACAAAGTTGCACAGTGCCGGAAATAAAAAAGAAGTCACATATCAAAGTCGCCGTGAAAAGCCGAGTTGTAGCCCACTGTCTGAGTGTCATATGAAAGATTATTAGGTACAGAGAAAAAAAGCCACACGGTGGGGAAAAAGCACGAAATGTCAACTTCATTCTCGACATTTCCACTTTAATCACGTAGTTTATTTTGTCATTAAAGTAGAACATCATAAACTTCATCTTAAAATCGTTTAATTAACCAGTTTCTCAAATCACATCGTAATCAAAGTAGCACGTTAAATGCTTTGTTTTGTATTTGATCTTCTATGTGCCTATGTGTGTGAATCACTACTTGCTTCTTAAACCGGCTCTCTTCCTCCAACTGGACACAGAATCCATTACATTCGTGATATTACAGCTCTCTGAATAACTAAAACTAGCCAACCCGCGCATAGCATACGCTGCATAATCAGGCCGCTTTTTAAATGATTTTTAAGCACAGAGGAAAAAATAAACATTTGAAAAATCCGTAATTTAATAAACCACCAAGAAAAGTAACATTGCAACAATGCACGCTACGAACCAACATACAATTGTCCGTGACTGAAAACCAGAGGAGCGCCGTCGCGCTTTCTCCTTCCAAAGCGAAGGATGGGGTTGAACGGCGCTCGTTCAGTACGCACTGCCCACTTATGTGCCCGCCCCAAGTCCCTACCTGAGTTGCTTTCGTCTGTGTACAGTCCACACGCACCTGTGAGTCACGTTGACTGTTAATTTTCCAAACACGTTGATTTTTCATTGTTCTTTGCGGTTCCGGCTGCTTTTTTTATATATACAGTATAATCCACCATGTCACCTGACCATGGGGGGCTTTGCAAAGGGCAGGGACGTAATCAGTGCGAGCGTATGACCCGCACGTACTGGGAATTTCTCGTTCGTGGGGAACAATTGGAAGCCACGGTCTCCATCACGAATGGGGTTCAACAGCTTACCCACGCCGGGTAGACACACGTTGATCCATTCAGTGTAGCGCGTGTGCAGTACCGGACATACAAGTGCATCACAGAACTGTTAATGCTCAATCTCACGTGGCTGAAAGCCACTTGTCCCTCTAAGAATTTGGACGCCAACCGCTGTTGGGTCATGTAACTATTTAGCAGACGGGAGTCTCGTTCGTTTTCGGAAACAGCCAGCCAAATTGTTCCACCAGGTAAGAACTGCCATGCACCACCACCCACAGAATCGAGAAAGAGCTATCAATCTGTCAATCCTGTCCGTGTTCGGGCCGGGTGAGGTTTCCTGTGTTGAGTCAAATGAAGCGAAAGGCTCCACACCTGGTGGTGCCCTACCGTCAATTCCTTTAAACTTCAGCTTTGTAACCATACTCCCCCCTGAACCCAAAGACTTTGGTTACCCAGTTGGCTGCCCGGCAGGTCATGGGAATGGCGCAGCCGGATCGCCTGTTGCGGGGCCTGCATTGGTGAAGCAGGTGAGACGGTAATGAAACAGAGGCACAGGGCTTATTGGTTTTTAAAGACTGCTTCCTTCATTGGGTTTTAACCAATGCACGGAACGAACCAACACACAATCGTCCGTGTGGCGCTTCTTGGGATGAAACTGTTTCTAAACCGCAAGGTCTGTACAGGAAAGGCTTTAAAACGTTTTGTAGTGGCTGAGACAGCGTGTCCTTGAAGCTGTATACCGATAATTCTCTTTCCAATCAGCTGCTGTTGTGATTCCCCACTCAGATACAGTGATATAAATACTCCGAGTCGTGCAGTGAGAGTAATATAAAAAAAGATGATCCGCTGTGGCAACTCCTAACGGGAGGAGCTGAAAGAAGAAGAAGGAGAAGTGAGAGTAACAACGCTAAAGCAGTTTGGTATTTGGAATACTATGGCTGTTCCCTGGACCATTATATTGTTACAAGTTAATTACAATCAGGTGCGTTACACTAATAAACAATATGCGGTTAGATTCAGTGTATTTATAAATCCGCGTCAGGAAAATAATGAGTAACCACACAGGAACAGTACCATTGCTTTGACGCTGGGTGCCGACAGTCTGCAAAACCGAGCGGAGAACTTGCACGACAAGGCATGAGGTATCGTGGAAAAGTGCGTGGCTTTATGCCAAGTGTAGGTTTTATACATCGCGATTTTAACGTGGAAAAGTTCTTATGCAACGTTTCTGTGCGTACGTTTATACATGAGGCCCCTGGTCTTCTGTTAAAAAAGGAAGGAGTTGTACTGTATATACAGTATTTCTAATCTTCATGTTAGCAAGTGGGATTAGCAATTACAATGAAAGATGCACTTGTTTTGTTGTAGAGCCCTTGAAAAGTACTGAAGTGAAAGACCTGGCTTTTGTACTGAAAAGCACTTCAAGGGCCACTTTTATTATTTCTTTAAACTCAGTATTTATTGTTCATCTGTTACAAAAGTGCTCTTTAAAATGGTTTTTCTTAAGTTGATATTGATTTTTTTCTTTATTACACTTCTGGTGTTAGCCTTCCAATGTTGCTCTGGTCCTGTTACTAGACCTCCTGCTTAAATGTTAGAATGTTAGAATGAATGTTACACTGTAATTGCAAAAAAGAGTCAACCTATATGATGCTTGCCTCACATGTTACATATATCTTATTATTTGTATGCTAATTGTGTAATAAATAGAGAAATACAGTGGCTAAGTGAAAGCACTGAGGTGCTGCAATGAAATTGTATTCACTCACTCAAAAAACACAAATAAGTTGACACACTGCCCAATCCCAATAGGAGTCTGAGCTACTGTGTGTTTGGACAATATCGTACCACCTCCAGCCCCCCATCACTGCCAACAAGAAAAACAACTATCGACAGACTGAAAGTGGAAAATAGGGAATATATTATGTTAAGTAAAGGATGACAAACAAAACATAGATATACATACATACACATATATTAAACACTGACCACTCAAATAAGCCGATCATGAGAGACAATAACTAATGCACAAAAGAAATTTCCCCACTAAAATCCTACCACTCATATACACATATAATCAATAAATCACAAAGACAAAGTCCACCAGGTATGCACAAAAAAGACAATCCGGTTTAAATGGTTAATGAAAGAAATATGCACCACTAGGGGTGTAACAGAGCCCCAAATACTAGGCACAGCTCAACCACATACACTCTCAGGTTCAAAATGAGTCCCTTTATTTAAAAGAATATCTTTGGCAGGGTTGAGGTTAGGGTTAGATTGAGGTTACGGTTATTCTCACTACAACACAGCACCTTCCTTCTGTTCTCTCTCCTCCACTTCTCCCAGATGAGTGTTGTTCCAGCTCCTCTGATGACTTTACATCCAATTTCTGATATTTCCTGTGCCAAACCATTATCTCTGGCAAGCACTTCCAGGTCAGGCAGAACCTGAGCAATCATTTCCCAATAGCGCCCATGCTGGCCTTCATGGAACCCAACAGAGAAACTCTATGAGACCTCAACTGCAGGCTTCCATATTGGCACCAACTTCAAGGAACACTGCCACACAGTATATGGGTGAACAACCTGCGCATGTGAGGCAGTCTCCCTCTGTCCCACATACGTGGCCTCCCAACCGGGGAAGGGATGTTTCTCCAACCAGTTTGTTGGTCCACTATTCTGGCCTGCCAGCTGGGTGAATGATTTTCATCCATCGTTGCCGGGATGCCCGTCCCAGTGCACCAGTTGCCACACTGCCCCATCCATGAATGATTGTCATACCTTACTTTCAGACCATCAGTTGTACTGTCTTCCAAGCCATTAAGGGAAGGATGTATATCCCAGCTGAACACCGGTCCATCCATTACAGAAGCAATGTTGGTTTGTTTGTAAAGCCAGTGTAATCCACTCTTTAACTGCAAGGGATGTAACTGTTTAAAAATGAATGGCAAATGGCACAATCCTTAGGAAAAGTAACCAGAATGATCTCACTGTGTGTGTTTTGAAGATGAGGCAAGGGAAGTCATGGGAGCACTGTTCAAAATGTTAGTTAAGTGTTAGCAAGATAAAACATTAAACAATGGCAAGATGAACAAGGGTAAATTCCTGGGCTTTGGATTGCTGATGTCTGGACATTTTCAGGATTGGAAAATAGTTCAAGCTCTCATTATTTTGGTGATCAGATAAAACAATGCTTTGCTGAGAGGCATTTTAAATCCTATTGAACAGAACAGACGTATGAGGCAAACTTGAAGTTTCATCATAAAAGAGGGAAAATGTTGTAAGTACTGCCATCCCATTCCATCTCTTCTTAATGGACAATGACCTTTACATATACATGCACATTCATATACATGCAGCTATAGGCAACATTTATACACTGGACATAAATATTTGTATTTATATTGCACTGATACAAAGTATTTAGAAAAGTAAGTAACAGCCAAGAAAAGAAGTTCAGATTTATCACAGAGGCTTCTACGTCTGTAAACTGAGAGGAAGACCAGAGAAATAAATTTGTGATGGGTGTCTGGTTGCAATTACAGATAATCTAACCTAGATACAGTTAAAATATCTGAATACACTGCACAGTTTTATTAGGACACTGAGAACACCTGTGATTTACAGGAAATGGCACAGAGGCTTCTAAAAATTGGGCAATGAGTAAACACACAATAAAAGACATGGCAGCAATTTCAGTAAAAACAACAGTAACTTTTATTACACCAGACAATATAAAATACATTAAGAGAAAAAAAAAAAAGTAGACAATAATTTAAAAATATCAGGAGTGGAAACCTTTAAAAAACAAAAATTCACAGTCCACACTCTAAAAGTCTTTTAAAAACATAACAGTGGAGGATACAACCATTAGTGTTGTGAAGTCCAGCTTGCACGCTGTGTTACTACCAGCAGCCTTCCAGCAGAACTTTATTTTTATAAAAGCTGTTTCACTCAAAAAACAAACCAACTTCCAAGGAAGTGCCCTCCATGCACCCAAAAAAACAATAACTGCCAACCCCCACAAATAATAAAAGAGCACATACAGAAAATGATCTGCTATTACGCCTACACTTGATTGCCCCCTGGTGATTTCCCTTTACAGTGCTCCTTAATAATACTACAGTAAGGAACAAAAACAAGACACTCGGTGTCCTGTTCAGTCAGCAAACAGGTATGATTTGCAGAGTAAGACTAATTTAAGCACATTCAGCTAATAAAAAAATGTCCTGTAAACTACACAGGCATGGGCCTGAAATTGGCAGTTACATTAAGTGTATAAACTTATAAATACCAAAACTGCTAAAATAATCAAAATGACTGATTCTTCAACATAAACGTAAATGTTCATGTTTATTAAAACATTGCACTTCCCAATGCATGATGATAATCAATAGTGTTATAAAGTTTTAAAGGCATCTGGCATGTAAAAGGTTCTGAACAAAGAAATTCGTTCTTATGGTCATCACAAAACTTTTCTTGCACAGATGTAAAATGGGTAAATAAAGAATGCTGGAAAAAATAATATTCTTTTCTTCAAGAATTCAGACCTAAAACTAGATATTACAAATATGTTTTCATTTTTACGATGAGTATCCATCAAAAAGGAATGCAAACTTACTGTGCCTGTAGTCAATGCCGAGTGGGCACCAAAGCAACCAAACCAGGGAGAATCAAAATGATTTTAAGGATAGCTTGCTAATGGTTTATATTACAGAAAAGAGGGTGTGAAAGATAATTTACTCAGACCTTTCTTCGTCTATAATACGCTACCGTGACTGTCCATTTGTCTGTCCAGGATTTTAAATCACCTGTAGCTCTGAAACCGTTTGAACTACTGACCTGAAATTTGGTACACATATACTACATGACCTCTACTAACTGTTTTTGGGGTAATGATTGACCTCCACGGTTATTCCTCTTTTTATTTTTATTTTATTGTATTGTAGAATGAACTGTCGGCAGTGATCAGCAGGGTGGCCATGTGGCCCACGTGTACGGATGGCGTTCTCATTCCCTACCTCCTTTGCTGTCACTTCCCAACCCTCTTCATACCTTAACTCATTCTTGAGGCAGATTGAAGATTTAAGTTCCAGCTTAAGTGAAAAATTAAAGAAAACCTGCTAAGTAATTCCAACACAAAAACTGACGTAATCAGTTTTAACGTGAAAAGATGCCGACGGAAGAGGAGAAGAAGTGGGCCGCTAGGGTGGAGAAAAGAAGAACTGCTCAGGAAGCAACAAGCGCCTCAACCTCTGAGCAAACGAATGCTAAACGTACAAAGAAAGAGGATGAGAACTATTGTGCGTTATTGTGCAGTCCGCCGTTACTGGTATTTAATAATAGGTATATGACATATGCTACAGGCAGCTGGGGTTGAGACTTGTGCCACATACTGTATTTTAAGTTCCATGAAAATGACTCACACACACTATTCATGGAGTATGCGTTTACAATTTATACATTGTTATGTCAGTACATTAAAATTTCTATAAAGTAATATACAGCAATATATGAAAGAAGAACCGTTGGATATAAAAATTGAGTCTCACTGGAGTCAACAACAAAGGTATGTGGTGCCTCTTTGAGTCATCTACAAAGTACAATATTTGGAGACCATACAGCTGCTAGACTACAAGGCACATTTGTGAAGTTTCAAATAACATTTTCATTTTAAAATGGATTCAAAGGAAACATCCAGTGGACTTTATTAGCAGTTTCTCACATTTTAGTTCTAAGATACACTGACTTTCTCTATCGTCTCCACTCTAAGGAACACCGAGTTCAACCAAGATGAGCTGTTTCATGGCCACAGAAATGATGATAATAGGTAGTCACAGGTTTGTCTAGATGATGAGAGATGGTTGCCAGTCAGATAGTGACCATGTCAAAATTCAAACCCAGATTTTTGGAGCTACAAAATAGCTCCTTTTATTACTATGTCACTGTGATTTACAGAATGAATAAACTTAATATTAACATAAACTTTTCTTGCCTGGTTCCTTGGGGACAGATTCTACTCCAGCAGCAATGGGCACAAGCCAGAAGCCAATCATGGACAGGGTGCCAGACTGCATAGGACCCACATGGTACTGCTTTGGAGCTGCCAGCTAGCCTAGCCAATAGTGACGTGGAAAGAAATAAAACTCACACATACACAGTGTCACAAAAATGGCACAAACTCATCAAGAAAGTTTGGGGCAGCCTCCCATATTATTGGTTTCCTGGCTGCAAAGTTTCAAATAAATAATAGCACTGATGTGTATAAAACTGAGTCTTAAACAGAACTGAGGGAATGGGGAAAAGGTGGAGGCTTTTAAAGGTCAGGGTAGGAAGTGATGTCAAAGGGGCCAGGATCGGAAAGGTCTTCTGGCATAGGCTTGAGCCCGGATGTGACATCATGGGGAGCTGGCAAGGCCTTCCTTTATAGGTCCGAACCTGGAAGTAATGTCAACTGGGCCAGGTGGCACTTCCCATGAATGGTCTGCAGAAAAGCGAGGAAAAGAGTCAGTGCACTCTGCCACATTCTGGTCAGATTCAGAATTGTCCTCACTCAATCCTTTTAGCTGCCTCCCAAGCGCACGTGTGTGGCAACGGATAACATGCAAAAATGAATGGGCATGGGAATGATGAAGTATGATGGATCTGTGAGCAGCAGCTCCAAGTATGCCACCAAGGCTGAATAAAGAAAACTTAAGCACATTATCAAAGCAGCTTGTACAAGACTGAATATAAAACTGGACTACCATCCATTACAGGACAGACCCATTCACCAGTTTTTAGACTGTGAGAGAGAACAATTATTTGCAGGTTATGATTTTTCTATTCCAAGAAATTCAGCTTGATTGGTAAAGTAACAATAAAGTATGAGTAATTAGCTTGCAGGTATTACCCAAGTGAAGGATATTCCAGCAATGTTTATTTTTAGTATTACCTTTCAGGTTGAGCAACATTCTTAATAATTCTACACAGAATCATACAAGCATTTTGTACAAGTTACACGCAGGAGATTTTTGATGACGTCCTCTTTAAAAGATATTTCTGTACAAGTGTACTTGTCATTCGTTTGTTAGGATATAATGACACGTCAAGCAAAATGACACATTTTATTGGCTAACTGAACAAATTACAATAGACAAGCTTTTTGACTAGAACTTGTCTGAAGAAGGGGCCTGAGCTTGACTTCTCATTGCATCCATCATGACTACATAGATAGATAGATAGATAGATAGATAGATAGATAGATAGATAGATAGATAGATAGATAGATAGATAATTTATTAATCCCCAAGGGGAAATTCACATACTCCAGCAGCAGCATACTGATAAAAACAATATTAATTAAAGAGCAATAAAAAAAAAAGCAGTGCAAGTTAAAATATGCAAGGTGGAGAGTGCGAGGTAGGTATAACAGAGAGTAACTTTATATAGTGTTAACGTTTACCCCGCCGGGTGGAATTGAAGAGTCACATAGAGTGGGGGAGGAACAATCTCCTCACTCTGTCACTGGAGCAGGACAGTGACAGCAGTCTGTTGCTGAAGCTACTCCTCTGTCTGGAGATGATACTGTTTAGTGCATGCAGTGGATTCTTCATGATTGACAGGAGTTTGCTTAGTGCCTGTCGCTCTGCCACAGATGTCAAACTGTCCAGCTCCATGCCTACAATAGAGCCTGCCTTCCTCACAAGTTTTTCCAGGTGTGATTCATCCCTCTTCTTTATGCTGCCTCCCCAGCACACCACCGCATAGAAGAAGGCGCTCGCCACAACCGTCTGATAGAACATCTGCAGCATCTTATTGCAGATGTTGAAGGATGCAAGCCTTCTAAGGAAGTATAGTCGGCTCTGTCCTCACTTGTACAGAGCATCAGTGTTGGCAGTCCAGTCCAATTTATCATCCACCTGCACTTCCAGGTATTTATAGGTCTGCACTCTTTGCACACAGTCACCTCTGATGATCACAGGGTCGATGAGGGGTCTGGGCCTCCTAAAATCCACAACCAGCTCCTTGGTTTTGCTGGTGTTCAGTTGTAGGTGGTTTGAGTCGCACCATTTAACAAAGTCTTTGATTAGGTTCCTATACTCCTCCTCCTGCCCACTCCTGATGCAGCCCACGATAGCAGTGTCGTCAGCGAACCTTTGCAAGTGGCAGGACTCTGAGTTGTATTGGAAGTCCGATGTATATAGGCTGAACAGGATCGGAGAAAGTACAGTCCCCTACGGTGCTCCTGTGCTGCTGACCACAATGTCAGACCTGCAGTTCCCGAGACGCACATACTGAGGTCTGTCTGTAAGATAGTTCACGATCCATGCCACCAGGTATGAATCTACTCCCATCTCTGTCAGCTTGTCCCTAAGGAGCAGAGGTTGGATGGTGTTGAAGGCACTAGAGAAGTCCAGAAACATAATTCTTACTGCACCACTGCCTCTGTCTAAGTGGGAGAGGGATCAGTGTAGCATATAGATGATGGCATCCTCTGCTCCCATCTTCTCCTGATATGCGAACTGCAGAGGGTCGAGGGTGTGGCAGACCTGCGGCCTCAGGTGGTGAAGCAACAGCTGCTCCATGGTCTTCATCACATGTGATGTCAGTGAGACAGGCCTGAAGTCATTCAGCTCACTAGGACGTGATACCTTTGGGACTGGGGTGATACAAGATGTTTTCCAAAGCCTCAGGACTCTCCCTTGTTCCAGGCTCAGGTTGAAGATACGCTGTAGAGGACTCCCCAGCTCCAATGCAGAGGCCTTCAACAGTCATGGCGGTACTCCATCTGGACCTACTGCTTTGCTGGCACAAATTCTCCTCAGCTCTCTGCTTACCTGTGCTGCTGTAATTGTGGGTGGAGGGAAATTCTCTCTTATGCTGGTATCAGCAGAAGGATGGGTGGAGGGTGCAGTACTCTGAGGTGAGAGTGGGTTAAGGTGGTCATACCTGTTAAAGACTAACGCGGTACAACACCCTACTACTGTACTATGTGAGGATATGAAATCAACAAATGGTGGTCTGAGCTGTGCTGCTGCAGTGCTTCATAACTTGTACAATTGCTGCAGCTGTTCTTATTATGCTACTGTAAAAAGGACAGGTCATTAGAACCCTGTCTAGTCCTAGTGCAACAATCAGTCTGCATTTCAATCCCCTTGGGTTTCCATCCACTCTCTGTTTATCCAGCAGTGTTTCAGATATGTGGCATATTAACTGACATGACTAATATTGTTACTGTTACACCTACAGCTTGTCTGCTGGTGATTCATAAACCATCAACACAAATTATGATCCAGTAGATGTGTTAAAAAAAGACTTGCTGTACTCCTAGATTTATAATTATTTTCTAATTACCATCAGCAGTGGTGTTTTTGGCAAGAAAATTATGCTGAGGCCGTACAACAATTTACATTTATGTAATATTATATATGTACATTAATGAACCAAAACATTATGACTACCTGTCTAATATACTGTTGCTCCTTTATGTGCCACCATTTCCAACCTGCTGAGGCATGGACTCTACAAGATAGCAGAAGGTTCCCTGTGGTACCTGACACTACAATGTTAGCAACAGATGTTCTAACTCCTGTAGATAGATCTGCTGCTGTGGATCAGACAGATGGTCTATTTGTCTGTGATCAGGGGATTTGGAGGCCTGGGCAACACCATGAACTCTTCATTATGTTCCTCAAACCAATGTGGCAGGGCACATTAACCACCTAATGTCCCATCCATCCATCCATTTTCTAACCTGCTGAATCCAAACACAGGGGTCTGCTGGAGCGAATCCCAGCCAACACAGGGCACAATGCAGGAACCAATCCTAGGCAGGGTGCCAACCCACCGCAGGACACACACAAACACACCAAGCCCAATTTAGAATCGCCAATCCACCTAACCTGCATGTCTTTGGATTGTGGGAGGAAACCGGAGTGCCCGGAGAAAACCCACGCAGACACGGGGAGAACATGCAAACTCCACGCAGGGAGGACCCGGGAAGCGAACCCAGGTCTCCTAACTGCGAGGCAGCAGCCCTTGCCACCGTGCCGCCCCACCTAATGTCATTTCAATGAAATGCTGTACAGTACAAGGTCTGCAACAATGTTTAAGTGCATTAAATTATCATCCACATTAATGAGTGGAGTAAGGGATTCCCAGTAGAATATTGCTCAAAACATCACACTTCATCCACAGGCTTTTCTTTTTCTTTTGCATCCTGTTGCCAACTTTTTCCTAACTAAACAATGAAGCTGTTCACATAATGCAACATAAAATGGGATTCATTTGACCAGATAACCTTCTTCCATTGATCCAAGGTCCAGTTGTGACGCTTGCATGCCCTTTGTAGATGCTTTTGATAGTTTAAAAGTGTTAGTGTGGAAGATGTCACTCTTTCAAAATAAGCCATGGTCAGGGATCTTGGTGTGACTCAGGACTCCTCATTTTCATTCATTGAACACATATCTTCAATGATGGGTGTTGGGAGGCCAATACTCATCGATGCAAAATGTCATCAAAGGCTTTCCTGTCTAGTACAAACCAACAGAAGGGCTACTGTGGCACAAATAGCAGATCATTTTAATGATAGTTATGGTAGTAATTTGTCACAACACACAGTGCCTGGAACACTGCTTCATATGAGACTGTGTAGCCGCAAAGTCAGACTGCCCAGGTTGATGCTTAGAGACAAATCTGAGGAAGGAGAATCAGAGGGCAAGTGAAAAATATCTGACTTTCATGTTTAGGTAAACTGGGGATGTCACAAGTCCCACTCCAAAATGTGTCATTTGCACTCTGGTTTTGGCCAACATCTTTCACAAGCATCTTTGATTAACAGTAACACTTCTTAATGGCTTCTTTACACAATTTGAATATAAACAGAGAGGAGCCCACTATGACTCTTACGTCATTCTCATAAGGTGCAGTTTTAGGTTTCAATCAAACATGATTGCTTCGCGTGTGTAATACTTTATATTTACATTAATTGAGTTTTGCAAAGAATGGACAAGATGCCTGGGAGTTCACATATTGATCTGCTTCTTCCCTATAGCTCTAAAGCCATTGACCAGGATAAAGAACCATGACATCCGGCTTGTTCCACCTATCAGACATACACAGGTCATCTAATAATTACCGTTAGAAGACAGTAAATTTACTTTTCAGTTGTAATAATGAGACAAAGAGAGATTAGAAATCTTTGGGACACCACACGGGCCAATCCCATATTTAAATAAAAGAACCATTGGATATGTAAACCGAGTCTCAGTGGAGTCAACAACAAAGATATGTGGTGCCTCTTTGTGTCATCTACAAAATACGATATTTGGAGACCGTACAGCTACTAGACTACAATGCACATTTAAGAAGTTTCAAATAACATTTTAATTTTAAAATGGATTTAAAGGAAACTTTATCAACAGTTTCTGACATTCGAGTTCTAAGATACACTAACTAGGATACATTATCAGTGATAGCTCCTGGAGTCATCAAATGTTTCGGGTCTTTTAGAACTATCATACACCCTGCTCCAGACAGGACGATCAAACCTCTGCCTGTGTCTAAGTGGCATGTTACACCCCACCGTCGCCCTCTTTCCTACCAAAGTTATCTGGAGACTCGTTCTGTACCCTTTATGTTGCTTCTAATTGTTCTTGCCCTGCTTGCCTAGATGATGCCACAAATCCCAAAGGCTTTACGCAGCAATTGACCTATGAATCTCCCCGCTACTGACAACCATCTTGTCCACTAGCAGCCCTCAACCTGCTCTTTGTATTTTGCCTCCTTTCTCTGTCGTCTCCTCCCAAGGAACACTAAGCTCAACCAAGATGAGCTGTTTCATGGCCTCAGAAATGAAGATGATAGGCAGTCGCAGGTTTGTCTAGATGATGAGAGATGGTTGTCAGTCAGTGTCAAGATTCAAAACCAGATTTTTGGAGCTACAAGACAGGGCCTTTTATTACTATGTCACTGTGATTTACAGAATGAATAAACTTGACATTAACATAAACGTTTCTTGCCTGGTTCTGTGGGGACAGATTCTACTCCAGCAGCAATGGGCACAAGGCAGAAGCCAATCATGGACAGGGTGCCAGACTGCATAGAACCCACATGGGACTGCTTTGGGGCTGCCAGCTAGTCTAACACATAATAGCAATGGGGAAAGAAAAAACTCACACAGACACGGATAACATGCAAAAATGAATGGGCATGGGAATAATGAAGTATGATGGATCTGTAAGCAGCAGCTCCAACTGTGCCACCAAGGCTGAACAAAGAAAACTTAAGCACATTGTGGAAACAGGTTGTGCAAGACTGAATATAAAACTGGACTCCCGTCCATTACAAGACAAACCTGTTCACCTGTTTTTAGGCTGTGAGAGAGAACAATTATCTAACTTAGGATTTTTCTATTCCAAGAAATTCAGCTTGACCGGTAAAGTAACAATAAAGTATGAATAATTAGCTTGCGGGTATTACCCAACTGAAAGATATTCCAGCAAAGATTATTTTTACTATTACCTTTCAGGTTGAGCAAAATTCTTAATAATTCTTTACAGAAGCATGAAAGCATTCTGTAAAAGTAAAATGTACAAGTTACACGCAGGAGGTGTTTGATGACGTCCTCTTTTCAGAAGATATTTCTGCACAGGTGTACTTGTCATTTGCATGTGAGGATATAATGACACGTCAAGCAAAATGACACATTTTATTGGCTAACTGAACAAATTACAATAGGCACGCTTTTTGACTACAACTTGCCTGAGCTTTATTTCGCATTGCATCCATAATGACTAACACGGTACAACACCCTATTACTGTACTATGTGAGGATATGAAATCAACAAATGGTGGTCTGAGCTGGGCTGCTGCAGTGCTTCATAACTTGTACAATTGCTGCAGCTGTTCTTATCATGCTACTGTAAAAAAGGACAGGTCATTAGAAGCCGGTCCAGTCCTAGTGCAACAATTGGCCTAAATTATAAGCCCCTTGGGTTTCTATGTACTCTCCTTTCACCCAGCAGTGCTTCAGATATGTGACATATTAACTGACATGACTAATATTGTTACTGTTACACCTACATCTTGTCTGCTGGTGATTCATAAACCATCAACACAAATTATGATCCAGTAGATGAGTAAAAAAAGACTTGCTGTATTCCTAGATTTATAATTATTTTCTAATTACCATCAGCAGTGGCGTTTTTTGCAAGAAAATTATGCTGAGGCCATACAACAACTTACGTTTATGTGTACAAACTACTGTAATGTACATTAATGAACCAAAACATTATGACTACCTGTCTAATATACTGTTACTCCTTTATGTGCCACCAGTTCCAACCTGCTGAGGCATGGACTCTACAAGATAGCAGAAGGTTCCCTGTGGTACCTGACACTATAATGTTAGCAACAGATGTTCTAACTCCTGTGAGCTGCAAAGTGATGCTGCTGTGCATCAAACAGATGGTTCATTCAACTGTGATCAGGGGATTTGGAGGCCTGGGCAACACCATGAACTCTTCATTATGTTCCTCAAACCAGTGTGGCAGGGCACATTAGCCACCTAATGCCATTTCCATGAAATACTGTACAGTGCAAGGTATGCAACAATGTTTAAGTACATTAAATTATCATCCACATGAATGAGTGGAGTAAGGGATTCCCAGTAGAATATTGCTCAAACCATCACACTTCCTCTACAGGCTTTTCTTTTTCTTTTACATCCAGTTGCGAACGTTTTCCTAGCTAAACAATGTAGCTGTTCACATAATACAACGTAAAATGGAATTCATTCGACAAGTAACCTTCTTCCATTGATCCAAGGTCCAGTTTTGATGCTCGCATGCCCTTTGTAGATGCTTTTGTTAGTTTATAAGTGTTAGTGTGAGCGGTCTGACTTTGCGGCTACACAGTCCCATATGAAGCAGTGATCCAGACACTGTGTGTTGTGACAAATTACTACCATAACTATTGTTAAAATGATCTGCTATTTGTGTCACAGTAGCCCTTCTGTTGGTTTGTACTAGACAGGATTGCCTTTGATGACATTTTTCATCGATGAGTACTGGCCTCCCAAACCCCATCATTGAAGATATGTGTTCAATGAATGAAAATGAGGAGTCCTCAGTCGACACCAAGATTCCAGACCATGACTGATTTTGAAAGAGTGAGCTTCCAAGTTGATGCGTAGAGACAAATCTGAGGAAGGAGAAAATATCTGACTTTCATGTTTACGTAAACTGGGGATGTCACAAGTCCCACTCTAAAATGTGTCATTTGCACTCTGGTTTTGGCCAACATCTTTCACATGCATCTTTGATTTAGAATAACACTTCTTAATGGCTTCTTTATATAATCTGAATGTAGAGAGAGAGGAGTCCACTAAGACTTCTAGGTCATTCTCATAAGGAGCAGTTTTAAGTTTCAATCAAACATGATTGCTTCACGTGTGTAATAGTGTATATTTACATTAATTGAATTTTGCAAAGAATAGACAAGATGCCAGGGAGTTCACATATTGATCTGCTTCTTCCCAACACTGTAAATCTATAGGCCATTGACAAGGATGAAGAACCATGATGTTCCGGCTAACTCCACCTACCAGATATATACAGGTCATCTAATAATCACCATTAGAAGACAGCAAATTTACATTTAAGTTGTAATAATGAGAGAAAGAGAGATTAGAAATCTTTGGGACACCACAAGGGTCAACCTCATCTTCTTATATAATACGCTACAATGGCTGTTTGTTTGTCTGTCCAGGATTTTAAATCACCTGTAGCTCGCAAACCGTTTGAACTATTGACATGAAATTTGGTACACATATACAATGTGACGTCTACTATCCGCTTTTGGGCTAATGATTGACCTCCAAGGTTATTCCACTTTTTATTTTTATTTTATTTTACTGTAGAATCAACACTTGGCATTGGCCAGCAGGGCAGCCATGCAGCACATGCGTACGGGCGTCGTTCTTATTCCTACCACCTTCACCATCACTTCCCGTACCTCTTTATATCTTAAATCATTCTTGAGGTAGATTGAAGACTTAAGTGTCAGCTTAAGTGAAAAATTAAAGAAAACGTACTAATTAATTGTAACACAAATGCTGACTTAATCAGTGAAAAGATACAGATGAAAGAAGAGAAGAAGCAGGCCACTAGGGTGAAGAAAAGAAGAGTTGCTCAGGAAGCAGCAAGTGCATCAACCTCTGAGCAAACTAATGCTAAATGTACGGAGAAAGAGTATGAAAACTATGAATACTCAAGTCAAGTGTATGGTGTACTGCGCCGTTACTGTAGTTAAATAAAATGCATAGTATAAGCGCTATGAAAAACATCAAAACAATGCAAGTTTCCATCAGACTAATTCAAGATGGTGTTGATTCCAGAGATAAAAGTCCTGAGTAAGAAAAGGTGGGTCTAGGTGGGTGGAAACCGGAAGTGACGACAGAAGTGTCATGGTTGTCAGTCTTCAGGCATGCAGAGAGAGGAAGAAAAAAGGCACTAGTCAACAGTGCCTCCTGGCTTTCCAGAGGAATAGTACAACCATCCATGCCCTTAAACTGTCTCCTATTCACACACGTGTGACACAGTGTGTGTTTTGTTAAACATTGATGGCTTCTTTAAGCACCTTCTACAAATAAGCACTACGTCCCTGTCACACTAAATGACTTTTCCAGTGATTCCAGCCTTCAATTACCTGGTGTGCAAATAAAAGCATAGCGTTTGTGAAAAATTGGGATGATTTTTGGGAACGGCCTCGATTTTTCAAAAGAGATGGCCTTTATCATAACTGGACGGGATTTTATGTATTATCCCAAAATATGGCAGCAAAACTGCCTGGTTGACTGATCAGAGCTCCATTCAGGCCGCAGTCATGTGATCTTAAATCAAAGGCTGTTGTTTATCCCACCTGTTACTATCCTAAAACTGTTACCCATATTCCCTGTTGTGGGGCATCCAGTAAATTTAGTCTTGATGTAATCCTTAAATTACTTGATAACCAAAAAATAAGGTGTATAATTAAACCAAGAGATATAACCAGACCCCCTACCAGGTGCATCTGTAATAGAAATTTACTTCAAATTAAAACAAAAAATATATCACCAGTTCAGAAAGAAGCATGCAGTTTTAAATGCTGCTTATTGAACATTCGCTATCTTGGCAGTAAAGCTGTTTTGGTAAATGATATCATATTAAGTACAAAATCTGATCTGTGTCTTCTTACTGAAACCTGGCTTAGCAAATGTGACACTGTTCCCTCAGCTGAAGCGTCACCAGATGGATACTCTGAGAGAGATTCTGGTCGAAGAACAGGCCATGGAATTCATTGTAGCAAAATGCAAATCACGTGTAAAAATTTAGGTGACTTTACATCCTTTGAGGCAATTATTTTATATATTCAAACAGATTCCAACACAATTATAGTGCTAGTCTACAGACCACCAGGGCCATATTCATTGTTCATGGCTGAATTTAGCAACCTTTTATCTGATTTGGCTATAAATTATGATCACGTAGTACTGATTGGGGATTTTAATATACACATTGATGTGGAAACTGACACTTTTAGCAAACGCTTTACTTATTTGTTAAATTCAGTAGGATTTTGTCAGATTGTCAAAGGTCCAACTCATAATCATAACCACACATTAGATTTAATTATAACTTACAAAGTTGAAATTCAAACTTTAAATATTACTCTATTAAATGAAGTTATTTCCGATCACTACTTAATTACATTTGATTTAGTCCTGCCCATGCCAACGCACTCACAGATTAAAACAAAGACAGTGCAACATCTAGATTGTAATTCTGTTTCAAAATTTATAGATCCTTTGAGAAAGTTGAGTGTAATGATCAGTTAACATCAAATGTAAATGTGGAAAACAATTTAGATGAGCTAACATCACATCATGATGTGACCTTGAGAGATGCTCTGGACACAGTGGCGCTTTCTAAATAAACAGGATTCTGAGAAATTAGTTCATGCATTTATTTCTAGTAGGATTGACTATTGCAATGCAGTGTTCACTGGATGTTTAAACTGTTCTTTATACAGCCTCCAGTTAATCCAAAATGCTGCTGCAAGAATTATTACAAGAATAAGAAAATACAAACACATAACTCCAGTTCTTAAATCCTTACATTGGCTCCCGGTTAAGTTTAGGACAGATTTCAAAATCCTCCTTTTAACATATAAAGCATTAAATGGCCAAGGTCCGGCTTACTTGTCTGAACTTATCATGACTTACAAACCAGAGTGCACATTAAGATCTCAAGATGCCGGTCAGCTTATGATTCCAAGAATTAATAAAATAACAGTGGGAGGTCGAGCTTTTAGTTACAGGGCCCATAAACTGTGGAATGGTCTGCCTGCTACTCTAAGAGATGACCCTTTGGTCTCAGCCTTCAAATCCCAGCTGAAGACTCACTACTCCAGTTTAGCATATCCTGACTGGAGCTGCTGATTAACTGTTCTCTGTTGTTAGTCATTAGCACTAAAACATAAGTAACATGATTGTTATAATTGGATAATAACCCTTACCTATTGTGTTTCTCAAATGTGGCACTTGGTGCCATGGCCCACCTGCCAAGTTGTTTTGCCTGCCTAAGGTAAAGTCATCTCTGATGGAGGATCGCTGGAATTGTCGGGTATAGGGGTCCTTTCATCGGATTGGCTGTTTCAGTTGTGGAATGGCCAAATGGGGGAGGCAACTTGATGGTTGAGGTCTCCAGGACTCTAAACAAATCCAAATCATATTATGTGATATCATCTAATGTTAAATTCTGCTCCGTACTTCTAAAATGTTTATTTTTATATTGTATTGAGGATTTGTTCTGTTCTGTGTATTGTATTGTATTGTATTGACCCCCTTCTTTTTGACACCCACTGCACGCCCAACCTACCTGGAAAGGGGTCTCTCTTTGAACTGCCTTTTCCAAGGTTTCTTCCATTTTTCCCTACAAGGGTTTTTTTGGAAGTTTTTTTCTTGTCTTCTTAGAGAGTCAAGGCTGGGGGGCTGTCAAGAGGCAGGGCCTGTTAAAGCCCATTACGGCACATCTTGTATGATTTTGCGCAATACAAAAATAAATTGTATTGTATTGCATTGTATAATCTTAGTGAGTCGTGGCAAGTGACAGCGTATATGTGACCACCAGTCATGTTCCATGACACCGCCAGCGACTGCCCACAACAAAGTCGTAGGGGTGGGTTCTTGTGTGTACTAGAATTGACAGCGAATAAGCATTCAGCCAGAAGTAAAGATGGAAGGAATGCAGGCATTTTGGACGGCATATACAGCAGACATGCTCACCTGTCTGATGTAGTTATACCTAAAGAGTGTTCCTCCCCTGGCTCGGATCCAAATTCATGTTTTATGTTCAGAATTGATTCTGTATGTATCAGTTTTATTTGTGTTTATTTACTATTGATTTAGTTTATGTTCCAGTACTTCTATAATGTTTCATGTATGTTGTGGGTGGTCCCTCAAGAAGCAGGGCAGATAACTGCCATGAAGTGCCCTCTGCCTATAAATCTGGAAAGGAAGCAGGTTAAGATGATTGCACAAAAGAAAGAAGTAGCCTGTTCACAGTTAGAAAACTTGTCAGAGAGTTAAAAGCTTGTACTAATCCCCCTACCATTGGCCTCAGATACTAGAGGCAAGAGTTAGCATTTAAGTCGCAGATGCAAGGGCACTGCACCCTGAATGACAATTGATTGCTATTGGGCCGGAAGTTTCTGGTATAAGGAAGTAGACAATTCATGTACATTTCAAAGCCAGTCATTGAGCTGTCATTGCGTCATTTATATTATACTAACCATCCCACGCGGCTTCACCTGCATATTAGTGAAACAGGACTGTGAAGAGGGTCTCGCCCAGTTCTCTACTCCTGACGTCACTCTTCTTCCTCCCCTTGACCTGCAGCCTCTGTCTCAGATTAGCACAAATGTATCACTCCTGCAAGCGAACTATGATTCTTAGCGCAATGAGATTAGTCACAAAATTAACCAGAATGTTCAAGCAAATTATAGGAAAAAAAAGAACTAAACCTGATGAGCAGTTCTCTCATTCGCTAACTAAGCGGAGTTAAGGTTATGCCCTGAGGCAGACGCATAAGCCCTCATCCCTTCAGCCCGATGAGTCTCTCTAAGTTTCACGCTAATAAATCGTTACCGCATGTGAACTATGATACTTAGCGTGATGAGAAAGTCGTAAAATCAATGGAATGTCCAAGCAGATTATAGAAAAAAACCAGATCTAAATCCATTAAGTAGTTCTCTTGTGAAAAGTGGACAGACATATAAATGGGTCTATAAACTATAAGAAATTTCGCACTTGGACCACAAAATGTTTAAAACGATTTCTTAGCGAGCACCTATGGTCAAGGGTTACCTACATTCCAAATTTCAAGTGCCAAGATCTCATGGCTCGGGAGATTTTGTGATGAGTGAGTCAGTGGTATTTGGCATTTATATATATAGATTGTTACTCCACTATATTAGACCCATCTTTTTAACCGTTGATCACCTAGTGAAGCTCTTATGGCTGATTATTTCCACTTTGTATAATGTGGGCTCCTTTAAGAACACCAGCACAATAAAAGCAACTTTGTAAGTAAAAAGAGCCAAGAACCATATGAAACATGGCAGACAACAGACTGGAAATAAACACTCCCCATTATTCTCATCTGCATTTCACGCTGAGGTGGTGGCCCAGAGTGTGAAGATACACGTGACGGAACACTAACACATCTAAGACTCATTTAACAAGTATGAAAAAAAGTGTTTAATATAGTGCAATCTGAGGCAGATGAGAATGTGCTATCTTTGGCTAAAAAATGAATTGATTTCTGGAGCTAACAATGATATTTTTTTCATTTACATAAGCAATTAGAACATTAGTCGATGCTATAGCATCTTCTCTAACACAAATGCACTACATGTACATAAAGCTGACCTCAAAATGATAATTGATTCATTTTTTCATGTTTTCATTCTGGTTCAACAGTTGTCACTCTGTTATCTGGCAGCCGTTCAAAGGATTCTGATGCAGTCAAGTGCCAGTGCTCAGCTACTGCTGCCAACCAGTAACAGCATCCAGACTCAAGTATTTCTTTCAAAAGCCTGCATTTCAGTTTTTTACCCATCAGGTAACTCCATTACTCCACAGTCCTTAAATATGCGTCATCAAGTTCAGGGGTATGTGTTCCTTTACTCACTTCTTCACAATTCATAATGATGCATGTAAAATGTGTTGCTTTGGGCTGAATTTTGCACTTATTCATCTAAGATCTAATACTGATAAATGTCACACTGAGTGAAAAAAGTGTGTGGGCATAAAATATTCAAAAATCTATGAGTGCGCCAACTTAATAAATAGCAACCCCAGTTTGGAAAGTATAATGGAGGTGGATAGTATTATTTGGGAAAATGAAAAGCTGCTCTAACTGATGGAGAGAAGGCTATTACCAGCTCAGCCAGACCAATTCAGGACGATTTTTTTATTATTTGTTATTTATAATTAGGGTGGCATGGTGGCACAGTGGGTAGCGCTGCTGCCTCGCAGTTAGGGGACCCAGGTTCACTTCCCAGGTCCTTCCTGCATGGAGTTTGCATGTTCTCCCCATGTCTACGTGGGTTTCTTTTGGGTACTCCGGTTTCCTCCCATAGTCCAAAGACATGCAGGTTAATTGCATTGGAGATCCTAAATTGTGTTTGTGTGTACTCTGCGGTGGGCTGGCGGCCTGCCCGGTATTTGTTTCCTGCCTTGCTCCCTGTGTTGGCTGGGATGGGCTCCAGCAGACCCCCATGACCCTGTAGTTAGGATATAGCAGGTTGGATAATAGATGGATGGATGTTGTTTATAATTTGCATTTTCTACCTTTGTCTTTATGTGTCATTGAACCACTTAGAATTTAATAAAAAGAATGAAGTGTTCATTTAAAAGGTGAGACTGATGGTGGTCACATTTAAATTTATAATATAACTCCTTAAACTAAATCAGAAATGTCCATCTCATCACACTCACCCAAGGCTGCTGTGGTGGAATGATTGCTTAACACCCATTTCATCCATCTTACAACTCAAAGTCATGAAGATCCAGAGACTATCTGGGCAGGAATAAGCCCAAATGGGGAGGCCATGTTACTGTTGTAATTATTGCCTTTTTAAATCACTTGTAACCAATATCTTTAACTGCACTAGTTTTCCCAAATTTGTATAAAATGTTTATTTTGCCCTCACTGAAAGTACCCCCTTTATTCAGTTAGACAGAGATGGATACAGTCAGGTCCAAAGGTATTTGGACAAACTAACATAATCATAAATATAATGATCATTTTTCATATTTGGTTGAAAATCCTTTACAGTCAATGACTGCCTGAAGTCTAGAACCCCTGGCCATCTCCAAGTTCTGAGTTTCCACCATAGTGATACTTTGCCAGGCCTTTACTGCAGCTGTCTTCAGATGCTGCTTGCTCGTTGGACTTTCTACCATCAGTTTTGGCTTCAGCAAGTTAAATGCATTTCCAATTGGGCTGAGGTTAGTTGATCGATTGGCCATTGACGAATATTCCACCACTTTGCGTTGAAAAGCACTTGGTTTGCTTTCACAATATGTTTTGGCTCATTGTCCATCTGTACTGTGAAATGTTGTTCTATCAGTTTTACTGCATTTGGCTGATTCTGAACAGATAGTATAGATCTGTACACTTCAGAATTCATGCTGCTACTTCTGCCAGCAGTCATATCATCAATAAACACTAGTGACTAAGTCCATTCGCAGCCATGCATGATCATGCCGTAAAACTGCCTCCACCATGTTCCATAGGTGATTCATTCAGGAAGTGGTCCCCTGAGGCAGAGCAGGCTCTGAGAGACTGCTTTGGAACTGCAGACTGGCGGATTCAGCGGATTAGAAAATGGATGGATGGATGGATGGATCTTATAGTGAGAACATTGAGGAGGTTGTTGACTGCACTACTGACTACATCAACTTCTGTATGGACATTGTAGTTCCAGTAAAAACAGTATGCTGCTATGCTAACAACAAGCCATGGATTACAAGTGACATCAAGGGCCTTTTGAACCAGAAGAAAAGGGCTTTTAAAGGCAGTGATCAGCATGAGCTCAAGCGTGTGCAGAAGGAACTCCGAGTCCAGTTCAGGGCAGGGAAGGAGCAGTACAGGAGAAAGCTGGAGCAGAAGTTGCAGAATAACAGCATGAAGGCAGTGTGGGATGGGATGAAGATCATTACTGGCTGCAGCTCAAAGTGGGGTGCCACCATCAAGAGAGACGTGGAGAGAGAAAACCAGTTGAACAACTTCTTTTACAGGTTTGACCACCCTAACCCACTCTCACCTCAGAGTACTGCACCCTCCACCCATCCTTCTGCTGATACCAGCATAGGAGAAAGTTTCCCCCCACCCACAATTACAGCAGCACAGGTAAGCAGAGAGCTGAGGAGACTTTGTGCCAGCAAAGCAGCGGGTCCAGATTATCGCCATGACTGCTGAAGGCCTGTACTTTGGAACTATGGAGTCCCCCATGGTGAATCTTCAACCTGAGCCTGGAACAGGTGAGAGTCCCAAGGCTTTGGAAAACATCTTGCATCACCCCAGTCCCAAAAGTATCACGTCCTAGTGAGCTGAATGACTTCCGGCCTATCGCTCCGACGTCACATGTGATGAAAACCATGGAGCAGCTGCTGCTTCACCACCTGAGGCCACAGGTCTGCCTCGCCCTTGACTCTCTGCAGTTCGCATATCAGGAGAAGGTGGGAGCAGAGGATGCCATCATCTATATGCTACACCAATCCCTCTCCCCCTTGGACAGAGGAAGTGGTGCTATAAGAATTATGTGTCTGGACTTCCCTAGCTCCTTCAACACCATCCAACCTCTGCTCCTTTGCGACAAGCTGACAGAGATAGGAATTTTTGTGAATTTCCCCTTGGAATTAATAAAGTATCTATCCACAGTGGAACCTCGGTTCACAACCATAATTCATTCCAAAACTCTAGTCGTAAACCGATTTGGTCATGAATCGAAGCAATTTCCACCATAGGATTGTATGTAAATACAATTAATCCATTCCAGACCATACGAACTGTATGTAAATATTTTTTTAAAGATTTTTAAGCACAAATATAGTAAATTATACTATAGAATGCACATCGTAATAGTAAACTAAATGTAAAAACATTGAAAAACACTGAGAAAACCTTGAACAACAGAGAAAACTAACATTGCAAGAGTTCGCTATAGCCTTACGACCTGATCACTGTAAACACTATTTTTTAAAAAGTTGTAAGCACAGGGGAAAAAGGAACATTTCAACAAATCCAAACTTTATTTAAAAACAAAACCATAAGCAACCACGAAATTAACATTGCAGGAGTTCATGCTAATAGCCTTACAACCTGATCGCTGTAAGCACTTTTTAAAAAGTTGTAAGCACAGGGAAAAAAGGAACATTTGAAAAAGAGAAAAGTAACATTGCAACAATTCACGCTACAAACCGAAAAATGAACATTTGAAAAATCAGTAATACAATAACTAACAATAAACCACCAAGAAAACTAACCTTTCTGGCATGAAGTGAGGAGGAACTGGGTGGAGAGCAGGTTACAATTTTGAGGGAGAGTCTGGCTCTGCGATGGAGGGATGTTTTCCTTCAGGTGTTTTTCTCTGTTGTGATTTCTTGGGTTTCTGGTTTTTAGCTGTTTAGCTGGTGGATCAGATTTGGAGGGTGTGCCGTGCATTGTCCATTAGAAGAAGGCATTTTTAGGCAGGTTATTCTCTTTGAGAAATTGCTTCACGCTGGGAGCGAAAGCCTTGTGCAGCCATTCCAAAACAAGGTCATTGTGACCCAACCCTTCGTGTTTACCCTCTACATCACAGGCAGTCTGGCTGCTTGAAAGCACGAGGGTTCTCAAATTGGTAAACAGTAGCGCTTGCTTTTTATGTCGCCACTAGCGTTAGCACACAGCAAAACAGTTGACCTGTCCTTCATTGGTTTATGGCGGGCATAGCCTTCTCTTTCTGGGTAATGTAGGTCCTTTTCGGCATCCTCTTCCAGAACAATCCAGTCAATCGCAGAACAATCGCAGTTGAAGACTTGTTGCGGGATGTAGCCTTCATCCTCCACTAATTTTGTGAAATTTTTCACTAATTCTTTCGCAGCTTCAGCGTCAGAACTAGCCGCCTCTCCATGCCTTACCACACTATGAATGCCACTTCTCTTGTGAAACCATTCAAACCATCCTCTATTGGCTTTAAATTCCTCACTTTCACTACTCGTAGAAGGATAGTTTTGCAGCAAATAGCCATGAATCTCCCTGGCTTTCTCGCATAACATCGCCTCGCTTACGCTATCCTCTGCAAGTTGCTTCTTGTTCAGCCACACTAGCACCAGTTTTTCCATCTCTTCCAGCACTTGAGGCCTCTCCCTGGTTAATGCTGTAACTCCTTTTGCAACATCAGCTGCTTTAATAGATTCTTTCTGCTTTAGAATAATCGAAATCATAGATTTTGATTTCTTGTACTCGGCGGTAAGATCAGTAACACGAACGACACGCTCATACTTTTCAATAATTTCTTTCTTTACTTCGATTTCAATTTTCTTCAAAACTTTCTTCTCACCACTCTTCACTTGCTTAGAAGCCATGGATAACTGCGAAAGCACACAAAATACTGTAGCGCACAAAGAGTTCACAGGTAAAGCACACACGTCAGACTGAGAAAAATGCACAGGGAGTGGCTGAACACATGCTTAAATACAGTAATCTGTGCATACAAACTGGAAGGGAAATGAAATAGAGCACAAATAGTTCACAGCGAAAGCATACACGTCTGATCGAGAACAATGCAACACGTGAGGAAATCATCAGTGAGCACAAGCTGAAAGGGAAACTGGCTTGTTCATATACCGAGTGTGTGATTGTGAACCAAGGCAAAAGTTTGGCAAACTTTTTGGTTGCAAACCGAGTTGTACGTGTATTGAGACGTTCGTGAACCGAGGTTCCACTGTATCTATCTAGATTCATACTTGGTGGCATGGATTTTGGATTATCTTACAGACAGACCTCAGTATGTACGTCTCGGGAATTGTAGGTCTGACATTGTGGTCAGCAACACAGGAGCGCCACAGGGGACTGTGCTTTCTCTGGTCCTGTTCAGCCTATATACATCAGACTTACAATACAACTTGGAGTCCTGCCACGTGCAAATGTTCGCTGACGACACTGCTATCATGGGCTGCATCAGGAGTGGGAAGGAGAAGGAGTATAGGAACCTAATCAGGACTTTGTTAAATGGTGTGACTCAAACCACCTACAACTGAACACCAGCAAAACCAAGGAGCTAGTGGTGAATTTTAGGAGGACCAGGCCCCTCATGGACCTCGTGATTATCAGAGGTGACTGTGTGCAGATGGTGCAGACCTATAAATACCTGGGAGTGCAGGTGGATGATAAATTGGACTGGACTGCCAATACTGATGCTCTGTGTAAGAAAGAACGGAGCCGACTATACTTCCTTAGAAGGCTGACGTCTTTCAACATCTGCAATATGATGCTGCAGATGTTCTATCAGATAGTTGTAGCAAGTGCCTTCTTATACACGGTGGCAGAGCAACGGGCGCTGAACAGGCTCCTGTCAATCATGGAGAATCCACTGCATCCACTGAACAGTATTATCTCTAGACAGAGGAGCAGCTTCAGCGACAGACTGCTGTCACTGTCCTGCTCCACTGACAAACTGAGGAGATCGTTCCACCCCCACACTATGCGACTCTTCAATTCCACCCGGGGGTTAAACTTTAACATTATACAAAGTTATTGTCTGTTATACCTGCATTTTTATCACTCTTTAATTTATTATTGTTCTTTATCAGTATGCTGCTGCTGGAGTATGTGAATTTCCCCTTGGGATTAATAAAGTATCTATCTATCTATCTATCTATCTATCTATCTATCTATCTATCTATCTATCTATCTATCTATCTACAGTGCATCCGGAAAGTATTCACAGCGCATCACTTTTTCCACATTTTATTATGTTACAGCCTTATTCCAAAATGGATTAAATTCATTTTTTTCCTCAGAATTCTACACACAACACCCCATAATGACAACATGAAAAACGTTTACTTGAGATTTTTGCAAATTTATTAAAAATAACAAAATTGAGAAAGCACATGTATATACAGTAAGTATTCACAGCCTTTGCCATGAAGCTCAAAATTGAGCTCAGGTGCATCCTGTTTCCCTGATCATCATTGAGATGTTTCTGCAGCTTAATTGGGGTCCACCTGTGGTAAATTCAGTTGATTGGACATGATTTGGAAAGGCACACACCTGTCTATATAAGGTCCCACAGTTGACAGTTCATGTCAGAGCACAAACCAAGCATGAAGTCAAAGGAACTGTCTGTAGACCTCCGAGACAGGATTGTCTTGAGGCACAAATCTGGGGAAGGTTACGGAAAAATTTCTGCTGCTTTGAAGGTCCCAATGAGCACAGTGGCCTCCATCATCCATAAGCGGAAGAAGTTCGAAACCACCAGCACTCTTCCTAAAGCTGGCCAGCCATCTAAACTGAGCGATCGGGGGAGAAGGGCCTTAGTCAGGGAGGCTACAGACTTTATTGTACAAAACAAAAACAGCCCACTAGACACTCACATTTTAATTTCTCTAGTGATTTCACACAATAGCACAGAGAACGTCTCATCCCTCTTCACGGACCTATCACAGATGAGCATTTGAATTTTGGTTCTGGTGCTCAGACATGTGCTGATATGGTCATGACATTGGACAGAGAGGGGTTAGGGTGTTCACCTTGGCCTTGAAAAGCTTTAAAAAGTCAGCTTCAAGCAGGAATGGACACTGAACAACCAGGAAGGAGGAGATGTAGGATGAACACAGCCATGGAGCAATGTAACCTTAAGAGAATTAATGTAACATTAAGACTATGTAAGAAATGTTAAACTATCATGATTTAATGAAAGTTTATTGCCTGCTCTCCTTGCTTGCATTTAGTAGTTACCTTTTTAGGTTGTGGAAAATAAACCATCCTTTTGAAAACTTTGGTATCCTTGGCATTATACCATGTGGTGCATGAAAAAGCAGCTTGCAAGTCAAGTAAATGGTGACATCACCTACATGACAATGTCATCTGTTGTGACTTATGAGGACTTCTTTCCATATGACTAGTAATGGGGTAAAGAAAGCAGTATGTCTTGGTTTCAGTGTGCTACTCCCTGAACCAACAGTATGCCACTTTTTCACCAGTTGCTGAATTGTACACTTCATGAATCGATCGCTTGTCAACTTCAAGGAGCCTGTATGAACACACAGCTCCACAATCAAAATATGCTTTGCAGTAAATATGATCTGTATTCTATCCAGCAAGCAAACACAGATAGCAGAACTAACAAAATGGTAAAACACACACATGGGGACTTCCTGCTAGCTTCACAACACAGTGGTCTAAAACTGGGGCATAGCTGCTAAATATATATAGAGCTTCTGTTTCAAATGCCACCCCATAGAGTGCCCCCTTCAGGCCATATCTCTTATATAGTGACTTTTTTAACGTGTTGAAATGAACGATTTTCAGAAACAACAGGGCAATGAATATGAAATGGATGACTAATACTTCTAAAAAACAGTTTAAAATATATCAGATTGCTGGGACAGATCATCCATTGACATTTAAAACATTTACCCGAGTCAGTAATTACAGTGAAAATAAAACACCAAGTGAGGTACATGGGTCAAGATTAGAAAAATTCAAATAATTTCAAAATAAAATAAAACTATAAAAAAAGAAGGTTTTGCCTCTGCCAAAAAACAAAAAAGCCTTCAGAGAATGATAGAGATGATTTGCCTTCTTTTTGAACATACTGTTGAGAATATCAATCACTTCAAGTACTGATCATGGAGAAGCAAGCAGGGAGAAGCCTTGGGTAATAACACCAATTCATCAGATTATTTTCCTCTGTTGAGCTTTCATTTTCAGATTCATTGCTTCAAGCATTACAAAAATATTTTTAGTACTCCATAAAATAAGATTATAATGAAAAATAAACAAAACTGCAAGTCACCACCCTACTTGTTTTCATAAATAAAAAGAGCTGATGTGTTCTCCTGAAGCACACTTACATATGTGCCATCTATGGAGGGAGGGGGCATAGGGGTAACTGCTTCCATCCAAATGTTGGAGGGTGATTGGCCTCTCAAACTCCCAGCAATGCAAGAGAAAATTTGTAATGGTAAAAATAAGTTGAATACATGTTTGAGTCCTTATGTTGCCACAGGCTACTAATGCTACATTCAGACTGCAGGTAAAAGTGACCCAATCCTGATTTGGCTCATATTTATATTTTGTGTTTGACAGTTCAAATTAATTTTGCAAGTGATTCAAATCTGATAGCACTGTGTAACAATATGTATCCTAAATTAGCAAAATTAATAAAAATGTATTCATCTGGCAGATGTAACCTAATAAACAAACACGATCACCAGCCCCATGCAAACACGCTGATTTCATTCATTAGCTCATGACAGCAAGAGCTCAAAAATCATTTGAGAGTAATCATCACTGTTGGATCAGAACATAGAAACCTGTGGAAATGAGAGAGGAGATTGAATAAAATATGTGGAGGGGTTTTATGCAAAATAGCAGTTTGACAGATTCAGAATGCTGAGGGGACATTCAATTATTTATGACAACATCTGTCTGCAAGACTCTCTTGGAGACATGGTGGAATTAGGCTTGATTGGTGGGGTCTTCTTCTTTTCTGCAGTTAACATTTCTGTAAAAAATATTTAATTTTGTGTCATATGAGTGATAAAAGTCATCTTTGAGCAGTAGTATAATGGCATTTTTAAAAAGTTAGCTCTTCATTTTACCTGCTAATCTAACGTTGTTATCAGTAATCATAATCTTACCATGCAGCCCCTAGAACATAAACATATAAGTTAAATTTAGATCTGTAGAAAAAACTGACTAGCTCAATATAATCACAAAATTCAATGAAATCAAGCTATAATAATTGGCAATCTTTAAAATTAAACATTAACAATGAATGTAATTTACTGTATCCTTGCCAAATTATGCAAAAAACACAATATTACCTTTCAATCAGTATAGAGCGTCAGAGATTTTTCAGTGAGATTGTGGAATTTTTTGTTAATATATAATAATATTTTACATGAAGCCATAACACAATTCATTTTTAAACATAAGGAAAGGGATTGACTGTAACTTAAGGGTTAACTAAATTCAACTTAAAACTGAAAACGTGTTAGTGAAACTACTAATGTTGTTTTTCAAGGTGAGAATAAAGTAAATGAGCAATGAACACACTTCCAGAAAACAGGGATAAACTGATGGGAAATCCCATACATCTCCTATGAAGCGATGCTAAGATCAATAGGACAATCCCGCTTAAAAAAGCACTCTTCAGAATAATAGGATAATCTACATAAATCAGAAATTTTTGGTAGTGTTAGTTGATTGGGGGAGGTAATAAAGTTCTGCATATTAAGAGTCAGATGATGTGATGTGTTAGATGAAGCAATGGTAATTAGAAAAAGTATAAAAGCAGATGAATTGTTTAATTGATTGGATTGCTGTACTGGGACTTTGCTATGAGATGGTGTTTATTTTAAACTAGCAAAGTACCCACGCTTCGCAGTGGCGAAGTACTGCCTTAAATTTTTTATTAAGAAGAAAATTAAACTTTTTTAAATTGAGAGAAAATGTACCAATAATTATTTGTTAAGGATCTCTTTGTATACCACATTGTCAGTTTGGCCCTCCGGTTGTAATATGACCAAGCTGTGCGCTGAGCTTACTCTTGAGCATGCAACATACAGTTGGCCATGTGAAAAGTAATCTTGTTTCAAATCTCACAGCTTGGATTGCTGCTGTCATAATCGGTTTGAGTTTCATGGTTTGTTTCAATTACGATGGTATTTGCAGGATTCGTTGTGTTGAAGTGACATTCGGCATCTGCCAAGCGTTGTAAGCATAAAACAGGTTTCATCGATAACTTCACACACAGCTTTTGAGAGTTTAAACATTCATGAAAATCAAAGTGTCCACTACTGAAATCATCACCTGTGAATCTAAGATGTTTAAGAGGCATTGGGGGTTGTCCAAAGGTGTAAAATATTTGGCTATTTCGGTACACTTGAAAGCGACAACCGAACAATTCAGCTGCAGCCATCAACTCACATGCAGAACCATAGGTGAAAGGCTTAAGCATTCCACTCTTATAGTGCTCCTGTGTAGTATAATTATCTCATGTACCGTCATCAGTCCACACCTTGAACCTGTCCCAGTCATTCAATTCATAAGGCAAAATGTTACTTCGGATATCAAGAGTGAGCCTGATATGGCCGTGCAATATGTAACAAAGAGAATGGAAAAGGCAGGTGCCATCTATGGGCATGGCAACCACTCGGTAAGTGACAGTTCTTTGATTGATGGTGATCACCTCGATAGACATGTTAATAGGGGTATGGATGGAACAATAAAGGAAATGGGTACCTGAACAATGTAAAGGAAGTCTAAAATACCTACACAATAGCTATAATCGTAATAAACGAACAATAAAACAGCGGAGAAGCCGTAGATTAAATAAAAATGCTGTAGTTATCAGCAGGGAGACGTGAATCCCGTGGCGAAGCAAGGAAGGGAATGTAGAGACCGGAGCGACGGACGGCCTTATATAGGCAGGCAGCCAACAACGTGGGAGGCGTTGGGATGGGGAACCCAATGCTGCCTCACACGGTGACCGAGCTGCAGGCTTTGGACGTATATATGTACGTAAGTAGGATTCAGTTAGCGTTGGGAACCTGCATACCAAATTTCTTGAAGATGGGCTGATATGTAACAAAGACCGTTGGAAAGTTCAATATGGCGGCTGACAGTGGCGTCATACCACCGAAATAAGTACGTACATTGGTTTCGGTTAGCGCAGGGAAGCCGCCTACCAAATTTCGTGAAGATGGGGCCATAAATAAGAAAGTTCAACATGGTGGACGTTGTTGACCGTTATGATCGTTACGCGTAGAATTTCTAAATGAAACCTGCTTAACTTTTGTAAGTAAGCTGTAAAGAATGAGCCTGCCAAATTTCAGCCTTCTACCTACATGGGAAGTTGGAGAATTAGTGATGAGTGAGCGAGTGAGTGAGTCAGTGAGGGTTTTGCCTTTTATTAGTATAGATAACTCCATTTGCCTTTTGTTCTGTATGGTGCTGTCTTTTGTTACAGAGCATTTTTGTATCAATAAGTCTTCTTATTTATGAAGATTCAATGTGTCCCTCTGTGTTACTAGAGTTTTGACAGTGATTCCTCCTCTAGTGGGCATTTTTTGAACTGTTCAGGACTCTCAAGTACATAACACATTTCCACGACTTTGCCAAACTCAAGTGAATTCGGCAGGGTTTGCTCATCATTATATAACTATTAAAAATATGTTCCCTAAACAGGTGAAAACACTTGCCAAATATACTCGCACTGGAATACACTCTCCCACGGATAAGTCGGGCTTGATTTTACTGGACAATTTCCGGTATTTTATACTGTCGGTCGTATAAGTCGATTGCGGAAAACTCAGCTGTTGGTCCAAGAGATTATGATATGCTAATGCCCACCTGAGAGAGTAACCACGGAGCACACTGCCTTTTCTTTCTATGTATTGTGCCTACGTGACCACATGGTAATACCCAAACTATTCCGAAGTGACGTTTGCACCGTTTTGTGTTTTTTGTATCTCACACCCTCATACACCTTTATCATAAGAGCATCCCTTATCTACGATGGTGCGTTCAATCAGAAGAAAATATGAAGTTGGTTTTAAATTAAAAGTCATTGAAGTGGCAAAAGAAATTGGTAAATGCACTGCAGCAAAAAAATTCAATGTGTCTGAAAGACTGCCGCGAGATTCGGGGAAGCAAGAAGATGTAAAAAATAAAAAAAATTTGAACAGGCATATAAGTTGGGGTCTGATTTTATGATTGATTTTTCAGGTTTCAAGACCCGACTTATGTGCAAGCATATACGGTATTTCCAAATCAGCAACTTCGTCACATTAAGGGGCCCCAGATGACCAGTCTGTTCTCAAACCCAAACCTTAATATTGCCCTTGGGTCAACTTCCAGTCCAGAATGCTATCCTATGATTGGACTTGTGTAATGCCATTCAGGGTCAAGGACAGGGTCAAGGAAATGCTACGTATCCAAACAGCATTGTGTTCAACAGGCCCATCCAATTCAAGACACTTCTCTCACAGGGGGCCAATTTAGAGGCCGTCAGGAAACAAAACATGCAAGTATTTGGGATATGAGAGGAAAAGTGACGCTCCCAGGGAAAAAAAAAAACTCATGGGAAGAACATGCATATCCTGAATTTTAGACTAAAACTATGGAGCTAGGAAGCAGAGGCAACCACAGCACAACTGTGAATCTATATTATCTGCCATGTTGCATTAAATTAAAATTCTTCACAATAAAGCTAATGCTAACAAATTCCAGCTTACAGCAGAATCACTTCAAATTATAGTGTTGCCATTATTTCTATTTTTTTTGTAGTCGAGAATTAAATTTGGGAGATATTCTATTGTATCGTATAGTTGTGGTCACCTTCGTAAAAGACACTCTACCATGTACTTGAATTTTATCAGCACTGTACTCTATAAATCACAGAAATGCTTGGAACATTTATATGAATATTGACCTTAACCATCCATCACACCTTACAAAATATCATAATTTGCCTATGTGACCATGATAAAAATGCAGCACTGGAAAGGATTAATTAAAGTGGTCTCCAAGAAGATGGAGAATAAGTGGTTGAAGGGTTTTGTAATTATTATTATAATTTGCTGTGATCTGTCTGGAAGCTGGAGAGAATATTAAACAGAGATGCGATATGCCCTGCTGCCTCATTTCTGTATGTTTGCCAATTACACTGTGCTTGAGCAATTCAACACATGTGATCACGTGTTCCTGGGCTCGCTAAACTGCCGCTGCCATTAATCATATAATTGTCTCTCAGAGTGTTGTGTGGTTTATAAATGGGCATCGAAAAATAACATTGGACAGCTCAGCTCTCCCTTCATGCTGAATTGTAAACATGTGTTTTACTTTTTTTGCTAAAATATCATAGAACCTTCACAAAGATGTACTAATTGTACAACGTTCTACCTTCTGTGAATCAATACTTTTAAATACAGAACACTTTGATTTCTGTCATTCACATGTATGTCAGCAAGTTTTTGGCTTATTCTTTGCTTTGTTCACTTTGTCATTATTACACAAACTTCTTTTCTCTTGGTCATCTTAAATATTATAATCAGTCAAGATCTGTGTATACTATTGATCTCAGCTGTTAACATTTGATTAATATTATGTTTTAGCTTGCATGTTTAATTCAGTTGTGGATTTCAGGAATGGTTTTCTCAAAGAATGTTTGGCTCATTTGAAAGGCTTCTGTTACTGTACAATGCCTGTCACATTTTTACTGGCTTTTACAATTTAGCCTTTATGTGTTTTGATAGAAAGGCTAGATTTTAAATGTGAAGGAGGCAAATTCACTCTTGACATTCAGCTTTTCAAAGATGACTAAACATGTCAGTCAATTTTCTATTGGCACTACGTGATCCATTCATCCAATTATGCATTTTTGAGCCCTCTTAAATATGGTGTTGGCTTTAGACGGCCTGGAAGGCCTCATTAAGTGAATTAAGTGATCTAGTAATAAATAATTTTCATAAAATCGTGCTTAAGTAAAGCAATACAACACTGGAAAATAAAAATATTAGCATCACAGTTGCAACAGCCATTAGAGTAATTAAAAGATTCTTCATCAGTTTAAAGAAAAGATCCAATTATTACTCTTAACAGATAAAACTTCTCATATTTATTAGACACAAAGAGGCAAAATTACAAAGCAGCATGATGGACACTTCAAATGACACCCCAAAATTATCAGCTTCAATACTTCTCAGTGGCAATCTGAAATATGCTAGTTACTCATTCGACTGTTGACCAGGTTGTTTAAGATTTAAGATAAACTAGCCGTTTATCTTTTAGGATTCAAAATAATGCTAATACAAAAATGAAAGTGTTTACATTCGTTTTAATAACCCAATTATGCACAAAAGCCAGATTTCTTATATGCCATGTACATGCCACGGAAGTATCCACAAATATAAATTTCCTGAGACAAATGCTTGGATTTCAACTGGTTAAAATAATTAATCTCAATATTTCAAAAATAGCTAAATTTATGTTGATGAGCTGAAAGTACAGTGCTAAGCTCAGTAGCACAATCTCGAGAGCAGTGTAGGGGGTGACACATTGAAAGTAATGTGCGTTAAGTAGGCTGATTACTTTTTAAAGTAACAAGTAATCTAACAGAGTACTCATTTTAGTGAATAAAAATCTGTGTTATTATTATCCCACTTACTTATCTTACTGGGTGTAAGACGATAAGCACACATACCGGTACATCACTTCTATGTAGGGCTCAATCGCACAGTCAAGCAGAAAAGAGTGTGCTGCATGCCATCTGGTAAAAAAGAATCCTCATAATATACAGTTAGGTCCATAAATATTTGGACAGAGACAACTTTATTCTAATTTTGGTTCCATACATTACCACAATGAATTTTAAATGAAACAACTCAGATGCAGTTGAAGTGCAGACTTTCAGCTTTAATTCAGTGAGGTGAACAAAACGATTGCATAAAAATGTGAGGCAACTAAAGCATTTTTTAACACAATCCCTTCATTTCAGGGGCTCAAAAGTAATTGGACAATTGACTCAAAGGCTATTTCATGGGCAGGTGTGGGCAAGTCCGTCGTTATGTCATTATCAATTAAGCAGATAAAAGGCCTGGAGTTGATTTGAGGTGTGGTGCTTGCATGTGGAAGATTTTGCTGTGAACAGACAACATGCGGTCAAAGGAGCTCTCCGTGCAGGTGAAAGAAGCCATCCTTAAGCTGAGAAAACAGAAAAAACCCATCTGAGAAATTGCTACAATATTACGAGTGGCAAAATCTACAGTTTGGTACATCCTGAGAAAGAAAGCAAGCACTGGTGAACTCAGCAACACAAAAAGACCTGGACGTCCACGAAGACAACAGTGGTGGATGATCGCAGAATCATTTCCATGGTGAAGAGAAACCCCTTCACAACAGCCAACCAAGTGAACAACACTCTCCAGGGGTAGGCGATCGATATCCAAGTCTACCATAAAGAGAAGACTGCATGAAAGTAAATACAGAGGGTGCACTGCAAGGTGCAAGCCACTCATAAGCCTCAAGAATAGAAAGGCTAGATTGGACTTTGCTAAAGAACATCTAAAAAAGCCAGCACAGTTCTGGAAAAACATTCTTTGGACAGATGAAACCAAGATCAACCTCTACCAGAATGATGGCAAGAAAAAAGTATGGAGAAGGTGTGGAACAGCTCATTATCCAAAGCATACCACATCATCTGTAAAACATGGTGGAGGCAGTGTGATGGCTTGGGCGTGCATGGCTGCCAGTGGCACTGGGACACTAGTGTTTATTGATGATGTGACACAGGACAGAAGCAGCCGAATGAATTCTGAGGTGTTCAGAGACATACTGTCTGCTCAAATCCAGCTAAATGCAGTCAAATTGATTGGGCGTTTCATGATACAGATGGACAATGACCCAAAACATACAGCCAAAGCAACCCAGGAGTTTATTAAAGCAAAGAAGTGGAAAATTCTTGAATGGCCAAGTCAGTCACCTGATCTTAACCCAATTGAGCATGCATTTCACTTGTTGAAGACTAAACTTCGGACAGAAAGGCCCACAAACAAACAGCAACTGAAAGCTGCTGCAGTAAAGGCCTGGCAGAGCATTAAAAAGGAGGAAACCCAGCATCTGGTGATGTCCATGAGTTCAAGACTTCAGGCTGTCATTGCCAGCAAAAGGGTTTTCAACCAAGTATTAGAAATGAACATTTTATTTCCAGTTATTTAATTTGTCCAATTACTTTCGAGCCCCTGAAATGCTTTAAAAAACTGTTAAAAAACGCTTTAGTTGCCTCACATTTTTATGCAATCTTTTTGTTCAACCCACTGAATTAAAGCTGAAAGTCTGCACTTCAACTGCATCTGAGTTGTTTCATTTAAAATTCATTATGGTAATGTACAGAACAAAAATTAGAACAAAGTTGTCTCTGTCCAAAAATTTATGGACCTAACTGTATGTCCTGTTTAGTTTTTATCCAGCTGTTTGCTACAGATATGTTGAAACAGTGTGATTGGGTGACACAGCAGATAGTGTCCATATATCAAAATCTTTGAGGGCTCAGGTTGGGGATGTAAAACAGGGTTGGATATTATTATTATTATTATCATTATTATTATGAAGAACTACATTTATTTATAAAGCACCAAAAATTGTCACTTTCTTCGCACTTTATTGGAAAGGAAGTTAAGAAGGCAGACTCGCAATTCGCTGTAGTCGCTGGGGTGTGTTGGTTAGAACACAGGAACTAATCCAACCATTGCAAGAACATTGCTTTAATGTTGAAATGCCAGAAATTCACATGAAGTAGAACAACTGTACAGGTAGGTGAGTATGTGTGTGGTTCTAACAGGCAAATAACAAAATAAGACATTTAGTACACATATAAATGTTATTTCATTATGCACAAATACACAAATGTCCAATAGATGGCACTATAGCTACAAACTATCGATCAAAGTATTTGCAATTACAATTTCAATGTGGTAATGTAACAGGTTTATATCCATATTAATACACAACATCTCTTAAAGATTTAATGCAATATCCCAATAATTTACAGGCTGATTTTTTATATTAAACAGAGTGCATCCTCTATTTTACTGAATGCTTCTAATGGGATCTATAGTAATAATAATAAACACTAAGTAACATAACATATTAACTTAACTACTAATTCGGAACAGTTTTCTCTCTAACATTTAACACTTGACTTCTAAATATGTACATAAGAACTTACATTTGGTCAACAAATGCACAAACTTAAATTTTCTCTAGCAGCTCCAGTAGTACCGGCTTTTACGTGATACATCTCTCAATCACACATGCTCACTGCATACTCTACGGTTTTCCTGTGGTCATGCTTCAGCGCCTTAAAGGCACACAAGCTTTTTTTACAAGCTTGTTTTTAGATAGATAGATAGATAGATAGATAGATAGATAGATAGATAGATAGATAGATAGATAGATAGATAGTGTAAAAAAGCGCAGAGACACAGATAAAGGATTGGGGTGCACTCACACAAATGCCGCATATTATGGTTTTGAAAACAATAAACACAAATCAATGTGTCGTGCAAGAAACATCTTTTCCAGATGCGAATATCTGATCAGACCTGAGAAAGATGGTCACAGTGCTGGTAATATAGTCAGTGTAGTCAGCGAGGTGGAAAGGGCAGGTCCAGGACCCCAGGACCGGAAGTAATGTCATAAGCCTGTGATATGTTTGTTTCAGAGAGAAGGAGAGGTGAAGCATTATAAGACAGTGCCAGCCCCTGGCTTGGAGTGGAATTACAAGCTGACGTGTCCTGAAGCTGTTTCTCAAGCACATGTCTGTGACAATAGATAGATAGATAGATAGATAGATAGATAGATAGATAGATAGATAGATAGATAGATATGAGAAACACAGATAGATAGATGGATGATTTTATTTTTAAAATTACATTATTAAACAAAAGAACAACAACAGCAGTTATACAGTACATCAAATTAAACATAAACAACAAAACAGAAGATCATCACAAAAACATTCAACCAAAGAACAAAAAAAAATTTCAACATTCAAAAATAACCCCCATCATCACTTCATGATTAATTCCTTTTTATCCACAATGTACAAAACTTCCTAAGTACCCCATATGCATTTGAAAGTGTTAAGTCTTCAATACATTCTTAAAAACCCAAATCCCCTCTTAATTTTCTTTTAACTAAAACTTTAAACATAACTAACACATCCGTAGCCAATACATTTTTAATTTTCATTTCTCCTTGTTTTTAAAATAGCTAATTTAGCCAGCGCTATCAAAAAGTTGGTAATTAAATGCTTATTCTTTAATTTTTCTGAGATTTCCACTACTGTAATAAAATAATTCACAGAAAAATCTAAATCAAACTTTTTAAACAAAGAATCAAGGAACTCAAATACAGGTGTTAATCTACAGCAGCATTCCAAAAAATGACTGGTTTCTTTTTAAGAACAGAACGGACAAGTATTGGTATCAGAAGACCCCAAAATAGATAATAAAGAACTTGTAACAACTGCTCAGTAGAGCCACATCCATTGTAATACGCTACCCTTTTTTCTGGTGGGAATTTGTACAATATCCCCCAAGCAGGTGTAGCTTTGATGCTTGATTATAAAATGTCTCTCCACTGAGTGTCTTTCAAGGCCTTTAAAGCATGAATGTGTGATAATTTAACACAAATTTCACATAATGATTTCTTCCCTAAGTAGAATAAATAATATACTATCCTTATCAATTTGCACCATTTCCCTGGGCAATTTTCAAAGTCTACAGTGTTAGGCTTCACAAAAATGTCAAATTCTGAACCTTCATCTAATGTGGCGAACTCCTCAGACATGACCTTTTCACACATCAGTCCAGTCGCTAGATTTTTAAGTGCCAAATGTATTTGGCTTAGCAGGACGCCTATCAGGAGCTCTGACCTCACACACATCACAGAAGCTAAATAAAATGCAGTTTTCCACTTTTGTTCATTCTGATCAAACAAATGACCAACCTTAATAACTCATATTTTAATTAGTGATAAGTTAAACTAACTGATTCCAAAACTAGACACTTTTAAACATTATTTCATATTAAAGGCTCTTCTAAAAACCAGAAATGAGAGGTCACATTTATAGCTACTCTCTGCCACTTCATCTGGCATATTAAAAAGGATATTAATATAAAAAAATGATAAAACTGATAAAGCAAAATTGTAGATATTAATAAGGAAAACATGTCTTTCATATTTTCACCTACATACATACATACATTTTATCACTACACATTCATTTTCTATACAATATAAAATGTACCATATGTAGATGATTAAAAGGCACGATAGATAGATAGATAGATAGATAGATAGATAGATAGATAGATAGATAGATAGATAGATAGATAGATAGATAGTCATACTAATTTTTTAAAATTATAAATGACAAATAAATCTAATTAAAGAAATGTTGTATCTCATGATACTTCAATTAAAATGCATTCTTTTACTAGGAAAATGTAATTTTCCATTTCAGGAGATATGAGACCTGACTCTTGCAGTCAGCACCAGTTGTCTGTTTCCTGGTAACCACCAAGAGTCCTCACTGAGATCAGTGCTCATTGGTTCATTTCAAATTATAATGGATTAATTGCACAACTAGTAAATTGTGTGCTGAATGAAAACCTTTTTGTTAACAATGAAATGCACAGGCAAAAGAAATGTTCTGAGCTGAATTATTAAAAGTAAGAATATATATGACAATAATACTAGTTAATTAAAAAGTAACTGGTTATCTATGTAAAAATATTTATCTATGACAGCTATTTGATTATTTAAATATATACATATAATAGTTAATTCCACCCTGGCAAGTAACCATTAAGTTAGAAATCTATCTATCTATCTATCTATCTATCTATCTATCTATCTATCTATCTATCTATCTATCTATCTATCTATCTATCTATCTATCTATCTTATTCCCATCTGAACAAAGCTGGCAGCACTGTGAGGATTTTGTTTTTTGATTTCTCCGGTGCCTTCAGTACCATCCAGACATCCCTATAAAGGAGATATGCAGGTGGGTCGGCCTATGGTGTCCTGGATAATGAACCACCAGTCAAGCAGACTGCAATTTGTGAGAATGAAGGACTGTTCTGATATGGATGTGAGCAACACTGGAGCCCCATAAAGAACAGTCCTGTCTCCTTTTGTCTTCACTCTGTACACCTCAGACTATAAATATAATACCAGGTCATGTCACTTACAGACATTCTGCAATGATTCTGCACTTATGGGGTACTTTAACAAGGGGTATGAAACAGAGGAGAGGAGTCAGGTGGAGAACTTTGTTTCCTGGAGCAAAAAGAATTATTTACAATTTAACTCATCAAATCCAAGAAACTGGTTATTGACTTTTGTCACAATAAACATTCTCTACACCCAGTTACTATTCAGGAGGTGGATGTGGAGATGGCACACTTCTACAAGCAGTTGAGGATCCATATTAATGACAGGTTGGACTGGTCTTGAAACACAGGGGAACTATATAGGAAGGGGCAGAGCAGGCTGTTTTTTCTTTGGAGACTGCACTCCTTTAACATGGGTAGTGACATCCTTCACATCCTCTACATCTCTGTGATGGCCAGTGCACTTTTCTGTGCTGTGGTGTGGTGGGCTGGTAACATTACTTCAAGAGAGGCCCACCGAATCAACAAGCTGATTAATAAGGCAGGCTCAGTTATGGGACCCACTCTCAACCCCCTGGAGGAGAAAATGAAGACAAAAGTGATAGCCATCATGAATAATGCGGCACATCCTGACACACTAGCATTTATTCAGCAGAAGCATGTCAAGAAAAGCTACTTTTGCTCCTTTATATAAACAACAATATGTCTTTGTAATGTATCACTGTGACTGTGACTGCTCCTTTTATCATTAGCAAAGTCTGAAGTTTTCTTTCCTTTTTAGCAGTTCTATTGTGTATTTGAGGTGAATTGTTGATCTTCATTATTATATTTATTGAGCTTCTGTAATAAGCCAAATTTCCATCTTGAAACAAATATCTATCTATCTATCTATCTATCTATCTATCTATCTATCTATCTATCTATCTATCTATCTATCTATCTATCTATCTATCTATAATAATTCATACCCCTACAGAAATATCAGTTTTTGTTGATGTAAATTTTGAAATAAATTAAGCTTTTGTTAATGTAAACCTAAAATCAAGACAACTCATGTAGGAATGTTATTCACCTTTAATAAGTTAATGTAACCAACTCTACCTAAAGGTATTACAAATGAGCATTTGTGTCCATACTTTGATTATATGATTATATCCATCTGCGGTGGGCTGGCACCGTGCCTGGGGTTTGTTTCCAGCCTTGCGCCCTGTGTTGGCTGGGATTGGCTCCGGCAGTCCCCCGTGACCCTGTAGTTAGGATATAGCAGGTTGAATAATGGATGGATGGATTATGTCAATGCTTTGTGATTAGGGCTGTATCAGTGTTCATATTTCACCAATCGCATTTGAAGTCGGGTACAATAAAAAGGAAACTTTGCTCATGCATGGCATTTTCTGAAATCATTCTGAATATCACTAAATAAAGCCAACTGACCCTGTAAGATGCTCCTGAAAGTTCTTAGTTGCTTAGTGCACAGATAATCACAGTCCACAAGAAGCCATCAAAAGATCTACAGGATCATATTGCTGAGAAGGGCAGATCAGGAGAGGGACTGAAATAAATTGTAATGGTCATTCTTAGGAGCTGCAGGAAATATGGTAGCACCTTGAAATTACAAGGAAAAATGATAAGCAAGTAAGTATAAATCTCATGTGAGAGAATACCAAGAAGCCTACAATAACCATAAAGATGCTGTAAGGACCTCTTTCTGTAAATGAAACTGATTTTGGTTCTTAGAACTTTTTAGGTTTTTCTTCCAAAAGAGGAATTTGGTGCAAAGATAAACATAAGTCATCTCTTAGATACACAGCACTTGTTGTTACAAACATGGCATGGGCAGCTATAGTGCTGCTTCTAATTTATGGGGGCATGGGCTCTAATCAAGAGGAACTAAAAATATTCAGGTATCAAGATTTTAAACCTAAGGTCCTCTAGTATAAAAATCATGTTTATGAAGAATTTTTGCTTTTCCTTTAACAGTGATTTCAAGCACATGGCCAATTCAAAAAGAGAATAAACTTAAACTTGAGCAGTCAATGTCCTGAAATGGACCTCAGTATAACAGTATAACCTGATCATAACATTCTCATACCTACTTAACAAAATTTAGAACTTGAGTCTGTCCCTGGGTACAAGGGTGAAACCAGTCATGAACAGGGTGCCAGTCCATTGCATAACCCCCTCACACACAGATGGAAAATATCAATTAGCTTATGTAAGGAAAATTAGAGTACCTAGAGAAACCATGCAGACACAGCAAGAATACAGACTTTCAGCCCCAGGACATCAGATCTGAGAGGCATCAAGACTGAGAGGCATCAAGACTAACCATGGGTCACACTTGCTCCTCAGTCCTATAGAAAATCTGAGAACTCACCTAAAGAAGGCTGTGAACAGGGAAAAAAAAACTCACAATCTAACTGAGATGAGTGCATCAAAACACAAAATCCAGGTGTGACCTTATCAAAAGAGTGTTGTGGAAAAAGTTTTCCTCCATTTTCACGGAGACCGGATGAGAATGCAGAACAATTCTTTATTTACACAAATGTCTCAGTTCATGGAGTGAGCAATCAATCATACCAATTATTTGCTTTTATGCTTTTCTACTACCACTTACCTCATCTAATGCATCAATATGAATAGCTTTATCATTTCACCTAGTCAACCAATAATGGTGCCACCAGTATTTTCTGACTAGTTTCGACTCTCCGTTTACTTGAATTTTGCTTCGCTAATACTGGTAATTTAAGGATTGTACTATTGAAAAGGGAGAGTCCCAAGGCTTTGGAAAACATCTTGTATCACTCCTGTCCCAAAGGTATCACGTCCTAGTGAGCTGAATGACTTCCGGCCTGTTGCTCTGACGTCACATCTGATGAAGACCATGGAGCGCTGCTGCTTCACCACCTGAGGCCACAGGTCCACCACGCCTCAACCCTCTGCAGTTCGCATACCAGGAGAAGGTGGGAGCGGAGGATGCCATCATCTATATGCTTCATCGATCCCTCTCCCACCTGGACAGCGGCAGTGGTGCTGTAAGAATTATGTTTTTGGACTTCTCTAGCGCCTTCAACACCATCCAACCTCTGCTCCTTAGGGATAAGCTGACTGAGATGGGAGTAGATTCACACCTGGTGGCATGGATTGTGGACTATTTTACAGACAGACCTCTATATGTGCGTCTTGGGAACTGCAGGTCTGACATTGTGTGCAGCAATATAGGGGCACGAGGGGACTGTACTTTCTCCAGCCCTGTTCAATCTATATACATCAGACTTCCAATATGACTCGGAGTCCTGCCACATGCAAACGTTCGCTGATGACACTGCTATTGTGGGCTGCATCAGGTGTGGGCAGGAGGAGGAGTACAGAAAGTTAATCAAAGACTTTGTTAAATGGTGCGACTCAAACCACTTACACCTTAACACCAGCAAGACCAAAGAGCTGGTGATGGATTTTAAGAGGCCCAGGCCCCTCATGGACCCCGTGATCATCAGGGGTGACTGTGTGCAGAGGGTGCAGACCTATAAATATCTGGGAGTGCAGCTGGATGACAAATTGGACTGGACTGCCAATACTGATGCTCTATGTAAGAAAGGTCAGAGCAGACTATACTTTCTGAGAAGGTTGGCATCCTTCAACATCTGCAGTAAGATGCTGCAGATGTTCTACCAGACAGTTGTGGTGAGTGCCCTTTCTACGCAGTGGTGGGCTGAGGTGGCAGCATAAAGATGAAAGACGCCTCACGCCTGGACAAATTTGTTAAGAAGGCAGGCTCTATTGTAGGAGTAAAGTTGGACAGTTTAACATCTGTGGCAGAGCGACGGGCACTAAGCAAACTCCTGTCAATCATGAAGAATCCACTGCATCCACTTAACAGCGTCATCTCCAGACAGAGGAGTAGCTTCAGTGACAGACTTTTATCACTGTCCTGCTCCACTGACAGACTGAGGAGATCGTTCCTCCCCACACTATGCAACTCTTCAATTCCACCCGGGAGTAAATGCAAACATTAATTTTATTTTAATTTTTTCATTTTATTACTATTTAATTTAATATTGTTTCTTTGTATCAGTATACTGCTGCTGGATTATGTGAATTTCCCTTGGGATTAATAAAGTATCTATCTATTGATCCTAGCACCACTTAATAGGAGGGGTCTTAGGACTTTCACATTAGTTTATCCTCACTTTGAAGAGGTGTCCATTACTCATTTAGCTTATTCTAACCATGGAAAATCAAGCTGCTGGTTTCTCTAAGGCAGGGATCCCCAACTCCATTCCTTGAGAGTCATAGTGGCTGCAGGTTTTCATTCTAACCCTTTTCTTAATTAGTGACCTGTTTTGCTGTTAATTAACTTCTTTTAAATTTATTTTAATTGACTTGCTCTTGAAGACTCAGACCCCTTAATTGTTTAATTTTCCTTAATTAGCAGTGAGATATAAAATGAGCCAAAACATGACCAGCAAACTGTGTCTATCATACAATATCTGAAAATAAAGAAAGATGAAGGTCTCAGCTATGTTGATCTACTCAGGTCTCTAAAACATTTCAACAGTGCTCTCTGAAAAGAGAAAATTAACAATTTTGTTAATGTATGTTATTGCACAATTAGAGCAGCAACAAGCCATGGAATTAAAGAACAGATTTAATTAACAACAAGAATCAGAGCCTAATTAAGAGACTGGTTGGAATGAAATTGGTTGGAGTTTGAGGCCCAGACTTAGTTGCTCTTCTGTTAGCTCACTCACTTCACAATTCATTTCTATTTGGATGCTATTTAAGGAAATAAATGAAGCAATTCAGAGGAACGATGAAGAAATTCAGGGGAAAAAATCTTAAAAAACAAGTCAATTAAAATAAAAGGAAAAGGAGTTAATTAGCAGCAAACACTGGTCACCAATTAAAAAAATGGTTAAAATGAAAACCTGTAATCACTGCGGCCCTCCAGGCTGGAGATGGAGACCACTGCTCAAAGGCAAGGCAGACCTCATGTGCTCAAGCTTTAAGTCACGTTTAGTTAACCCTTTAGTTTCCTTCAGTCCTTTTCCTTATGTTTTAATAATTCTTTGTTACAATTTCATTTAAGGATACACTTGTAATAAATTGTAAAAGATTCCATATTAACTAAAACTTCCATAACAGACTGTCACATGTGTGCTCTTGGGGAACAACTTACAGGCTTATTTGATGACAATATTACCCTGGGCCACCTGAGAGCAGTGTGCAATAACGGTATCTCTTCTTCTTTCCCCTCTGTAGAAAGAAAGACTGACCCGGGTACCACCCAAATATACCCACCTCTTCCTCCCAGAAACCATCATATCTGAGGACATCACCATCTTGGAGCAGACTCAATCTCCCCACAGGACTAGTCAACATCTAAGTGCTATACCACGTGTTTTCTTTTGCGCACCCTTCAATATACGGGGGTTGCCTTCAGGTGCCCCAGACCCTTTATGACCTTTTGTGTTTTCTCTTCCAAGATGTACTGCTGTAATAAGAACAAAAGGAGCTGGCACAAGGTATTAGTTAGTGTGCACATTTATCCAACCAAGACATTCAGAGCTTTCTGTTTTGAAATAATCCATTATCACTAATTTTTATTTTTTATTAGTTGAAATTAAGTTCTGTATTTTAACACATTCTTGATTATCATGGAGCCAGAGAGTGGCAATGTGTTGCATGTAAGGTGAACATGCAGAAGACAGATTGCACTGCATTCTGCACATGTGACAATATGACTACTGCTACTGCTGTTACTACTGATATAAATATTATTGATTACAAGACATTATTTTTGTTTACCGTAGGAAAAGATGAATTGATCATGCAATGCTGGTAATTAATTAAGTAACTTGCTAAGGCACCCACTTTTATTTTCCTTACCTCTTTCTTTAGAAGGGAGTCTACAGCTGTTAGAAGTGTATCAAGGTAACTGGAGCACACTTGTTTTAAGAAACAGAATAACTCAGTTTATTCATAACCACAATGATTATAGAAACTTGACAACTGCATGTGTATCAACATAGAAGACAAGAAGCCAGACAAACAAAACCGACAAACACATAACACAAAAGAGGCTGTTTAAAGAGCTAATTTATCTTGGCACAGATAAACGGTTTTATGATACCAGGTCTTTGACAATGATATCTGATCTAGTTTGAAGTTGTTGCTTTTGTTGCTCCATTTTCAAGTGACAGACTTTTCTTTTTCTTTGCTACATGTTGCTTTGCTCATCGTGTGGTGCTAACTTAGCTCGTGTTTAGGCTCCTTGCTGTGTTCCCATCCTGTAACTTCTTTTTTAGTCTTCTCAGACAGGGCTCAGTTACTGGCACAGAGCCTGGCTTGACACAGTGGAATCTTAGAGCTACTTTGGGGTGTCCAGCTCCAAGATTCAATGGAGAGAAGCTTTCAGTGTCAATGTCAATTTATTTATACAGCACATTTAAAACAACATCATTAATGTTGTAGCCAGAATCCTTTACATTAAAACATACAATACACAATAAACATAAAAAAAATACAATAAAATACAATAAAACACAATACAACCAGCAGTAAATTGAAACAAACAACTGACTGTGAGGAGGGAAACATCAGTATCACAGAAAACTAGAGAACAGAAATGCGTCTTCAGTCTAGTTTTAAACAGTTCAATTGAAGGTGACTCCTTAATGTGATGAGGTAAAGAATTCCACAGATGAGGTGCAGCAGCTGCAAAAGCCCTGTCCCCCTTAGTTTACACTTAGTACGAGGGACCATAAAAGACAACTGACTGGTAGATCTAAGCTCTCTGGATGGCTGGTGTATAACACACAATTGAGATAAATAAGTGGGAGCATGCCCATGTAAAGATTTTAAAACCAGCAGCAATTTAAAATCAATTCTAAAGCTAACTGGCAGCCAGTGTAAAGAGGCTAAAATTGGACATACAGAGGCAGACTTTTTTGCCCCAACCAAAAAACAGGAAGCAGCATTCTAAACCAGCTGCAAACTTGCATATCAGTGATTTATTGATCCCATAATGCAATGAGTTACAGTAATCAAACCAAGAAAAGATAAAAACATGAGTAACTTTCTCAAGATCCTTAGGAGATAAAAAAGGCTTAACCTTGGCTAAAAGACGAAGCTAGAAAAAGCAACTCTTCTCAAAAGAGAGGTTACTATCAAAAATAACTCCAAGATTTGTAATTTGAGGTTTGCAAAAGTCCACGAAAGAGCCAAGAAGTGCAAAACCAGCTTGAGCTTTGGCTGCAGGACCAATTTTCAGCACTTTCATTTTATTATGATTTAGATCGAGAAAATTGTCAGCCATCCAGGATCTTAATTCTTCCAGACAATTGTGCAAGTGATGCATTGCAAAATTGCACACAGCAATATAAACAGACGTGTCATCAGCATGACAGTGAAAAGAAACATTGAACTTCCTAAAAATACCTTCGATAGGATGAAGATATATAGAAAATAAAATAGGACCCAAAATGGATTCCTGAGGAGAACCACATTTAACAGGAGCAGTAGAGGATAAAGAGGAATTGAAAGTCACTATGAAATGTCTACTAGTAAGATATGAGTTAGGCCAGTTAAGAGCAGCACATTTAACAGCAAGATCTCATGATTAACAGTGTCAAAAGCTGCAGAAAGGTCTAGGAGGACAAGCACTGCTGCTCCACCTAAGTCAGTAACAAGAGAGATGTCAATAAACACTTTCAGGTGGGCTGTCTCAACACTATGATAACACCTAAAGCTAGATTGGTAGATCTCAAATAAATTATTGAAGTTAAGATGATCAACCATTTCATTATAAGTAATTCTTTCTAATATTTTAACGTCAATCGGGCAAAAATTAGCTAATACTCTAGGATTTAACTCTGCCTTTTTAAGACAAGGTTGTACCACCGCATGTTTAATAAATGATGACATAGCCCCGTCACTAATATAACCAGCTTTCAGGCTAGAGAAAGTTTACCAGCTTTTCACTCCACAGAGAGTGGGTTAATTCACAAAGAGTCCTTAGTTTTTAAATAGATAGATAGATAGATAGATAGATAGATAGATAGATAGATAGATAGATAGATTATTCTATTGTATTTTAATACATATATATGTATGTACAGTATATATATACAGTATATACTGTGTATATATATATACGAGGTATGACCAAAAAGTATGGTGAATGTTGATGCAGAGCACCATCCAAGAGCAACACAAAACAATTCAATGCAGGTTCTGACATGTCCATCCTAGAGCCTCGTTTGTGACAAGTTTCAACCTGCTTGATACTGTCAGTCGTTTGTGAGCCACTGTTGAGTTCAAGTGTGTTTTTCAAGTTTGTCATTAATAATGGATATCGAGCAACGTGTTAACGTGAAATTTTGTTTCAAATTGCAAAAAGCTCAGGAAACCCATCAGATGTTGAAATTGGTTTATGGTGACACCGACAATTAAGACTGTTTACAAATGGTTTGATCGATTTCATAATGGATCTGACTCAGTTGAAGACAAGAAAAGATGAGGACGTCCTTCAACATCAATAACTGAGGTAAATGTTGAAATGGTTTCATTTTTCATCATGACAACGCTCCTTGTCACATATCCCTTCTAGTATGACAATTTCTGTTGAATAAAAACTTTACGCTGTGTCCACATCCACCTCATTCGCCGGATCTGGCGCCATGCAACTTCTGGCTGGTCCCTAAATTGAAAATGACCATGAAAGGCAAACGATTTCAATCCATTGAGGACATCCAGGCAGCCACGACAGCACAACCAAAGACACTCTCGAAAGAAAACTTCCAGAACTGCTTCGCAATAGTGGCAGGAGCGTATATATATATATATATATATATATATATATATATATATATATATATATATATATATATATATATATATATATATATATATATATATATATATATATATATATATACCATCCATCCATCCATTATCCAACCTGCTTTATCCTAACTACAGGGTCACGGGGTCTGCTGGAGCCAATCCCAGGGCAAAAAGGCAGGAAACAAACCACGGGCAGGGCATCAGCCCACAGCATATACTGTATATATATATATATATATATATATATATAAATGTAAGGGTAAGTCAATACTCATTGCACTTTTATGATAGTTTTGTTTCAGCTGACTGCACAGCTTTCCCCATGCCTATGTCACGTCTGTGGTGTGTCTGTGGTCACATTGGTAAAAGTTTTGTTGTTTTCTGGAAGTAAAATTGGCTGCTCCATTCTCCATTTCTACCAGTATGCAGTAATCAATTTTTTTATTGGGTGAAGTTACAGTATACCAGGTACTGAAATCTATAAAAGGGTTTCAACATAATATGGAGAAAGTATTTAATTAGAGCGTTAACAAATAGATTGCAGATGTTAAAAAATGAAGAAATATTAAACATGCTCATCCACGTCCACTACTGACAACAACATTGGGTGTGATTCTAACAAAACAAGAAGGATTTTGGTACCTGGCACACCTTCTGACCTTAAAAAGCAGATCATTGTGTCCTGCCCTTTTTTGGTGCGAACAGAGAGTGATGCAGCCATGCTTACTTCTGTAAAACAACAAGAGAAACTGAATGATCAAGGTTGAAACTTTACCGCTGTCACCACAGACACACCACTTTTCCACATGCGTGTGAGGAAAGCTGTACAGCTGACACTAATAAAATGATCACAAACGTGCAGATAATTATTTAACTTATAATTATCTGGTAATATTAATACATTAATTATATATAATATATTAATATATTTATAAAGTAGTACTGTTACTACATGTTGTGTACATTGTTCCAGTGCCTGTGGGGATTTTACTTGCACATCAAAATGTAAATCTTAGGTTACTGGTAATTCCGAACTGACTTGTGAGTGGACCCTGCAATGGACTGCTCCCCATTTTTAGTGCTGTCTCCTGCTTTGTGTCCAGTAAAGAGACACTCTGACTTCCTGCCACCCTGTAACTGGATGATTCGGATGTTGAGGTGGGAATTTATATGTACAAATAGTACCAGTCAATAGTCTGGGCACACCCAGAAGTGTTCATGTTTTTGACAGTAATTGATATTTTTTTATTAAGACATCATTAAATTAATTTAAAAAAAATAACCAAACCAAAACATTCCTAGTGTTGCTAATGGCTATTACTGCTTAAAATGACAAAAAGTTACTTACATATGGCTGCAAAGCCCCTTTTTCAGCAGTCATTCATTTAATGCCCTAATGGTCAGCTCCCTTAGCTTATCCTTAATTAGTTCTGTTTAAATGCTAGATGACTAATATTGTAACAGTAAAAAGATGACTCCAGGATGCTGACCTATGAGACAGAGTTGCAAAGAAAAAGCCATGGCAAGGAAAATAATAAAAAAAAAAAAATTAATGTTGACAAAAGATCACAGATGGAAAATGACTGGAAATGCATAGTATGCTCAGTATCCTGGAGTTGTCTTTTCAGTGGTAGAGGTGACACAGGTATTTGATATTTATTTAAGGAAAAAGCCAACTGAGGACCTTTAAGGTGTTTGTTTTTCACACTGCACACTCTGATGTCCTTATCCTCTTGTGCTGTTGCTCAACTGTTCCTACCCCTTCTTTTTCTATCCTGGCTCAGTCCTGTTTACCCTCTTTTCTGAAGACAGTAATGGACATCTTAAAATGTTTCTTTGGAATCTCTTACATATATTACCCTTCATTTTCAATTAGACAATGCACTGACACAATTCTTGAGAAAGCTGTTTCATTTTGGCCATTTTTAAACCCAGAACTGAACTTTAGGAATGCCAGTACTTTGCAACCCAAACAAAATAACATGTTTCAGCAGTGCTAATGCAATTACAAAAGTTTTTCTAATAACCAGTTAACATGTAAACAGGACCAAGTAAGGATAAGCTAAGGGAGCTGATCGTTAGGACACTGAAGAAATGGCTGCTGAAAATGGGGCTTAGCAGTTATTATGTGAAAAATACATTAAAAATCAGTCATTTCAAGCAGTGATAGCCATTAGAAACAATAGCAACGTTTTGGCTATATTTTAAAATCAGTTTAAGGGCTTGTATACCCTTAATCGATTTATACATAGGAGGGATGTTCAGTTATAAACAGGAATTTTCATGCTTTATTCTTATATAGAGTGCAAGGTATACATGACTCATTGGACAAGCACATGCACGTTTGAATTTGTCGTTACTAGTGCTAGCTGCTCTTTCCCCGTTCCTGTCAGTTGTAATCAACATGTCAGAGCAGGAGGTACACAGTGGTGTTGCGCAGAAAATTTGTATAAAAGTTTTGGCAAATGAAGAAGTCATTCCATCTCAGATTTATTCGAGACTTAAAAATCAGTTTGGGGATGAGTGTCTCTCTCAGTCTAGAGTGTATGATTGGTGCAAGTCATTCAGAAAAGGACTATCATCTCTTCAGTCAGCTTAAGGAATTTTTAGGAAGAAAGGAATTCAAGTCGGATTAGGAGGTTATTTATGCTGTGCAAGAATGGGTCAACATGCAGTCAAAAGACTTCTACTCTTTTGGGAATACGCAGCCTCCTGAGCACTGGTACAAGTGTATTGCAGTGGCAGGAGACTACATAGATAAATAGTGTGTTTCATTGTATTCAATAAATAAAGTGTAGCTCATAAATTCCTGTTTATATCTAAAAGCCCCTTGTATGTAAATATCTATCTATTATATAAAAAAATTTGGGGTCAAGACATGATCATCTCAGAGAGACACTTTGAAGTCCCGTGAGACTACTTGCACATCATGCCCTACTTACAAACAATTTTTCAGAGACACTTTAACGTCCTGGGAGACAAGGAAGTGAGACAAAAGGACAGCTGCTGTACAGGCTTTTAAATGATCATCGCACAGCGCAACATGCAGAACACGCAGCTCAGTAGCAGCAGCCTCTATTCAGGCTTTTAAATGATCATCACACAGCGCAACATGCAGAACACGCAGCTCAGTAGCAGCAGCTGCTGTACAGGCTTTTAAATGATTGTCGCGCAGCGCGACATGCAGATCACGCAGCTCGGTAGCATCAGGTGTTGTACAGGCTTTTTAAATGATTGTTGTGCAGACTGACATGCAGATCACGTAGCTCATTAGCATCAGTTGCAAGCCAGCATCTGATTTGTCCACATCTCCTTAGTGTGCGTATATGTCATAGAGTTCCTATCAAATAATACAAACAGTATATGACATAATGAGTAATAATCATCCATAAGTGTTACCTGGTAGATGACCAACCAAATTATCACACTGCGATTCAGAAATATGGCTATATATATATATATATATATATATATATATATATATATATATATATATATATATATGTGTGTGTGTGTGTGTGTGTACTATATGTTGGCACAATGATGCAATGTAGCACTGATGCCTCATAGTAAGCAGACCAGGGTTCATGTCCTTGGTCCTCCCTGTGTCTCAATAGTTTTCCACCATTCAATTCAAAGACTTGCAGGTTAGGTGGACTGGCGACGCTAAATTGGCCTGGTCGGCATATAACAGCGTGTACTGTATGTGCCTGGGTGTGTTTGAGTTCGTTCCCCTGATATGGACTGGCCCCTCGTTCAAGGGATTGTTCCTGCCTTGCTCCCTGTGCTTACTGAGATAAGATCCGACCCCCTACAACTTTTCCGGATTAATTGGGTTTAGAAAATGGTATGGTTGGTAGATAGATAGATTGCATATTGATTATTTACATCACTTTTTTAAAATTTAATGGGGCATATTTATTATTTAGTTATAGTCACGATCACTATCTGCATTCCTATTAAAAACGAAACGTATATTATGTATATTATGAACTAAAAATAATTTTAAAAAGTGGTGCACAGCAGCACAAGTGCCTGGACTACATGAATCTTGTCTGAATGAGCGGCACGGTAGGGAAGGTCACAGTAAACACACACACACAAAAAAGATTCACGTTCGTCAACACATAGAATTTTCCAGCACTTGTTAATTAACAGTATTCAACTGTAATAAATCACAGCATACAGTACTTCCTTCTACAGGGAGTGAAATGAAAAGGCAGATTCAGTAAGAACTGCTTTGTGCCGATTGTACAGCAAAATCCGGCGTTGCTGGTCACACTCAGTGTCCGCTCTTTCGCCAGTCTCAAAGCACAAAGTCCTTTTAATGCGTGTACTCCACCCAGCGGTCACATATTTTATCAGACGTAATGGACAATTTTGAAACTATAGTTTACATTTTAATGGAAAGATGCATAGTTCAACATAGTTGAAGACTTGAAGCAGAAACATTAAAACATATAATATTTGAACATACCATAGTTTACACACAGATTGCAGCAAAATGAATGAACCGTTACCGGCGATCTGCGGGACGAGGGCTTCCCAGTTAAACACACACGATTACTGTCGAGCGTCTGTGTTCACTTTATCACACACAATTAAGGCGGAAAGGTGTCCGTTGTTTTTTGGGTTTTCCTGGCCGTTGTGACAGCCCAGATCCCCAGACCTGCTGCCTCAGGTGGAACTGTCACACGAGTTAATGTCACTAAGGGAGCCTGTGGGCTTCGAGCAGCTCATCGATGGCAGTGTGGAGGTATCCGTGTCCGAATTGGTGGCGCCCGCCGACTGCTCTACTTTCCTCCATGGGTAGGCTAGTAGCTCCCTGTGAAAGGTGTTCTCTCGGTAGTCCTTTAAGCAGGAGAAACACAAGTTTTTTTCCACCTTCCTCAGGAGGACGTTGTTGGTTTTAAAGAAGAGGTACACGTACGGGTTCACAGCGCTGTTAGTGACCACAAATATCCCCAGAACTGCTGTCACCACTTCGTCCAGGTGCGTGCTACTTCCAAAAGCAACTTTCATTTCAATGATGAAGTACGGCAGCCCACATATTATAAACAGAATAATGATAACCAGGGTCATTTTGAGAGTCTTTATTTTAGCCCTGGGGATAGAGCTGTTAGTAGCTGTGATCTTCACGGGTCTCCTTAAATACTTGGGATCGGCGCACCTGGACTCCTCATAGGCGCTTTCCACAGGTTGCTCTTTCCTCCAAATGGTCCATAGAATCCGTGTGTACGCCACGCACAAGATGCAGAATGGGAGGAAAAACACAGTAATAGAGCCATAAATGATGTACACCTGGAAATGCCAGGTTGGCAGGTTGGCGAAGACACTGACGCATTTAGCTTTATCTTTCGCCTGAATCACTTTGAACACAAAAGCCTGGGGAATGGAAAGAAGGAGAGCGGCGAGCCAGCCCAGGGATGCTAGCAGTTTTGCGGGCAGAGGAGATTCCAGGGGGTGCAAGATGACATGGTGTCTCTCGAGCGCGATGATGGCAATGATATTGGACGAGGCGATCAGCCCAAATACCTGAAAGATTTTAAAAACTCTGCAAGCCAGGTCCCCTGCCACCCATTCGTCCTCCAAAACTTCCCAGATTATCTGCGAGAGCAAAGTCATTACTGAGACGCAGACGTCAGCCAGCGCCAGGTTCGTGATAAGAAAGTCAATTTTCCTCTTTTTGGTTTTCCCACAGCAAATCTTATGCAGCACTGTGGAGTTACCTACGAGCGCGATGGCAAAGATGACAGTCAGAGAGATAATTCGGATCCTTCTGTTGTAAATGGGCATCTCGGTGACGTTTCCCTTTAGGATATGCGTGCTTAGGTTCCAGCTGGCCACCAAAGTGGATACATTCGTGTGCCCAGAACTGCTCAAACTACTTAACACCTCCATCGGGGCATTCATAAAACAGTAGTATACTCCAGCACAAAAAAGATCCAGTAACTGTATTTCAAGCAACGGAGGATGAGTAGAGACAACGAAATACTGCGCAGCGACCCCGAGCTGTCAGGTACATTGTCGTGAGTGAGTAACAGGGTCGGGATTTACGGTTTATATAGAGCCCACCGCACGTCACGTCACAATTCAAAGGCATCGACAGGTGGGGAGTCGTGGAAAGGAGCGAGCTTGGCATTGACGCGAAAGCCTGAGCACGTATTCAACAGGATGCCGCTATCTCCGTCTCCCGAGCGCCATACCGCTAGGGGCGCAACAAAAAGTCCGAGATGGGCAGGACAGCGAGATGCCAACCTGGCAAAGCGGTCGGGGTGCACATTTAAAAACGACTGAGGAGAAAAATCTTCATGCTGTTTCAGCTGCATCACTTCAACGAGAGAGACCTTTCGTTCAAATCCTTCACTCCTTTAATAGACAGCGATAGTTCCATTAGCAACGTTAATGCATTCCAAGCACAATTCTTTTGGAGTAAAATTGTAAAATAGGAAAATAACAAAGTTAATATATGCATCACGTATGAAATGGGCACCCTAACACCAAATCAAAATAAAATCATAAGTTGCCATCTAGTGGTATTAAAAATACAAGTCGGTGTCATTCAATTGGTAGCCATGCTTTTTAAGATCTATCTATCTATCTATCTATCTATCTATCTATCTATCTATCTATCTATCTATCTATCTATCTATCTATCTATCTATCTACCTATGTGAATTTTAAAAAATAATATAGTGATTCTTTAATCTGTTCCTTCCTTCATTCAAACCTAATCATTGGTATTTCATTAACTCCTGTTTTTATTCTCAGTTTTTGTGTGTATTTTTATAACTAATTTTACCAGAGCAAATTTCACAATTATTTACATCAATTTATAATGTTTATTACCCATTTCTTTCTTATAGTTGCTCATAAGAGGGCTTTTTTTCGAATTTTGGGAAACACAAAATATTAAAACATTAAACCATTTTGACAAAACAGGCTTTCTCTAAAGTAACAGCAATTTGCACTTTGAAGGTGCCCAGAGTCACACTGTCTACAACACCACTGGCACTTCATGTGTGTTTAACTATAGGCATTGTGGACTGAGCTCAGTGTGGAGCTGTGGAGCCCACGGTGACTGCATGATTGTTGTATTGCAAGACTTTATTATTAACATGGGATTGCCTGCTTGACATCAATATGAAAAGATTAGTACAAAACAATACAATACAATTTATTTATATATAGGCCAAAATCACACAAGAAGTGCAATAATGGGCTTTAATAGGCTCTGCCTTTTGACAACCCCTCTAAGAAGACAAAGAAACACTCCCAAAAAACCCTTGTAGGGAAAAAAAATGGAAGAAATCTTGGGAAAGGCAGTTCAAAGAGAGACCCCTTTCCAGGTAGGTTAGGCGGGCACTAAGTGTCAAAAAAGGGGATAAATACAATACAATACAAAGAACAGAACACAAGTAATCCTCAATACAATATAAAAGTGCAATAGAAATATTACAAGTAAAGAGCAGAATTCAACAGTAGATGATATCACATAATATGATTTGGATTTGTTCAGAGTCCTAGAGACCTTGGCCATCAAAAGCTGCCTCCCAATATTGGCCATTCCACAGCTGAATCAACACTGAAACAGCAAATCTGAAGAAAGGACCCCTCTACTTGATGATTCCTGTGATCCTCCATCAGAGATGGCTTTACCTTAGGCAGGCAAAACAACTTGGCATTAGGGCAGTGGCATCAAGAGCCACATTTGAGTACTGCGAAGAGAAACAGAATAGGTGAGGGTTAGTAACAAATTATAACTATCCTATTACTTATGTTAAAGTGCTAATGACTAACAACAAAGATACAGTCTGTACAGTTAATCAGCAGCTCTAGTCAGGATATGCTAAACTGAAGTAGTGAGTCTTCAGCCAGGATTTGTAAGCTGAGACCGAAGGGGCATCTCTTATAGTAGCAGGCAGACCATTCCACAGTTTAGGGTCCCTGTAACTAAAAGCTCGACCTCCCACTGTTATTTTATTAATCCTTGGAATCATAAGCAGGCTGGCGCCTTGGGATCTTAATGTGCACTCTGGTTTGTAAGTCATGATAAGTTCAGACAAGTAGGCCAGACCTTGGCCATTTAAGGCTTTATATGTTAAAAGGTGGATTTTGAAATCTGCCTTAAAGTTAACTGGGAGCCAGTATAAGGATTTAAGAACTGGCGTTATGTGTTCATATTTTCTTGTCCTTCTAATAATTTTTGTAGAAGCATTTTGGATTAACTGGAGGCTGTATAAAGAACAATTTGAACATCCAGTGAACAACGCATTGCAGTAGTCAATCCTACTAGAAATAAATGCATGAATTAATTTCTCAGAATCCTGCTTATTAACAAAAAGCCTTAATTTCCCAACATTTTTAAGATTGAAGAAACACAATTTAGACAACTTTTAATGTGCGCTTTAAATGACATGCTAGAGTCAAAAATAACTCCTAGATTGCGGGCTGATTCAGTAAAATTAATTGGGATTCCAACTGAGTTAAATGATGACAAAATATTGGTGATCAGTGTCATTCCCTCCAATAATTAACATTTCTGTTTTATCTGTGTTTAAAGACAAGTAGTTCTCATCCATCCACTCCTTACTTCACTAACATAACTAATTAAGGACAACTTTGGAGAAACTTCATTTGGTCTTAAAGAAAGTGTCATCTGCATACAAGTGAAAATTAACATTATGTTTTCTTACGATAGATCCCAGTGGAAGCATGTAAAGTGAAAACTGTAAAGGTCCCAGTACTGAGCCCTTCAGGACATCATATTGAACTTCTGTGTATAATGATGGAGTAATGTCAGCACATTTCTGTACATACTGGAATTGATTTGATAAGTAAGAACCAAACCAAGCGAACACATTGCCTGTAAGCCCAACATCATTTTCTAGCCTGTGCAGTAAAATAGAATGGTCAGTGGTGTCAAACGCTGTTTTTAAGTCTAACAACATAATTACAGTGGAGTTTCCTTCATCAGAGGATATCAGAATGTCTTTTACAACACACTTTAGTGCCATTTCTGTACTATGACCAGTGCAGAAGCCAGACTGGAATTCCTCAAATAAATTGTGATGCATAAGGTGTGACTGAAGCTGATTTGGTTACTACTTTTTCAAGTATTTTAAAGAGAAAGGGTAAATTTCAAGTGGATCTATAATCATTAAGTATGTGTGGGTCTAGGTCTGACTTTGTGTTAGTTAGTGTTATTATTCTGACAAGTTAACGTTGAATTATGGCCATTGACCTTTCATACTTGACATACACAATCTAATATTTTTAACTGCTGTCACACCAGAGGATTGCTTTCAGGGCTCACCTGAGGTATCCAACACCACTCAAGTATGTTAGGGTGGAGGGGCGCTCTCTCTAATGGTGTTATCTGCTTTCTCACTCAAATTGCTTAGAAGACGGCCAGTGAGTGCAACTAATCCAACATAACCCTCCCCTTCCAGCCCAGATATTGTATTGTAACATGCCAAAGAGTGCGTATTTCTTTTTTTGATTTCTTGACAGCATTCTGTAGGACTCGTTCAGATTGTCATTCAGCCACACTGGATTTTACTTACTGTAATTTCACATGAGGCCTAATTTATTTATTTTTTTGCATTAGGACCTCACTGATGCTAGTTATGCCACCATGTCTATGGTTCTAACATTTGTAAAATTTACATACAACAAGTTTCCATCTGTGCCCTTGCTAAAGCACCTTTGAAGTAACAGTTGGGATTCACTGCACTAATTCCTTGCATAATTTTTATCGTGTCATAAAACTCTTAATTTCTATTTTCTCACAGTTTTTCCTCATTTGTTTTGGACCAATTCTCTAAAGATACTTTAAGTTGTCAAAAAACATTGAGTTTCTCAACAACATATACTGTTTCGTGCACAATAGAATCTCATTCTTTTTTACAAATTGCAAATGCTTTAATACATATGAATAAATGACTAGCACAGATTATATTACCTCTCTGTGGAATAGTTTTACACTTTCAAACATGTGAAAATTCTCTCATTGTGTAAGTCATCACATGTCCAAAAGTCCATCCAGTTTTCAAAATCTGTTATGAGGGATGGCCAGCATCCTTACCTGGCAGGGACGCTGTTGAGGTGGAAGTACAGGGCAAGACAGCATGCACAAGGCATTGTCTCTCCCAGACTGCTAGATGGCAGCCCCCCTGAGTTGCAGTAGCATCATGGTTTCCCACAGGCCATCCTGGGACTAAGCTTGCATAGAGGAGTGGAGGAGACAGTGACCAAGAGAGAGACAGAGAGAGAGAAGGCTAAATTATTGCTGTGTTCTTACTGCTGTTTGCCCAGAGGGAGCTGGGCGGTCTCATGGTCTGGAACCCCTTGCAGATTTATTTTTTCTCCAGCCGTCTGGAGTTTTTTTTTTTCTGTCCTCCCTGGCCATCGGACCTTACTTTTATTCTATGTTAATGAGTTTTGTCTTATTTTAATTCTTATTTATTTTGTCTTTTTTCTCTTTCTTCATCATGTAAAGCACTTTGAGCTACATTATTTGTATGAAAATGTGCTATATAAATAAATGTTGTTGTTGTTTTTGTGCTTAACTGTACTTGTGACTGTGGTGGGAAATGCTTTGGGAAGAGTTTCCCACAATAAAAACTCTGTTCTTTTATACTTGTGTCCACACCTTTGTATTTGGTATTTGGGGAGCTGGTGGTGCCCCCTAGTGGCCACACTGTCAGTTCTATGTTTCATTAGCTACATTGATATGAAGTCATAGTAATGCCACCTAAAGTGATCAATTGGTCCTCAAGTGAAACCAGTGCAACTGAATTTGTACACTTTCTGAACATGAAGGAATTTACATTTCAATAATTAACTTCTTGAAAAATCATGATCTAACAGAGCAAAGCAACCTAATTAATGCCAAAAAATGCATCCAACAAAATTTCCCATATATCCCTCCAATCCGTACAAAGGAATTCCAAACAGGAAGGGACAACATCCACTGGACGAAAGACGTGGCAGAAAAATCCTTGAACTTTGGCTAAAATATTTAAACTAGGTTTCCCCATGACCTCAATATCTCATTCTTAATATGGCTTAGAATCCTTAACAGTAGCAATAGTAGAACTCTACCCAAGTTGGCAGACAAGGGGTAGAAAAAAGGCGGAAAGGAATTGGATAACACTGATGAAAAAACATTTTTCAACAGGCTTTAACGTGAGGGGACCTCAGTTATTAAACAGCCCAAAAAATTAGGGTCGATTGCCTGTGCCTTCTGGGCACCCATAGTAAAAAAAAAAACGGCTCAGGTTGCTGCATTGTGGATGGAGCCTTTGGGAACCCTGTTCTTTCTGTAAACCTAACCCTAAACCTAATCTTTCAGAGTCTGACCCTAAATACCACGAATTGCATTTATTCAATGCAGTGCAAAACTTGTAAAATGCTTTATATGGGGGAAACTAAAAATACCATTAAAGCAAGATGCATTAAACATCTTCGCTTAATTGAAAATCAGAACAGGCAGACTATATTATAACCATTTTGCACAGTTTGACCACGCACCAATATTTTTTGAATTAGAACATCAGTCCTTTTGGAACAAAACTCACCACTGAAACAGAATGGATTAAATATTTAAATACAGTTTTTACTAATGTGTTGAATGAAATATAAATGTTATTAGTCTGTAGTTTTCATTCTTTCACAATTGAATCAATGGGAAATTAATTATTAATTACTTACAGGATTAGCGTACCAGTGAACTGCCAGATTAGGCTGGCATACCCTACCCTAATTCTAATCTTAAAAGTCATAAAAACTAGCCCTGATCTTAAAAGATTAATTTGGTGCCCCTGCTGTTAAAAATGGTCTGTGCAAAACTTTTTTAAAACCTGGCAGGATCTAATTAATAACATTTTAGAATAAGCATTTAAATTGAGGAAGTGGATCGTCTTCCCTTTTTTATTTATCCTACTATTAAAGTTTTACTCTGTTGGCCTAGCTCTAGTTTTTTGTGGGTGGGGGTTGATTTGAATTGAACTTAGCTCTGTAACATTTGACTTGCTTGTATGGAATGTTATTTGCTTTTAGTAAATTCAATAAAATGCTAAAAAAAAGTCTTCAGGGCCCTAATCTTAACCTTCTGTTTATTTTTTTTTTACTCTTTCATGAAGATACATTATTTGAAATATTTTTTATGCTGTAATTTTTTTTCTAAATTAATTTTAGGTCTTAATTTAAGTGCAGCTGTGAGTGGGAGTGGCTGTGAAGTTGCCTTGGGACTTGTAGGTAAACACTCTCTGGATCTAGTGTTGTGAACATTAATGGTCTGTCAGGACAAAGGAATGAGAAAAAGCAGCGGTGAAGGGTGGCTGACATCTTTAATAATACTGTTTTCCTTTCAGAGGCAGCATGTATTACTGTATATAAGTTATGAAAAGAAGGAAGTTGTGCACCAGTAATACTGTGGACTGACCTCACTACCATCAGCATTACTTAGCAGTCCTGAACAGCACACATGCAGGACAGTCAGTGAAAATGGACTCCACTATGCACCTGTAGAAGCTTTCTGGGATTTCCTCTGGCATGTGAAGTACAAAACAACAATCATTTCCCAAGTAAAAAAGGTGGCACTAAGTCCATCTTTCATGGTGCAACAGCATTAAATGATCAGCTGCATGCAGTTCATAAACAGCACTGTGGCAGAGCAATTTTGATTATTCAGATATACCAGGTTGGTATGAAGTGAAAAAAATATGGCACCCTCTATGAACTGATTGGGATGACATGCAGAAGGTCATTCCAACTATCTCCGATATTGTCCTAGTAAACAAAGAATTAATACAGCTAAAATGAAAAGTAAGAATTAAGAAGAGTTACAAGTCATGATGTTACCACTCTAATTAATGGTATGCTTGCCTTTTACTTGAAAAATAATTTTTGACACAGACTATTTGATTACACACAGAGCACCTCTAATATATGAACTGTGTGTTTGCTTTATGTTTGATTTTTATGGTTGTTTGTTTTACTTACTTTTTGCTGCCACTGCAAATGTTTTAATACTAAAATTGAAGTGCATTTTATACGTTTTGTGCAGTAACTTGGGAATTTGGATTTTGGTTGATTAATAATGTTGTAAGTTCTGGTACTCCTCCTATTATTTTGAATCTCTAATATTCAAGCCTAGTATATGAAAGTGCTTCTTTTCTTTGGAGGCTATCATTTAAGTTCAAGAATTAAAGACAAGAACAGGTAACTTGGTTTACACAAGCTCATCCTGTAAGCCTAAGACACATTTTGTGTTGATTCTCACATTACTGTTAGGCTCATCATAAATGTTGGGGTTGGGGAGGATACAATTATAGGCTACAACAAAAATAATAATACAAAAATAACAATAATCATCATACTAATAATAATATGGGACATGCCCAGAGTTACTGACCAGACAATGTGTGCCAGCTGTCCTGATATAGTGATAGGGATCTATACGATTGCCAGTTCAAATCTTGTAAATGCCAAAAGGGACTCTCCACTGTTGAGCCCTGGAGCAAGGCCCTTAACTTGCAATTATTATTATTATAAAAAACAAGAAAGAGTGGACATGCCTTCTGATCAATATAACTGTTCCAGATGACACAAGCATCTTACTGAAAGAGACAGAGAAGTTCAGCAGACACAAGGATATGAAAATCAAGACCAGCAGGATGTGAAATACCAAGATATGAGTGGTGCCAGTAATAGTGAGATCATTTGGAGCACTCAAGAAGGGTTTCATCAACAACCTTTGAATACCTTCGGGCCATCCATTAGCTACTGAAGGTCAGAAGATCATACTCATATGTACTCCATACATCCCCAGGAAGGTGTTGATGTTGTCATACATATGTGTCTGAGGGACACAATTAGGGCTCATCCAAGCTATGTACTACCTCAGTGGGGTAAGAGGGGGAGCTACCATTAACAGTGTTGTCTTTTTTTTGCTTCCACGGCAGTGAGAAGATGTCCCCTTGAGGGCAACTAACCCCACCCTTTCCACTCGGACAGATATAAATGCCTGACGCATTCAAATGACAGCAGTTGTTTTTGAACAAGTACAAACCTATATAACAGAACTCCAAGATCTCTACTTGCTCATGACAGCTGTTTACTTTGAGAGCCTGAGAGGTAATGTAGGTTTTTTGGTTTTTTTTTTTGCACCCACAAGAACCTGTTTTGTTATCTGTTGCCAAGAGCAACCCCTGGCACCCCAACACTTTATATGGATTGCTGTACTCTTTCCACCCATCCACAATGTATATTTCTTGATGTTTATTAATATGATGGTTGTTTTTTGTTTGTGATGGTGTTTAATTGTTATGCAGACATTTTGTGATATGTTTGCATGGCCATGGCTGTCTTGTTTGTGGTTGTCATATCTTTTGCTGATCATGATCCACCTATATAAGATGGTGGCACATATAAAACCCAGTTTAACTTAGGATCTCTTTTTAAAAAGACTTCTTTTACTGTTGAATGTTTTGGTTTTGGTTTTGACTTCTTTAGCAATGGATCCCCAACCTGTCCTGTGACCTTGCCTTAATTTTCTCCCTAATATTACTTTCGATTTCCTGGTACAATCCCTTAAATTCAGTCTTAGGCATGTATTGCTCAAGGCATTTCTAAACAGAAACAAAAAGGCATTTCTAAACAGAAACAAACAATTATATTCAAAAAGAGCAAATGTTAAGCTTCATCTCAAGCCCTTGAATATGAAAGGACTCCCTAACAACTCTTAGAATTCAAAAGCCATCACTACATCATTGTTGAAGGAAATCAGTTACTTGGATCTTTATCCAGCTATACTGTTAAACACAGCTAGGCACTTAGGGAACAGGACAGCTTTTCCCCTTTCTTTCTTCTCAGATCTAGCCCTAGTAATTAATTCAGTGAAGACTCAACTTAAAATGTAGGTTAACTTCTGTATAATACACACACAATGATGGTGAATGATTTTTTTGCTTGAGGCCTCAAAAGTAATGCAGAGTTTTTAGGACCAGGTTATACTTTGCTGTTTTTCTCTTGCTGCATTCTACATGGCACTGCCTCTGGTGTTAGGCAGAAATAGATTTGATGGAGTTAAATATATTTTCCTTCTCTTTCAGGAGATTTCACCTGCACATGAAATGAACTGAAATTCGCTTCTGCTGTTCTTAGTTTGTAGAAGTTGATGGCTCTTTGGTAAGAACTAAGCTAGATGGTTAGGTGTTGGGCAGTGTAAGTTTGTGCTTCTGACTTATAGAAAGTGACACTGAGGATGACTTTGTACACATGGCTGATGTGTTATTTTAAGTAGACAACAAGGCCAATGTTCATTACAATTATTTAAAGATTTAATAATACAATTGCCAAATTGAAAGGTTAAGTGATATGGTCAGAGTCACACAGTGAGACAGGAGTAGGGATTGAATCGGGAACTATGTGGTTTAAAGTGGGCCACTGCACCACACTGTTTGCATTCATGAAAGCTCCTTGACCATCGACAACTATTAACAAAATGTCACTATTTATAGACTTTTTAGTTAATAGAGTCTATTAATTCACTTAGCCATTTTTTTGTTACTTATCCATGTTTGCATAGTGGGGGCAGCAATCTAAGCAAAGATGCTCAGGTATTCCTTTTCCTCGCCACCCCCTCCAACTCCTCCAAGGGGATGATACCAAGTTGTTCCCAGGCCAGGTCCTTGGTCTGCACTAAAATCTCCTCCCAGTTGGATGTTCCCAAAACATCTCCCCAGGAAGGCATTCAGGAAGCATTATAATCAGATGCCCAAACCACCTCAACTGTCTCCTTTCAATGTTCAGGAGCAGCAGCTCCATTTTAAGCTTCTCCCAAATGTCTGCACTTCTCACCCTATCTCTAAGAAAGAGCCCAGAGACACTGCAAATGAAACTAATTTCTGCTGCTGATCTAGTTCTTTTAGTGACTACTCAAAGCTCATGACCATAGGTGAGAGTAGGAATGCACATTAACCGATAAATTGACAGCTTTGCCTTTTGGTTCAGCCTCCCGCATCATGGACCAAGTAACCTCACCTGGAAAAGGGAATTCATCATCAAACTCTTGGTGGTTGGGCCTATACCAATGGGACATGGCTCAGTACAGCCCTAAAGAGCAACAGAGGTTTGTCCTCCAGTGGGCACACTACCTGCAGAAGAAGCCATAAGGGTCCAGTGCATTGTGGCTTGAGCGGCAGTTGAAAACAAGTGTCTTGACTGACTGATCCCTGGCTACCGAAACTCAATAAAGTGTAGTTTTGATACAAATGTCTACATTTTGCAACATTTCTCTTCACCTAGAGTGTTGAATAACTGAAACGTAAGCTGTTTTACTCAAACATTTTGGTATTTGCAATATGATTATAATTTGTAGATGTGATTTCACAGTATGACCAAATCTCACATCAGCTCTTGTGATGCTGTATGATGCTTTCAAATTGACTTTTACTCTTAGGAGTTGATAGCCTCTGTGGTGTTGATATATCTTTCTTACAGAATATTAATTTACACTAGATATGGATTTAACTATTTCACAGAAACTACAGAGCACATCCACAGTGGGCTGCAAAGGCAAAAACAAAAGGCACCAAGGAAATGAAAATGGGTATCTAAAACAAATAAATAGATGATCATGCATTTGGAAATACAATTCTTTAAATTTTAAAATTGACATATTACTTATTATTTGGGTGACACATTTATCCAAGGTGACTTACAATATTTTAGATACAACTGGTTACATTTCTTTTATCTCCAAAGTTGTATATAACGTTAAACTGAATCCAGCCCTGCAAGCGGTCCTCCAACTTGCAGGGAAAACAGCAGCACTCGGGTCGTGATTTGAGGTGGCCCATCCTGGTAGGTGCAAGGAATGTCTTGTATCTTCAGTATGGTAATCATCTTCCTCTGCTGTTAGAGGAACTTCATAAACTGCACATTTCAGTGGGGGTACTCTCTGTGGTATGCAGACCCGGTCCTGGCCAAATCTCTGTAGATGGGTTCAGCTTTTATTGGTCTGGTCATTCTGATGGTGGTCATACTCAGGGATTACCTGTTGCTGTGGTGGATTGGCTCCTTCCGATGGTGTCTGATATTACTCTTTTCAATGACCGCATTATGAGAATCAGATTAAAGCACCCTCTGGGTGCCTTGTCTGTTTTCTAAGTGTATGCTTCGACTGTGGTAAGTACTGTCTCAATGAAGAAGACTTTTTATTCGCAGCTTTGCTTGGTGATTGAAAGGTGCCTGCAAGGTGACACTCCTCTGGTCATTGGTGACGTCAATGCAACCACTGGAATTGACAGGGATGGCTATGAGGATTGTGTCGGTCCCCATGGGTCTGGAAACTGTGGTGAAAGTGGCTCTATGTTTCTTGACTTTGCAAAAGGTCAGGGGCTGCAGATTGCTGGGTCCTGGTTCCAGCACCCTGAGCCGCATTGTTGGACTTGGTACTCCAATGCTGGTGGTGCGGTGAAGGAGATTGATCATATCCTCATGGGCAGACACTGCATGGCTCCTATAGAACTGCTGGGTCTACAGAAGTGCTCAGTTTGAGAATTCTGACCACAGACTTGTTGTTGCTACACTGAAGATCTATCTTAGGTCCAGTAGGCTATCACCTACTAGGAGAATGAGGCTGGACCTGGCCAGACTCCAAGATCAGGCTGTTTTTAGTGAGTTTGCATGCAGTTTGTGTGGAGAACATGCAGACTTGGGTGCGACTGCTAATTCATTGTGATGTGGGAGACCTTCTGTGACAAGACCCTGAAGGTTGCTAAGGGTTGTGTTGGTGTTCCCAGAAGGAGGTAATTCAACTCATCGGGCACCCTGGATATTATCAAGAGCAGTTGCAGCTCATGGCTTGATAGGCAACTGTGGTCTGCATTGAGAAGGACAACTGTGAGGGCTTTGAGGGCAGATAGGGAGGTGTTTGTTAGTGGATTCTGTAAGCAAGTGACACACCATCTTTGGTTTAGTGACCCACTTTCTGCTTACAGAGGAATCAATGCATTACGCACATCCAAATCTGTTTCTCAGGGAGTCGCAGTCAGGGTGGCTGATGGAATGGTCCATATGGATGATGCTGCAGTTGTGACCTGCTGGGCTGGCTACTTTGATGAATTGTTTAAAGATGATCCTCCAGCTAGGATACCTGAGTCCATAGTTCCTGAGGCTGATTCTCCAATAAGCTGTGAACAACACAATCTCACTGAGATTGCGCAGTTAGTGAACCAGTTCAGGGTAGGGAGGCTGCAGGGATCTGTGGTATCTGGGGTGAATTTCTCCAGACTGGGGCTAAGGCTGTCCTCATGGCATTGCAGGCAGTCTTTGCTTCCATTTGGTAAAGGGATGTCATCCCAGTTGACCAAAAAATGGGAGTCGTCATCCCTGTCTCGGAAGAGAAGGGTAATTGCCTGGATTGCTGCAATTACATGGGGCTATCCCAGCTCTCTGTACCAGGTAAGGTCCTTGCTAGACTCAACCTCAATAGGATCTGTGGTCACTTGCCCACCTACCAGCAACATGAGCAGTCTGCTTTTACGCCTAAGAGGTTTACAATTAACTGTATCCTGGCACTGAAGGTTCTCATCAAGAGCAAACGCAAATATCAGCAGAGTTTCTTTGCAGCCTTTGTCGATTTTCATAAAGCGTTCAAATCAGTTGATCGAGCTGCCCTGTGGGACATCCTGAGATTTTGCAGGATCCCCCTAAAGTTGCTGGATATCATGGCTAGCCTGTACTCTGGTATTGTGAGTGCCTTGCAGAGCTGAGGCCCTGCATTTTTCCCAGTTGATTCTGGTTGATTAGGGGTGTGCTCTTGCTCCTATCTTGTTCAGTAATTGCATGGACTGGGTGTTGGGCAGGGTCATGTGGTCCTGCGGCTTGCCTCACCTTTGCAACACCAGCTCCGCCATGATCCTGCCTCTCACTTTTCTTTCCTTCACTCGATTTACCCTCGATCCTGCCTCTCACTTTTCTTTCATCTTTCTGGATTTTTTTCTTTTTTTTTTCCGTTATTTTTTCCTTCTGTCTCCATCAGGCTTTAATTATAGTTTGGTAAGAAAGGTGCCTAATGTTGCACCCCAGAGCACTAATGAGGAAATTGGCCGAACTGCATGCATCTGCATATGAAAGTGTGCTCCGTCAATACCCCACATCAACACCCCAAGACAGCTTGCCCATGCTACCATACACACCTATTTCCATCCCAAGCCTGAGTGCACTGTTTATGATTAAAAATAACAGAACACCATAGACCACTAAAATGTGCTTTACCACAAGCTTATAATAAACTCTGCAATTGTGATATGGTAATATTGTGATGTTTTCACTGGAAAAGAATAAAATAACATCATGACCTGCAGACTGTGGAAGAAGCAGAAAATAGACCCTGGTTTTGCTGTTTAATTTTCCTTATGATTCTCTACTGTGTCTATCCAATTTCTAAAATTACTTACCCAGAGTAGGTTCATGGGGAAACTGTAGACTATCCTTACAAGTATCGGGTGCAAGGCAGGAGCAACCTCTGGACAGGACACCAACCCATCACAGGGTAAGCACATACATCTGTGCCCATATTTACCAAGCGTCTTATAATTACCAATCAGAATTGCACCATAAGTCTGATTAGGGTATGAATTTTTCTTACCCCAGTGTAGAACATGAAAAGAAGCCATAAAGCATCTCACACCTACTCTCAGCAAGGAGTAGGAGTTCACATTTGAGAATGAATGACATCATGATTTTACAGCACCTCAAGCAGCCAAATGGCATTCACAAAAGCATTTTGTAGTTTTCTTGGAAATCAAGATGACATTTTGTAGTTTTCTGTTAACTGCGCTAAGGCTTCACCACAAAGGTAATAATAATAATAATATTCGAAGGGGCATGATTACGTTTAAATAAAAAGTTTATGCTTCTCTCACTAAGTACCCTATACAGTCAAGTGTTAAACCAGACATCTTCATAACAACATCAAGAATAATACTGTAATGAACACAGAGATGGAATGACCAAGGTACAGACACTGAATGACATTAAAGCTGAAACTCTTGAGTGTTTATTTAGCAATAAATGGTCTACAGCTTTTCTTCCATAATAATCCCCTTCCAGTTGTTTTGGTAACATGAAACACCTCATAAATTAACAGCCACTGAAACTAGCCACAGCTATTCTTGTACTATTTCTGAAGTTGTGTTTACTCTTCTACTGATCCCGATTGTCTTCCAGAGTCCCATGTCCCATGGAGCCATGCGGGGAGACTGGGAAAGCGAACATTCGGCCAGGGAGGCTGCCGCCAAGCGCCCCGGGAGGTATTGAGCTGCCCATGGTGGCTCCCCGAACATATGCAGCAGGGGCATCCCAGCCGGGCATGGGACCCAGCTGTCCATCACAAGTCATACTGTATGCCATGCCTCTCTCTGTGACCTCACATCTTCTGTGAGGCTCTATTTATCCAATGTCCTGGGAGATTTCACTTGCCTACTTGAACCTTCCTGGGCTTGTAAAGTGTAATATGAATGATCCAAAGATCTAAAGAATACAGAACTCAGCATACCTGTGTGACATGTCACTTTCAATCACCCATCCATTTCTACCAATCTTCAGAGTAACATGTTTTGTGCTATTTTGCATCCACCTATGTGTCAGTACTGTGATGTTGCTTGTAATTCACTTATGCATGCTCATCCTCACTTGGGGAAATGATCTTGAAATGTGTGCCATCAATTGCTCTAACAGCTCTAGGAAAACAAGTGATTTGTATGAATGCAACTTGCTTTAACATTACCTCATGTGAGGTGGTGGAGAGTTGTATAAATCTGTGTATTACCTCACGAATTGTTCAAGAAATGGTTGGTTGTTTCATATGCAAATCATCACTATGGTAAAGCTGCATCTTCCATATAGACACTTTCATTTCAGCTCACTGTGCATGGCTACTTTATGCAGATGGATCGATCACATGACATATGGAATTATTTATGAATTTTATTCTAAATCTGTCAAATCAATACTTTTTTATGAGTTCATTGTTGTCCAGTGGTTAAAAAACATTCTGCCTTTACAGAAATATGCGTTAACACCATCTTCTGGAAGCTCCTAGTGAGTTAGAAAATCTCACAACCTCTCCTAAATCCTGGTGAAGCTAGGATTAATTTCCTAAATTAGGAAAATTGATAAAAAGTACTATTACAACTAAGAGTAGGACCATTTTTCCATCACTCGGGAAATTTGGAGCCAGTTAGGAACCCTTTCTATTCTAAAACACTTGATAAATATGGGCACAATGTAGCATCTCCAGTCCAACTAACCTGCATGTTTTTGGAGTTTGGGGGGGAACCAGATCTCCCAGAGGAAACCCACAGAGACACAGGGAAATGGGACCCCTGAGACATGGACCCCAGTTTCTTTGGTGCAAGGCAGCAACACTGTCATTGTACCACTGTGCCACTCTTTTCCACTGCAAATATTTGAGTTTGCACAGTGCTGGGAAACAAAAATATGCATTTTTTTCTTATTATTGTTTTAAATTTTATGTGTATATGAGTGACCCTGCAGTGGACTGGCATCTCACCCAGAGATGTTCACTGCCTTGTGCCCAATATGGCTGGAACAGGCTCTCACACCCCCATCACTCTGAATTGAATTAAGCAGGTTTCAGAAAGGTATATCAGGCAGCTCATTTGTATTGCCGTCTAACAATATGTGAAAATAAGAAAAACATTTGCCCATTTTAATATCAACCATCTGTTTACTTACTGCTGCTGCCTTTTTCACTACAAGGTCTTAAAGAGCCTGAGCTTCTCCCAGCACCATTACGTGAAAGTCAGATGGAAAACTCTGAATGGGATGCTAGCCCATCTTTAGATGTTGGATCACCAAGCCAGTTCAGATTCGTCAGTATATCAAACATGTCACAAACTCCAGGACTGTGTGCTGCCACATAACAGTTGGGTGGCAAACAACTGCCATCTGGCCATACCTACTAGAACTTGTACCACACTGTCCCACTTTTAAGTTTGGACATTGTACTGCCTGTTATTGGCCAGTGGGCGTTCACCTGCAGCCATTGTTTCTCTTTAAGACTTGGTGCCCCTGGATATTGTACTTCAGGGGTATTCAATCCAATTTGAGGCCAAACTACAGGATTTAACATGTAGAGCGCATACTAGTAATGGCTGTTGATACTTGTTGCCTCTGAAACTGGCATCACACCACTTAATCATTTCGAACAAAATGCCCCCATGCAAAAAAATCTGTGTTCTTTATAGATTTAGGTGCTCTGAATACATTTCTGAAATTTGATTTTTTTCTACTTCAAACTGTTCCTGCAAGATGAAATACCATTTTGAAAAAAAACTGTACATTTTTTAAAAATAAGTTGTTTCTTTTATGGCATATGTTCCGAATATTATCAGAAGTATATTTTGAGCTCAAAACTACCAGCCATGTTCGTAACATTAGTTGAGATGGAAACAGTGGCGTAGCTGGAGTTCGTGCCGCTCGGGGCGGGGTGGTGCTTCAATTTGCCACCCTCCAGCATATCAGAATATGTTAACCTATTTAAACAGAAAAAGAAAATGATGTATAGAGAAAAATTAAGATAGATTTTGCATAAATTTATTTATATATAGAGAAACATCAATAATTTTTCACATATAATTATTTATAAGCATCATCTAGACAAGAATATAGTATAGAAGTACTGATAAGCTGTGTTCTAATTATTAGTTTAATATAATTACACTACGAAAACCAGAACCAGTGTAGTGTACAAGTGATAGGTGGGGATGTTTTCTGCGCAGAGCAAGAACACATTCAGGTTAATAACAAAATGAAATTAGAAATTGTAAACTAGATGTTTATCTTCCTAGAAATTATTATCGGTGTAATGTTTATGTTTATTTTTGTTATTGCCTCATAAATTTCAACTGCTGTGTCTGATGCCATCACATTAGGACAGCCTAAAAATTATTTTTGAAAAATTTGTGGATAAAAATCAGAGAATTTTACTTTTTTCATTCATGAATGATATTTTTTCTAACCCTGCTGCTTACACATGAATTGCACTGAGCCTTTTGGCCAATAAGGCCGCCCCCAATAATGTGCTGCCCATGGCAGTCCGCCCCTCTGCCTGCCCCTAGCTAAGCCACTGGATGGAAACAAGCCAAAGTATTTGCTACACGCTTTTTGCTCTTCTTATTCCTTCAAAATAGCCAGAGGATTATAATTAGAAGGTTTGAAAGATGTCTTTTTATTGTCCAGAAGGGAGAAAGTTCCATCCATCCATTATCCAATCCGCTATATCCTAACTACAGGGTCATGGGTGTCTGCTGGAGCCAATCCCAGCCAACACAGAGTGCAAGGCAGGAAACAAACCCTGGGCAGGGTGTCAGCCCACTGCAAGATGCGTGCACACACACACACACACACATACACAGACACACACACCAAGCACACACTAGGGACAATTTAGAATCTCCAATGCACCTAACCTGCATGTCTTTGGACTGTGGGAGGAAACCCACGCAGACACGGGGAGAACATACAAACTCCATGCAGGGAGGACCCAGGAAATGAACCTGGGTCAGAGAGAAAGCTGCTATATAAAAAAACTTTTACAGAAATATGCAAGGTTGGATTGATCCATCCATTACCTTGACCACATTATTCCTCAATTTGAAAAGAATTGAAGAACCTTTCTCTTTTCACACATATCACTTGGGTGCAACATGTCTTTAAAAATGAATTTCCTGCACTGTCACTTAATTTTTTTCCCCTTGAGAACATGGGAGTGGTCTCCAACGGATGGGGGAAGAGGTTCTACTGGGAAATTGCTCAAATGGAGAGACATATTTGGAAAGTGGAGCGAGTCTATGCTGGCAGGTACCTTTTGGTCATTCCACCATTGAGAGGATTATAAGAGGAAGAAAACTACCACGTGATTACTTTTTTAAGCAATAATTCTATTTAAAACAGTTACATGTGTAATTTATCATTTTTCAAGTTTAAATAATTATTTTAAATATTTTTTTCCTCTAAAATATTCTCTTGCTAGATTTGGATTCGGCACCCTAATAAGGAACATGTAAAATTTTAGTAAAAAACATGGCAGAGCAGTGTTTTCAGTCATATCTGTTATTTACATAATTTTAAAATAAATCAAAGAGAGTTGTAGAGAGCTGAAGCACATGTCAGCTTTGTAGTGCCGCACCCTCAGCTATTCAGACACAGCACTCTGGAGATTGATCATAGCAAGCCGTGAGTTATAAAGGCTGGGCTTGTGTCAGTAGGTGATAAAGAACGAGGAGAGCTCACTGGGATGAACAATGCAAAAAATGCCACAAATGGTAAAGGAAAATTGTTGGCTGCAAGAAAATAAGAAAATGTGTAAATAAAGGAGAAACTCAAAGAATTTTGGAGACATCATCTTTCTGTTCAAAGTTCCATGTTTGTTGTTCAATGAGAGAATGAGTTGTGAAGCCCTGGGCGCGTACAGCCACTCCAACTCAACACAAACAAGCAGAACACACATTAAGCACACAACACCCGGTGTTTTTTCAATTCAGCACACAGTGCACAAATCACCAACACGCACAACACAGTCCCTTCTCCTCCACTCCTCCTCAGGCTTTGTCTTCTTCCTCCCGACTCTTGCCATTGACTGGTGGTGACTGGCTCCACGTGCCCAATGAGGTTCTTCCAGTCACACATCCAGATGTGGCGGAAGTGTGGCCAAATAGGGTCCTGAAAAGGTCCATGCACCCCCAACAGGGTTGCGCTCCCTTGATCATGACCAATGGCCCTGCTGGAAACCAAGGGGGCTGCCCTCTGTCGGCCCGAGGGAGAAACTGTCTTGAGAATACTCTCCGCAGGCAAGTGCTCTGGCTGTTCACTACAGAGTATGCTGATCGTCTGTAAAATGAGATGCAGTACAGTACAAGATTCGGAACTGTGATGAAAAGTGTTGAAATCCCATTGGGATTTTTACTTGTACAATGTAATACCATCAGAAGAAAATGAGATTCAACAACAACAGCTGTTAAATCCAACATGTTATTTGAACAGAAGTTATGCTTAATGATTGTCCAACAACCAAAATTGTATTTATAAAATTTTCCTGAACTTTTTGATTTTTTTTTGGTGAGATAAACTTAAATATTTTTTCATACTTTGACTTTGATTCTTAAGATCCATTTTGGCTGAGATGCACGCTGATTAGTCCTTTCTGGTAATAAAACCCCACACTGTTTTTGACTACGTTTCCTCTCCTGATGTATCCGTTTTACACATGTCTGAATAAACAAGGCGTCAACTTAGGTCCCTGACCAAAACCAAATCTTCTTTAGTTAATAAAAGAAAGGAAAGAAGATTTTGAAAAATACAGATAAAAAGCATAAAAAAATTACATTGTAAATTTGCATTATTTGTCAAAGTTACTGCAATGTGAAACAGTCAAATTACTATTGTTTGTCTCAGTCCTGAATTATAGGCCTTGTGAACAAATTATACAAATTTACACCATGATGATATATTTTGGAGTTTGAAGAATAACAGGGGAGGGACAGAGGAACAGTCTTAATTCATTTCAGGTATGTTTATTTCTTGTACTATCAGCCAATAATAAATTGTAATGAATTTCTATGGAAATAATAAACACTGTAAGAAATAATGCTAATCACACAGAGAGTTTTATCAAGCACAGAAACTTGTCTACTTACAATTGCTTATGGTAAGACTAATTGGCATTCATTACCATGTTTGTTTAGAGGTACAATCATTATATATTTATATACAGAGGCAGATTAAAAAGTTAGACATGCAGATTACAATTTAGAAGGTGTCTGAGGCTGAATGGACATTCTGCAATAAATGTGTCTTATTTAGTGCTCATCCTTAGTACTAGGGTGTTGTACTGTGTTAGCCATTATGAATGTAGAGAAAATAAGCAAAATGACACATTTTATTGCTAACTAAAAGATTATTATATGCCAAGCTTTTGAGGCAACTCAGGCCACTTCTTCAGGCAAGATGTAAGCATCCTGGTGAGCTCTGTGCTTTTTGAATACTGCAGAAGCTGTTGCACTTCCAAAGGCAGCAGCCAGAGCATTTCCTGCCAAACCCAGTCCAGTGCCTGTGTAAAGAATAAAAAACATGAAATTACAGAGACATATGCATTGCATGGTGCACTGCAAACTTAACAGTTGATTAACTTTACATTGATTATTTCAATTTCAACCTGTCTTAGACAGATGGCACAGCTAAATTCCAAAGTAAGGCATAGGAAGAAATCTGAGAGTATGTATAAAGCAAGAGATATGAAATATTTTAAAATTCAATTTACTACCTTTCTTTACGAGTAACATAGCCAAGTAATAATAACAATACAAAGCTAGTAATAATAATAACAACAATTAATTTTTTATAGCTCCAAACCACACAAAGAATTTCTCAATGAACTTCAACAGGCCCTGTTTAATTGACAGCCCTCCAGCATTGGCTTTTTAGGAAGACAAGAAAAAAAACCTCAAAAAATCCATGCAGGAGAAAAATTAGGAAGGGCAATTAGAAAGAGGAACCTCCTTTCAGTTAGGTTGGGTATGCAATAGCTGCCAAAAAGTATATCATATACAACACACATAACAGAATACAAGTAGTCCTTGTCTCAGAGCTAGATGGCCAATTAAACATTGCCATCTCAGAAATACAATATAATAATATGCTATAATTTGTTCTTGTACAACACTCCTCAACAAGTGCAGGTTAAGAGCACCGCAACAACCCCAAGGCATAATGCAATAATAGATTATACCAAAAATATACGGATACAGATTTCTTAAAACACACAGAAAATAAAGTGGAAACTGATTAACTGATTGGCAGCATGGTGGTGCAGTGGGTAGCGCTGCTGCCTCGCAGTTAGGAGACCTGGGTTTGCTTCCTGGGTCCTCCCTGTGTGGAGTTTACATGTTCTCCCTGTGTCTGTGTGGGTTTCCTCCGGGTACTCCGGATTCCTCCCACAGTCCAAAGACATGCAGGTTAGGTGCATTGGCGATTCTAAATTGTCCCTAGTGTGTGTGTGTGGGTGTGTGTGCCTGCGGTGGGTGGACGGCCTGCTCGGGGTTTGTTTCCTGCCTTGCGCCCTGTATTGGCTGGGATTGGCTCCAGCAGACCTCCGTGAACCCTGTAGTTAGGATATAGTGGGTTGGATAATGGATGGATGAATAAACTGCCCTATGACTTGGACTAGCAGAAGGGATGGCTATACTCTTGCTAACTTTCTCCATCAACACCAAGAACTCTTTTATCTTAACACATGACTTCTTTTATGATGTTTTTCTCTTGAATCTATCTTCCTTCACCCTTCAGCCTTCCAGACTCCTAGATTGCTGCTAATGTTGTATTAGAAAACTTGGGGTCACTTCCAGTTACACCCTGGACATTCTTTCTCATCCTGGGAAATGTTTTCTTTCGTTATATTGGGGAATCAGGCCAAACTTTTCCATTTCAGACATCTCAGTGTCCATTAAAAGAGCCATGCTTCCAGTTCCCATAAGGAAATAACATAATGGAGCCCCCTAGTAGGTGTGGTGGAATGATTGTGGTCTCCTCCCAGTACATCCTGACTTCACCCTGTAATTCATGCAAATGATATGTCTTGTGACTGCATTTGTCTGACGTTACCTGACTGGCAGTAATCAGGAACTCTGGGTGAGAAAACAGAGGAGTAAATGCTTTCCATGTTCATTGTTGCATCCATTTCGCTTTCATTTCTGCACTGTAATGGGCAATCTAACCCCATCTTCTTGAGCTAGGGATATTACGCTGTCACCCACCTCATAGTTGGTTTTGTGGCCTTTTGACACCTCTTTTTTGTGTCATTCCTATTCGGTACAGAGGGTAAAGTACTCCTAATAAATGTGGAGTCATCTGCCCTTAAGCATCAAGATCTTTCCGGACTCATCCCACCCCACTCACCCTCTGTTCACACCCTTTGTTCTCTTATCGGTAAATGGCTCTTTGATGCATGTGCTTAATTACTTGATCTTAAGAGTTTTCAACTGTTTCTGTTAAATTGGTTGCTTTTGGACTATTTAGAAATGGCACTTTCTTTCATTTTTTATGTTTGTACTGGTGGTTTATCTGTAGGAACTTCACCATATTCCATGCAATTGGCATTATTATGTCACAGTCATCCCTGCCAACGCAGGTCTGTTTCTACGGTGGAGGACTACTCTTTTGGAGTTTCATCTTTTTCTGTGCCATTCTGGCAACACCTTTGCTTCTGACTTACTCTTAAGTCACAAATTACAAATGCAAGGTTTTTCAGTTCAGTTTATGCAAAATCTTCAGTACTCACTAATAATTAAATGATACTCATGGCCATTGACCAATGGAAAATTTGCATATCATTGATCACACGGCCCATTGTTAGTCAATGGTGCTATTTCGGTCATTAGGCCAAGGTAATGTTTATAAGGTTGGAGAAACCTGCAGTCAACTGAAACTGAAGAAGTCGCTTGGATGAGTGATGAAACATATCGGAAAAAAAAAACTATGTCCAGATGAACAGAATCAGCTGTCTAGAATTTCCTTACCTGGATTACTGAGCATGCTTTGAGACAAAAAATATTAATTAATAAAAATATAAAAAAACATGTTGCTGTGGGCTAAAAAACTAAATTTTTTCAGTTCTTTAAGTAAGAGGTCATTAATAACCAGAAGTTTAAAATATTTCATTCAACCAGCATTCTTCATCCTTTGCACCACCACTTACCAGCAGACTGTAGAGCTGCAACCGCACCCCCTGCTGCAACTCCTCCTCCGTTGGCTATAGCACTTACAGACATTAACTTGGCTCCAAGAGATCCTGCTGCAATACCTGCTGATGTGAAACCAACTGCACCCAACAATACAGGAGCAGCTACCACACCTGCCGCTAAAAAGAAAGAAGAAATGGAAATCAGTGAAGAATGACCATGCAATATCAGAACTGGCAAATCTGCAAGGAATGACCATGCAAGGTCAGAACTGGCAAATAATATACCGTATGTACAATGAATGTGTACCTTGACATGGCCAATATCCGGCCAGGACGGCAGCTGGATGGAAGGACCCAGGCAGAGAACATCCACAAGGCACTACCTCCCGAGGATGCTAGAGGATAGCCCTCGCTGGCAGTTTGTGGCACCACGGATTCCTGCTGGGCATGCTGGGAATTGGAGTTTGGTACAGGCCTGTTAGGTTCCATGGGGGCTACCAGTGGGAGCTGCAGAGCCTTACATTGGACTTCCACCACACCTGGGAGTAATTCCTGGTAACGCTGAAGAGCCACCTGGAGCACTCCCAGGAGCTGCTTAAAAGGAGCTGCCTCACTCCATTCGGGGAGGAAGTGCAGGAGTGCAGGAAGAAGAAGAAAAGAAACAAAGGAAAAGAAAAAGTGCTGTGTTCTGTTTATGGTACTGTGCTGTAGGGGGAACAAAAGACAAGTGTTTCCCCTAGAAAAGAAAAACATGTGTGTTGTAAAGACTTGTGCCAAGAGTCTGTCTGTGTCAGGGTTGGGTGGCTGATGTGCCCCCTGGTGGCCACAACCTTTAAAAAGTTCCAAAAGATATACAGTACGGTATGTGTGCTAGCATAATGCTGTGTTCTAATTTATATGTGCGACTTTCCAATTGAAAAAATAACTAATATTCTTAATTGTTTTATGAACAGGCATTGCAGTATCTTGTATACAGTATCTCTCTTAGGTTTAGTTAGCTGAATTTTACACAACAGTGATCCAAACATGCAAATCTGCTCAGTATACAGTACATCTATATTGTGCTGAGCTGACCTAAAGGTCCAAAACCATAAAATAACTTAAGAAAATGTAAACTTAATGCTTTTGAGAAACACTGGCCTTTAAAGTGTTTTACAAATTTGTCACATCTTAATAATTTAGATTGTAAAATCTAAATTAAATAAAACACCTTGACAAGTTTGCTTAAAGGATAGGTTTGGCATTTTTCAAGTCACAGTTATTTCTGCACAAACATGGCATATTTTAAAAAATATCTTGCCCATACTTGCACTTTAAAATTGAGGTTAAAGGGCCATGTGGCATCACCAGAAAATAAAAGCCTAAAAAGCAGCAAAACTTTCTGTATAAGAAAACATGCTTTCCATGTTTCAGACGTATGTTGCCTTTTGTGTTTCTGACACTGGTTTGTGACAACAAAAGGGATCTGCAAATAATCATTTTATCACATATTGCTGGTACTATTTTTCTCATAGTGAGGATGCATTTTCGATTTGCTTGTGTGAGTTCTCACAAAAATATGGAAGTAAATCAAAACAAAACATTCATGTGGCACAAACAGTTTACGGTGATTCTGCCTTTTGAGATGTGAAAGATTATTACAGAAGTCAAACCCTGAGAAGACATGCAGAGGTGGTTGACTACTACCTGTACTATGTTTGTGAAGAAATAACTAAAATTTTAAAAATAATGAACTTATGCGTTAACAGTGGAACACTGCAATGCTGGTTAAAAGACCAGAATTATCATCCATCCATCCATCCATCCATTTTCCAACCCGCTGAATCCGAACACAGGGTCACGGTGGTCTGCTGGAGCCAATCCCAGCCAACACTGGGCACAAGGCGGGAACCAATCCTGGGCAGGGTGCCAACCCACTGCAGAGAATTATCATGTAAATGTTTAATATGTTTGAAAAAATAAATCAGGATTAATTAACAAAAACAAAGGGTTTTAGTCAGAGTGCAAAACTTGCTTTTTTATTATCTTTTTTTTGTCAGTCAGAAAATTATTCATAGTATTTATTTTATTGTTCAGCTAGTACTGGTAGATTTTTTGTCTGAAATTTAATTTGGAAAAAATGTGTCACTTGACTGTTTAAAAACTTAAGTACCCAGAACTATGTGATTTTACTCATGTAACCTGAAAGTTGCTTATAAAGGAAGAATAAAAACTCCGATTTAAAAGTTTTGCATTTAAACAGGACTGTCTTCCTAAAATAAATCAGAATTAAGCAGAATTCTGTTCTTCTCTCCTGTGGTACTATGATAATTTTGAGTTTCTTTAGTATTTAATATTACTTCATTTAGAATTACCTGCTCCTCCAATCAGTAGTGCATAATTAAAAAGGCTTCCACCTGTTCATAAAAATGAGAAAAACACATTAAAATCATAATGAAAACAGGAGACATTTTTTATTTAATTCATACATGAACTAAAATCTTTGAATCAACAATATTTAATGTGGGTTGTGGTTTTAAAATAAATTGTATACACAGCAAATTATGCCTCTATGGTCAAAAAAGGAAAGAAGGCAGTATTACCATAAAGTAGACAACAATGTATTGATATTTCCTAAAATAGTTAAGCATACAAAGCTTATCCTGATTGTTACGTGTTTTTATTTCATGTTTTCAAGTTTTGCTTCTGATTTTACATTGCAAGTGTGATGTCAGCTGTTATGGCAATGACGTAAAACTGAAATTACAATATAAAATTGTTAACACTGTTGGCATCAGTATTAACATAAATTTAAAAAAAAATGTAAAAAAGAAATAGTTTATTCAACAATGGACTAGAATGGTTTGGTAGAGACTTAGTCTATGGCGCCAAAGACAAACATTATATGAGGAAGATTTTCCACAGTGTTTTGAAAACTTTCATATTTCATAAAAATGTTTTTCATATATAAATATACTTTCAATGACTGTTACTTCCATTTCAATTTGAGATCAGTACATGAACGTTTTGAAGTGCTTAGATTATTATTCAACCACACTCTTAAAAATAAAGGTGGTTCTTCAGAGACATGTCATAGAGGAAGTGTTTTTGGTTCCCAGAAGACCCATCCACATGAAGATTCCAGAAAGAACCTTTATTTAGATCCGTAACCAGTTCCATATAGTAAATGACATGAATAGATGGTAACAGATTTGTGAAATACCAATGGTTCCTACTTTTAAAGGGACTCTCACGACATACAATCACACAGGTTAAGTTCAGGTTTTCTTAATCTGTTAGTCTCCTCTTATGTAGACTGCCAAACATTAAAGATTTTTTTTCTGGACATTAGGGTGTTTCTCTAAGCACAAATAATCAACTTCATATGCAAAGAACCCCTCCCAGAATTTAATGATGCTTGGTAAAGTAATCGTTCTACAAGGAACCACACAACCCAGTAAAGAACCATTTAGTGCCATTAAAGAATTGTTTTTTTTTTTTTTTAGAGTTAGGGATCAATAACTCTCAAGTCGGAGTTAAAAGGGAGAGAAACTAATATGTTAATTGACATTGTAAAAACATTTATAAAGGGAATGCACAAGAATTTATTTGTTCTGATAACATTTGAAGAAATTGATCAATTTAACTCTTTTTTTTTTCTAAAATACAACTGTGAAGTATTATGTAGAAGTATTTTCAGTTTTGAATGACTGTTTGGATTAGCATGGTAAAGACTCACCTTCATCCTCAGAACTGCTTTTTCCTTCTCCTAGAAAACAGAAAATATATCAAAGTTAAACAACTTAATCACATGGGACTGCGGGCAGTCATAGCCTTTCTTTATCAAACTGACTGAAGGCAAAAAATAATAAACAAGACGTAAAGTCATCACTGGGTATCTTAGACGATAAACTAAATGAAATAAAAAAAAATCAAATAAAAGCTAAAAAAAATCCCTAATGTAATTAAACATACATTAACTTATGGTTACCTACAACCTAAATCTGTCTGTTGCCATTAAGTTTACACCAGCAAATGTTGTGAGCATTAGGTGTCCAGAAGGTATTTTAGGAGATGCTGACATATCAGGTGACTCTGCCCAACACAATACATCTACCAATCATGTCAGCTCTGCAGAGGAAGTGGCAGATGTTACATTGTTATCCCAATTTGCGCTGATATACACACATTTATTACAAGCTAGCACTGGGGAAAGAATCAAAGGTGCCTAACTAATGTGAGGAGTAGATTAATGCAGAAGTAAACAGCGAAGAAGAGAAACCACTCCAAAAATCTGTTAAGGACTGCAACAATAAATAACTTAAAAAGGCAAGTAAGAATGCAGAATAATTTCTCCCAAGACAAACCCTTTTATTCTGCTGGAATCCAGGTATGCTCTTCATTTACCCAAGTGGTTTGTGATTTTTTGCCACTGATTTGTTGGGGGGTCTGGACAGAGGCTGTACTGTATATCTGTTCTTGTTCTCTTAGGCTTGAGTGCAGCATTTGACACCATAGACCTCAGTAGTCTTATAAATCACCTTTGACAATGAGTGGGCCTCCCCGGCAACATCTTAACGTCTTAAATTGGCTTAAGCCAAGCCAAGGTAGTCGTAGGTTGTTGGTTATGGTGATTGTACTTCGGAGACCTATGATATTGTATATTTTTTACCAGAAGGATCTGTTCCGGGTTCACTGCTATTTTCAATCTACATGCTTCCATTAGGTCAGATTATCTAAAAGCACAAGGTGTGTTATTACAGCCATGCAGATGACACACAACTGTCACCCTGACATCCTTGTTTCTCCAATCCAATGCCTTAGCAGTATTTCCGATTGGATGGGTAAAAACTTTCTCAAACTAAATAATGAAAAAATAGAACTCTTAGTGACTGGAATACATGGAAATAGGGAGAGTGTTACAAAATATACTTGATCCCTTAGGATTAAAAGTCAAGGTAAAGAATTTAGAGGTAATCATTCACTCTGACCTCAATATTAACTCACATATTAATCAGATTACTAGTACTGCATTTTTTCACTTAAGGAATATAGTAAAAGTTAGACCACTTAAAACTTTACAAGATGTTGAAAAATTAGCTTTTGTTTTTAGTCAACTAGATTATGTAATGCACACCTAACAGGACTACCTAAGAAATACATCAATTTCAAGCTAACTGGAAAAAGAAAATCTGAGCACATCTCACAGCTTTAGCACTGTTACATTGGCTACCTTTGTCATTCAGAATTGACTTTAAAATATTACTAATGGTTTACTAATGGTTTATAAAACCTTGAATAATCTCAACCCGTCCTTTATTTTAGAATACATGTGCCCCTACACTCCAAGTAGTAACCTAATCTTCTGATGGTGGTCTTCTTATAATTCCAAGAGCCAAGCATTAAAGAAATGGTGAGGCAGCCTTTTACTGTTATACACCTAAAATCTGGAATATCTTAGCAATAGAAATTTGTCAGGCTAATACAATGGATCATTTTAAAAACTGCCAAAATCCCATTATTTTAATATGGCTTTTTCATAGTGTGACACGTGAGTCCCTGTCTTGTACCCCAAAACACAAGGTTGAGTCTCAGTACTTTTGCAAAACCAGCAAAATGCGGGATGTACCACTCTCCTATATACAGACACAGCAAACGGGCATAGTCGGGGCCAGGTTAGTGGCCAAGTAATACTGTTCCCTGCCTTTATAATGTCCCTTGCATCACCCATTGGAGACTTTGGAGGATATAGTGCGACCTCGATCAACAACAACAACAACAACATTTATTTATATAGCACATTTTCATACAAACAGTAGCTCAAAGTGCTTTACATATTAAAGAATAGAAAAATGAAAGACACAATTATAAAACAAAATAAATCAACATTAACTTGAATAAGAGTAAGGTTCAATGGCCAGGGGACAGAAAAAACAAAAACTCCAGACGGCTGGAGAAAAATAAAATCTGTGGGGATTCCAGACCATGAGACCGCCCAGATCGGCTCATAGTTGTTTCTGTGGCTGCCTCAGCAACAGACAAACAGTCCTCCACCTACATGGCAGGCATCCTTCGGTGTGACATCCCATTGGGGGATGTCCTAAATGAATTCATAAACCTCACAATAGCTACATTTTAGTTGTATTCCTAATAGACAGTATGGGCATAGCATTATCATATTCTTCAGGAATCTGCAATCTTTAATCTAATCTCTACTATTGTCTGCTGTCTTTTCCAGTTCTTCTGTGGTGGCAATCGGCACCACCACTACATGGTCAAGGTACCATGCAGCCACCTATGATGATGAAATGAAGGCGGATAGACCGTCTGTCCAGGAGACCAACTTTATCAAATCCTATCTCATGAACCCTGAAAAAAAAGAGGGATGAATTATGAACATTTATGTTAAGTGGAATGCTCAGTGGGGGCCGGTGGTCTTTATGCCTTGGAATACCTACAGATTTAGTTTTTTTCTCAACCATAACTGGAGTTTTTTTTTTCTGTCTGTCCTCCTGGCCATCTGACCTTCTCACCAAACTCATATATATTAGTATATAATGACAATACTCTAACTTTATATTTCTTTAGATTGTTCAGATTTTTTTCTTTCCTTACCTTATTTAGTTCTTTTTTCTTGTAATTTTTGAATTGTATGTGTAACTAACTGATTGACTTTTGTTTTATTCTTTGATATTCAAATATCAAGGTTTACTTTTAGGGTATCATATACAGTAGGTTTCAAAGAAACTGATAACACTGGGATAATAAAGAAATTGTGAAAGTTGCAGACTGAAAACCTGCAATTATTCTGAGAAAGATTCGTCTTAAGAAGGAGCAATTTTCCTATAGTCAAGGAAGTGGAATATTAAATGCATAATTGAATTTCTTGAGAGAATAAACAAAACTCATTCTCTTTGAACAGTGAAAAAAATAATAAGCTGAGAAAAAAAAAACAAGAACATTTGAGAAATTATGAAAAAACTATTGTTATGGTGTACCTTCCCCACAAGGTAATTCCAGAAAATCAGGCAGCCGATTTCTAGTCACACCCTGTAAAGGCCCTGCAAACCATCATGGAATGAGACCAAGCAAGTGCGATCACCAGTATTGTCCATAACTTGGTAGGTAGGGTGTTTTAGTGTTAGGGTGGAGATGATAATACAAAATGGACTCAGAGAAGCAAGGATTGCCAGAGGGAAATTCTTTGGGCTAGTATGCCCTGGAACTGTGCTATAGCCTTGACTCTGGAACTGGTTCCAAGAATGCTACAGAAAGGGAAGAATTTGCCTCCTTTTTCAGAGCTCATTGACATGAAGTTTCATGAGTTTGCTGTGGGGATGAAAACAACAGAGTTACAGACGAGGATAAACTTTAATTGTGCAGTAGGGAAAAACTGGGCAAACCTTTCAGTAGACCAGCTGGTCAAGGCAGACCTGACATTCTGTATGTTTTTCTTCTTTTAATAACCCTTCATCAATACTGTCCAGTAAGTAAAAGCCATAATGTTTTAGCATACCCAGATTTGATTTGATAAAGGACAGTGCTAATATTTAGAGTATCTGAAAACATTTTTACAACATCTCTTATACACTTTTCTTAATTACTTTAAGCTGCAAAGTTTAAATATAATGGAAGAAAAGTAAATGTATTACTATGCCACAAAACTAAGAAGCAAAGACACTGAACATTTATGCTTAAGAAGTGACAACATTTTATATTTACAGCTGAAAGACTACAGTAGAAAAAATTTAATAAATTGCAATGGGCCAGAAAAGGGTGTCATGAGCTATTTTTTGTTCTGCACAAAAAATATCATATAAAAACTACACAGAAAAATACCAATTATAATTATTTACAATGAATTATATTCATTATATTGTTAAGTAGATAAGTGTACCAGCAGCCTGTGGAAGAATAATTTTAGAGTATGAGAAAGAAGGGAACAAGGAGTCATGATTAAAAGGAAAATCATGTATCTATGTAATGCTAAGTATAAATTAAGCTAACATAGGTAAGATTCTTGGTTGAAACTGCTAAAGAGCTGCAGAGATATTATTATCACTTTACTCTTATAAAACAGCTGTTTGTGTGCCAAATAAGGAAGTAAGTGCATGTCTCTGCAAAAGAAAACTGCTGATCCATATACACCCTATGATATTTCGAAACTAGCTCTGACCAGCTTTGAAGAGCATGCTTACTAATCTAAGTAAATTAGTTAAAGCTGTGGGATTGTTTTTGGGTTTCTCTTAAGTTAAATTAAAACTAACATTGTGTAATGTTAACTGCTTGTGCAAGTTTCCACTCAAAAGAGGTTAACAAGCAGGGTATAAAAAAGGGAAACTCCCTGCTCAGACAGGCTGATTTTGACAGCTGCTGCAGCATCCTGCTCACCAAGTATAAAAAAGATTCTCCTACTTTAAATTCATGAGACTCCTGTCGTTCCTGACTTTCAGCGACCACAGGTAACATAGCATTCATCTTAAAGTAATAGCATAAAGACCTTTTCAGGCATATCAAGAAAGAAGAAAAAGGTCAAGTGAACAACAAAATGAAATGAAAGTTGACTAAGAGATGATTAAGAAATCAGCAGATGTCTTGAATTAAACAAGACTGGACAGTTGTTATGTACACAGAAATTTCAAGAGTGGTGGCTCTACCAAAAAGATATAAAAAAACCTAGAATATAATAAAATAGAGTTATTTTATATAAGTCATTTGAGTATAAACCAATGGACCAGCTGGAGTAAATGTATGCATTGATTGCCTCTAATTGGCTAACTATCACTCACCCCTTCACCGCCTAACAGCTAAGGTATGGTGAGCATACAGACGCAAAATGGCTGTCGTTGCATCATCTCCAGGGGGATGCTGCTCATTAAAGGTGGTTACAGTGGCTCCCCACTCACTATGAAAAACGCTATTTAAATGTAATGAATTATTATTATACTGTAGAATCACAAAGTTGTAGTTGCAAAAGTCAACGTGGATTCAAATTGCTTACATATTATGTTTTTAGCCCTTCTGTTCTTATATTTTTTCTTAGGATAATAAAATTAATTTAATTACACTGAACTAATACACTGTGGAAGTCAAAGCTATAAAGCATACATGCTTGAAATTATTCTCTGTAACAAGCAATAAACAAAAGGGACAGGTGTTCCTCATAGGAATGAAAGACAGAAGTTCAATACATAAGTAGGTTTCGTCAGAAACGAAACTTAACCTTATTTCTTTCACCTTCACAGCAGTAATGAAAGGTCAATAAGGGTATTATTTCATAACTATACAAAGTCTAGATGACTTGATGCTTCTTCCATAATCCCTTTATATATTTATATACCAGTCTAAGTATGCATTCACTAAAATCAATGTGATAAATACATAGCACCATTTATTTGCATTCTAGATACAGAATATAAAGATAATAAAATAAAAACCTCACTCTATATACTGTATACTATAAGGAAAACTAGCACAGCAAGTGTTTATCAAGCCATGCAGAGTCTGAACTAAAGCCTCTGATCTTTATTCTTAATTTTTTGTAAAATTCACATGTACAGATAAAAGCGATTTAGGCTTCCTGAGAAGAATTTGCTGTTTGTTACCCTATACAGCAAGATTGTTTCAATTGTTTCCAATATCCTTCTAATATATTCTTTTAACAATATTTTTTTCTAGAAGAGAAGAAAATCAAAAAGCTATTCTTTCAATACAATCATTTTTCATCAAAGATTATAATCAAACACGAACATTAATAGTTATGGTTTTGAGTAATGTTAACTAGTGGAACACTGGTCCTCAAAAGATAGCTCTTAGATTCATTTTCCCTAAAGGTAGTTAAATTTGGTTAGAATTTCAAATATTGGGTGCACTCATGAATTTGCACAGATATCTGGGGGGGGTCAAGGAAATATGCCAACCCTGTCTACTTGTGTTTAATGAACTTGGGCAAAAAGCTTATAACCATTATAACTTATGTTAACATATAAATCTTTAATGGTCTGGACACCTTCTGATTTCTATAGACAAAACACAGTAAGAAGGCTGAAATGTTTTATCAAAAGTGGGGGCTGCTGGAAATAGCACCACTGCCTTAAACAATGTTCACAGTAGTACCATATCTTAAGTGAATGACGCACCATAGTGTTGCTGATAAATTCACAGTAATTAGTTCTGATTGCAACACATTTAGTTTTAACCAGCCAAACGCTGTTGGGTGTTTTAGGAGACTATATGTGTGACAATGTAGCATTTAAATAAATATTATACACTATATTTACTTCATTAAATAACACAGTCAGAGGTTGCATGCCTTAAAATGTGTTCCTATTCCAAGTCAGCTGCATTCTCCCAGCATCAAAAATATATTTTCAATATTTTATTATGAATATGAAATATTGTCGTTATACATTATCATTCAAAACAAAATGTAAAGATTAAAATCTTACCTTGGAAAGTGATAATCAAAATTATGAACAAAACAGCAGTAGTCTTCTGGTACATGTTTAATGCACAGGTTTTTGTGTGTGTTACCTGGTGAATGTTCTATTCCTACTGGAATAAAGGAAAATATGTAAGAAGCATAAAGATGGAGCTATTTAATATGCCTAATGAGGCTACCTAACCAGTCTGACCAGATGTATTAGTTTAGACAACAAGACATGAATGTCATTATATTTGAGAAAGGATTAGGTAAAGTTTAATAATCTTAAGGGGGAAATTTAGATGAATACAGCAGGAGAAACATAAAAAACAAAGGACACAAATTTATAGGACAAATAAAACAATGAAATAATCAATCAATAAATGAATACATAACATATCTTGTGCAGATATTGCAAGATGAACTTAGAGTATTTAATTAGAGCATTTAGTTTGAGAGTTCAGGAGGAAGTACTGTATAGAGTTGCCTGATAGCAGGTAGAAAATATCCCCAGCGGTGCTTCTTAGAACTCTGCGGTGGTATGACATTGTGGCTCCAAGACAGGGCCTGCTGGAAGGGATGGAGGAGATTTTTCATGATGGCATCCAATTTTGCCACCATCCTCTTTTCTACAACAGCTTCCAATGTGTCCAGGGCTAGCCATGTGATGGAGCCTCTTTCCTGATAAGTTTGTGGATCCATTGAGCTCAAGTTGTTCCCCAGGAGACTGCAGCATAAAACAATACACTGGCTACTACTAGAACATGCATACATCAAGAGATCTGAGTCTCCTTGGAAAATACAGTCTTCTCTGGCCCTCCTCGTATTGTCAGACCAGTCCAATTTGTTGTGTATATGAACCCACAGGTATTTATAGGTCTCTAGCACTTCTAAGTTCTCCCCAGTGACTGGTCTCAGAGGCTCCTTAGTATGATGGGAGTCCACTGCCAGCTTTTTTGTCTTGCTGATTTAGGAAGAACCACTGCAACGCAACACCATAAGACAAAGTCCTCTACAACCTTCCTGTACTCGGATTTGTCTCCATTGTTAATGCAGCCTATGCTGGAAGAATCATATGGAAATTCCAGTAGGTGACATTGTCCTGGAAATCTGAGACAGATGCTTTAAAGGGAGGTGCTTCATTATTATACACCACCATTTCTGACACACAATCCCTTAGCCTTACAAAATGCTCTCTGTTGGTCAGATAGTCCATGATCCACTAGGTTGTGTGGTTATCAAGATGCAAATCCTTGAGTTTTTTCCCCAATTGATGAAGCAGAACAGTTTTAAAGACACTGGAAAACCTAAAGAACATTATTCTGACTGTGGTGGGATTAGGCCATTTGGAGCATATAGATCAGAGCATCCTCCACACCTATCTCTATCTGATAGGCAAACTGCAATGGATCCAGATGTTCTAAAACCAGGGGTTGGACCTGGTTTAAAGGTCTTTGTGATATATGAAGTTAAGAGCAACTAGTCTGAAGTCCTTGGGATCATGGAAATGTCCTTTCTTTGGCACTGGAACTACACAAGATGTTTCCCACAGCTACAGTATGCAACCTTCTGCAAATACAGAAGGGGAGAACAGACACTGAAGAACTCCACAGATCTGGCCAGCACTTATTGTCAACACCGTGGGTGTGATTCCATCCAGAGCAGCCATGTTCATTCAGAGTTTTCCAGTTCTCTCCTTACTTAATCAACACAAACAGTCCAGAAAGTGGTGTGGAGACCACAGCAGCGATGCCATTGCAGGGTAAGGTGTGTAGGGTGCAGGTGGCAGTAGGGATTCCAGAACCTCCTTAGCTTCCACACAGAGACTAGCAGTACTGGGAGTGGGATGGATTAACAAGAATGAGTTAAACATGTTGTAGAACTGGTTTAATTTATGAGCTCTGTTCTTGCTCCCTTCCTCTGCATGTTTCATACCCTGTTTGTAACCAGTGATAGTCCTCATCCTGTTTCACACTTCCTTGTTCTGGTGTAAATTCCATCCATCCATTATGCAACCCGCTATATCCTAACTACAGGGTCACGGGTGTCTGCTGGAGCCAAAACAAACAAACCTCAGGCAGGGAGCCAGCCCACTGCAGGGCACGCACACACACACACACACACACACACCAAGCACACACTAAGGGCAATTTAGAATCGCCAATGCACCTAACCTGCATGTCTTTGGACTGTGGGAGGAAACCGGAGTACCTGGAGGAAACCCATGCAGACACGGTGAGAACATGCAAACTCCACGCAGGGAGGACCCGGGAAGCAAACCCGGGTCTCCTAACTGCGAGGTGGCAGCACTACCACTGCACCACCGTGCTGCCCCCGGTGTAACTTGTGCTCAGGTTTGTCTCTGTAGTAGGCTTTGCCCTCATGGAGCTGCTTCCTAAGTTCTAACTGCACCCACTGGATATCATTCTTATCTCCAGACCTGAAGGCTCTCTTCTTTTTATCCAGTAAGGATTTAACTTTTTTGTGACCCATGGTTTTTTGTCTTTGTGGGGTCTCTTTAATCCACAGAAAATGTGACGTAATCTGTAATACAGTTTCAGAGTCCCTCAATGCCTTTATCATGTGACTCATAAAGTATATCCCAGTCAGTGTTCTCAAATGCACCCTTCAGAGCCTCCTTAGCCTCCATTGTCCATTCCTGCATGGTCCTGGTGGTGGCTGGCAGCCATTGGACAATGGTTTATATGGAGGTATTTGCACCAAATTATGGTCAGATCTGCCTAAAGGTGTCAAAGAAACATTAGCATATAACAAGTAGAGGGTGCTGTTTTGACCTTGTTGTACAATTCACAAACTGGTAAAAATAGGTGAGGGTGGAGGAAAGTGGAACAAGGTTAAAGCCTCCAGAAACTGTGATTAAAGCACTGAGATGGTCAGTAGTGAGTATGCTTATTACCTTGTGTCTGTTGCGATTACCGCATCTGCCAAGGGATGAGTGGAGAAAACTGCCAGCACAATGGCATGTGAAAACTTTTGGGGCATATAATAAGGCTGTAAGCCCATCATGAGCAGCTCAACATTTGGGTCTCATGCCTGTACTTTGCACAAAAATGGCAAGTCGGCGCTCCTCTCTTCTTACCACTTTCATTTCTGTGTTTGTCTCACCTGCACAATTTTAAATCCGTTAATGCCACCATGGAGTCCAGTGTTTCAGGTCTAAGCCACATCCATGTGAAGTACATAAGACAACTGAGTTTGTATTCCCTTTGGCTCCTAATCAGCACTGAGAGCTCTTCCATTTTATTTGCCAGCAATCTTACATTGCCCATAATGATCGAAGGCAGGTATGGTCTGTACCTTCTCCTCTTGTTGCAGAACCACCTTTTCTTTTTTCCAAGCGTCTATGCAGTAGCTCTTCTGGCAGCTCCTTTGATATGCGAGACAAAAGGGTGCAGGTCCCACAGTCAGGTCAGTTGCAGTCAGGTGTAAGTGAGTGTCAGTCCTTTTCACAAGTTCAGATATCCATTACTTGAGACATTTAAAAATCACAGGAGGCACAGATTGCGTAACGAATAGCAATAAAAGAGTGGAGAAAGACTTTGTGAAGCCGATGTCATTACATGAAGTATGTAAGCTTTGAGTTTTGATGCTAGACCATTTATCTTATTAGAGCCTTCATCTTCCTCATGGCTTCTCTCTATTTTATCCATCCATCCATCCATTGTCCAACCCACTATATCCTAACACAGGGTCACAGGGGTCTGCTGGAGCCAATCCCAGCCAGCACAGGGCGCAAGGCAGGAACAAATCCCTGGGCAGTGTACCAGCCCACCGCAGGGCACACACACACCCACACACCAAGCACACACTAGGGACAATTTAGGATCGCCAGTGCACCTAACCTGCAAGTCTTTGGACTGTGGGAGGAAACTGGAGCACATATTTTATCATTTAGAATTTTTATTCTATACTAGCTGTCCCCCATGGCTCAGTCCGCGTAGTAGTGAATGTTCAAGCAAATTATAGAAAAAAACCTGATCTAAATCCATTAAGGAGTTCTCTCGTGAAAATCAGACAGACAGTTCAGGCTGCATAATAGTGAAACATGACAAACTTTAAAAATCAATAAACAAACAGGTATCGCTAGCTAAGCGGTGGCAAGGTCCACTCCAACATGTAGCTAGAGGTAGAGAGATTCGAATGGAGGCTGGCACGTGAGTGAGAATACAACACAATACAATGCAATTTATTTTTGTATAGCTCAAAATCACACAAGAAGTGCTGCAATGTGCTTTAACCCTAGTAGGGGAAAAAATGGAAGAAACCTTGGGAAAGACAGTTCAAAGAGAGACCCCTTTCCCAGGTAGGTTGGGTGTGCAGTGGGTGTCAAAGAAAAGGGGGTTCAATCCAATACACAGAACAAAACACAAGTAATCTTCAATACAGTATAACAGTAACATAAGTACAGAGCAGAATTTAACAGTAGATGATATCACATAATATCATTTGGATTGGTTTAGAATCCTGGAGACCTCAGCCATCAAGCTGCCTCCCCCCATTGGCCATTCCACAGCTGGGATAGCGCTGGGCCAGCCAATCTGATGAAAGGACCCTTTTACCTGACAATTCATGTGATCCTTCATCAGAGATGACTTTACCTTAGGCAGGCAAAACCACTTGGCAGGTGGGCAGTGGTGCCAAGTGCCACATTTGAGTGGCAGGCAAAACCACTTGGCAGGTGGGCAGTGGTACCAAGTGCCACATATGAGTACTGAGAAGAGAATAGGTGAGAGTTAGTAACAAATTCTAACTTACAGTATGTTTTACTGCTAATGACCAATAACAGAGATGCAATATGTAGCAGCTAAAGTCAGGATATGCTCAACTAAAGGAGTGATTCTTCAACCAGAATTTGAAAGCTGAGACCGAAGGGACATCTCTTATAGTAGCAGGCAGACCATTCCACAGTTTAGGAGCCCTGTAACTAAATGTTCGACCTCCCACTGTTATTTTATTAATCCTTGGAATCATAAACAGACCAGCATCTTGAGATCTTAATGTGCACTCTGGTTTGTAAGTCATGATAAGCTCAAAGAAGTAAGCCGGACCTTTGAGATTTAAGGCTTTATATGTTAAAAGGAGGATTTTGAAATCCACCCTAAACTTAACTGGTAGCCAATGTAAGGATTTAAGAACTGGAGTTATATGTTCGTATTTTCTTGTGCTTGTAATAATTCTTGCAGCAGCATTTTGAATTAACTGGAGGATATATAAAGAACAATATGAACATCCAGTGAACACAGCATTACAGTAGTCAATTCTACTAGAGATAAATGCATAAATTAATTTCTCAGAATCCTGTTTATTTAGAAAGTGTCTTAATTTTACAACATTTTTAAGATGGAAGAAACATGATTTGGACAACTTTGTAATGTGCGCTTTAAATGACATGTTAGAGTCAAAGATAAAGTTCTACAGCGGAAAGATAAAGTTCTACAGCGGATTGTGTCGAGAGCGCAGAGGATTATCAGGATACAACATCTACCCTGAATAACATTTATAGCACACTCTGCCTCAGCCATGTGCACAGTCTATTTAAACTGTTCCCATACCTCCAATGCTTCACAGCCTTTCCTGCATAAACCTCAAGGTTCAGAAACAGTTTCATCCCAAGAGCTATAAACACACTCAATCAGTCCATCAAGTGCTCCTGGTAGAACTGTTTGTACTTAGAATTACAATTACCTCACTGTAAGCTTGGACTATAGTTGTAATATTGCACAATCAGAGCCACTTTATGAACCATTTGCACTATCTGTAGTATATGAAAATGTACAGTTTATTGTACTTGTGCTTTCATATTGTATATTTTTCATAGTTTTTTATTGTATTATTATTATTATTATTATTTTATTATTTCATTGGAAAATACATTTATGGAGGATATGTGTACTGAATTTCATTGTACCATACAATAACAATAAAGGAACTGAATTCAGTTTAATAGAAAAAGCATGTATTTGCAGATGATGATGACTGGCTTCTAAGTCGATTTAGATTTCCAAGAGCTATCTTCTTGGAGCTTTTGATATCATTTTTAAGATGCAATGCATTAAAGTATGTATATTACATTATGCAGAAATTTTTTTAACTTCATTTAAATAATGTATACTGTTAATAATTAAACATGTAGGCATGGTGACGCAGCAGTAGCAATGAGATGGCGCCTCGTCCAGGGATTGTTCCTGCCACGTGCTGTATTCTTGCTGGGACTGGATGGATAGACGGATGGAATAATTAAACATGCACTATGAAGATATTTCAAAGTTCCTTAAAAGTTTTGAAGAATCTGCGTTCTAAGCTTCCGAATGGTTTCACTTTTATTAAAGAGCTTATTGTGGGGTGACTGATTACTTGAAGAAAGAAAAGGAAGAACAGGAATTGCGGGTTGGTACGTTTGAAAGAGACAGTAATGCTGCATCAAATTATTTCATTGAGGTTTGTGCACATCCCAGCAAGCATCTTGCGAGAGGCAGGAACAATCTCTGGACGGGGTGCCAGGTCTTCACTACCACTGCACCACTGTAGCCCCATGTTTAATACATGCTTTAATTCATTTCACCATGAAAATGATATCAAGTATACATCTTAGTATTTAAATTGTTCAGAGATCCGTAATATTATGAATGCAATGTATTCTGTGTCCTGTCGGCATAAGAGAAAGCCCATTTAAGAAGCATGTAGTGATTCACACACATAGAAGAACACGTATACAGCATTTAACGTGCTACTTTAGTTACGATGGGATCTGAGAAACTCTAGCAAATTAAACATTGATTTTAAGATTAAGTTTATGACGTTCTACTTTAATAACAAAATAATCTACAAGATTAAAGTGGGTATTTTCACCTTTTTTTTACTGTGTTCTTATTTATCTTTTCTCTCTACCCTGTGTGAGACATGCCCGGACACCTTCAGACAGACACCGCATCTTTATAAAAAGGTATTTTATTTTGTCCCCCATCATAAACACACAACTCAGTCCCGCACAGTCCACTGGGCCTTCTTGCCCCAATCACCTTAATACTGGGCCTTTCTCACTCTTTCTCTTGGACCACCTTTCCTCTCTCTATGGGAGCCTTATCCTGCTCACACTCCCAACTCTAGCACCCAGTAGGAAAGTGGCCCTTTTATTTTCACCTGGATGTGCTCCAGGTGTTCCCTGTGATGTCACTTCCTGGTGTGGCGAAGGAGCACTCGGAAGCACTCCGGGCATCCCTGGAGGGATTCTCCTCCATCTTCCCAGGTGTGGAGGAAGTAAATCAATCCCCGGCCCTCTGAGACTCGGGGCGCCCCTGGTGGTGGCCACAGATTCCAATAGGCGTAAGCCTCCTTGTTCCTCTCCTGTGGTCCTCCTCTGTTCCAGGGCGGTTGCCCCCTCATGGCCCAGAGGACGTACATACCACTTTCCAGTCCTTCCAGGGTCCCGGCCGGGTCGTAGCCCCAGCAACTCGCCACACCTGATATGCTTTTGTATGACACTCGGACGGTGGGCTATGACTTGCCTTTTCACATTGACTTTAAAATCTGACCACTTCTTTTTTATTTCAGGCACGGTGTGACTTTCTAAACTTGAACTTCCGAGTTTCTCTGCCACTCTGTCATTCGATCAATTTCCTTTTGTTGTTTATACCACTACATACCACAACAAATAGTTTGTTTTTCCTTGCCTCCACTTCGCATTCGGTGAAATTCTCTTTTTTCACATCCTTTTTCCATTGTCTTTTAACCAAACACTGAATGGGGAAGGTGATATTTATATCGATTTGCATATTAAAATATGCAAAATTCTGGGAGGAGTCGAGGTGGGAAATCAGGTGCAAGCATATGCGATACTTTTCACACTGACCGGGATTTATAGAGCGGAAGTATGTGGAAGTTGGCTTATGCACAGTTTTGTGTATCTGAATTTTTTTGTGCGTAGGGATATTTCCATTATTGTCCATACACCATGTTTTAGTGTGAGATCTATGCACAGCGGTATGCGTGAGGCCCCTGGGGTCATCAAACATCATAGTGTGAGAGTGAGTCTGCTGGGCTGATCCAAATGAAACAGAAGCAAGATGGACTCCCCTGATAAACTTCTTCAGCCTATTGAATCACGCAAGTGTGTCTATAGAATTTGAAAAACATTTAATTTTATCACTCAAATTATTTTAACTACTAAGAAAGGTAATAATGGTATGTGTAGTCCATTGTAGAAACTAAGGCAGGAGTAAAAGGAGGTAAAAGAGGCAGAAATTAACCATTAGTTGCATGCTGAACCTGACAGAAAGAGAGTGTAGCACTTGAATCAAGTGTGGTACCAGTGGCACATGAGGATGGTTAATCTATTATATGGCAGCAACTTCAATCGCTGCAGCAAGCATGGTACCAGTTCCAAAGAGAGGGGTGTGATGTCAGTCAAGCCCTGAATTAATAATAGAAATATATGACTTCTCATGTGAAATGCCAGTAACAGAGATCGATATCACCCACCAGGCTGATGATTGGTATGGAGACCAGAAGTCTCCAAAACAGGGCTACAGTGAAGCTACATCATTAAAGCATAAACCAAAGGAAATCACAAAAAACTGGTGTGATATGAGATTTCAAACAGAAAAACAAATCAGAATTTTAAATTCTGTCTTGTTGTAGTGATCACAGCTCCAATGTGCTTTATAAATACAAAGCAATAAAGCAAATGCTGTCTCTGATCTCTTCAATTACTAACTTCATTGTTTAAAGTGGGCCCACCTTTCAATTTCCTTGAGATTTTGGGTGGCACTTGGGCTGTACCATTTCCATGAGGCATTGCAGAAAACAAGCATTACAGGAAAGAAGGCTGCGTCAAGTTCTGAAAATGGTATGTGGGACAGCTGCCAGATTTCTACACACGTGTGTAATTGCAGACCACAGTACCTATGAGATCAGTCATGTAATGCATCAACATTACGAAACGCCCATCCCATTAGAATATGGTTAACATTAGGGCCCCACTACACTAAGGTTAAGATTAGGGTTGTGGAAGGGTTATCTAACTCAAAGGGCATTTCATGACTGACATTGTGGGCATAACCTGACCAAAGTCTTAGGTATTGCAGGCTGCAGTTAAACCCTTCTCAATTTCTAGAAACACAGGGACACGAAATTGGGACAAGGCAGAAAAGAGTTCCAGCAGAAATATTCTGAAGTGAGATTAATAATGATATTATAGAAGAATACAAAGAGAGAAGAAGGGGGCAGTAGACCATGTCTATGGGACTGGTACCCTAGGAGTAATATCCTAGAAGGTACTAAAAAAGACGGAGAGTTTGTGGGAAGTGTATTAATCTGGCAGGAAGTCAGAAGGCTGACAATGATGGCAGCACATAATCTTTATATGGAGAAGCTGGAAGCTTTTTCTGTTTATAGGTTATGTCAAAGATGACTGGTAATAGTCAGGACTGTCTTAATGTATGGGCACAATGGGCACTGGCCTGGGGCCCCAGGAGCATAGGAGCGCACAATGTTTCTGATACCTGTGTATGCTTCCGTTTTGTTATCAAAATAGGGGCCTCAGGGCATTACTTTGCCCAGGGGCTTATTATACTGTTAAAATTGCACTGGTAATAGTAAATGAGACAGAGGGAAGAATTACAGGTGAGAATGATGATGAATTTTAGATGGACTTGGAGAAGTAAAGCAATAATGGAGAGTATCCACCAAGGAGCATTAGCTCCATGGATCAACCAGATTCTGTCCTGGGAATTGCACTACAGGAAGATTTGTTCACATACAGTACCACCTTAAAGCCACAAGAGCAACAAAGTGGTGATAACAGCACCACCAATCAATTATGACACAAATAATAATTAGATACTTTGCTTGTATTAAAAAGTAAAAATAATAATCACCCTCTGCCAAGAGACCCCTGATAAAAATTGGCAGAAACTAATCCAGCTGTTAGCTTGGTGCTCTAAGTGCTTGTGAGCAAATTATAGAAATTTACAGCATTTTAATATCTTTTAGAATTTAAAGAAAAACAAAAAGGGAACAAAGGAACAGTATTAATTAATTTCAGGTATTTTATTTCTTGTACTATTAGCCAATCATAAATAGTTCTAATGAATTTCTGTGGAAAAAAATACACATCTTCATTAGAAATAATGCTAATGACACAGCCAGTTTTACCAAGCACAGAAACTTACTATTGCTTTTTGAAAACTAATCAACTTTCTTTATCCTATTTGTTTAGTAGTCATTTATTTATTTATATGTATGTATACATATATTATTTCAGCACAGGCACAGAAGCAGATTAAAATTTTGATATACAAAGTAAAATGTAGAAGTTGTCTGTAGCTAAATGACATTAGAAGTTACTCGACTTTCTTCAGTAAATGTCTTATTTAGTCTTCATCCTTGCTATTCTTTTTGCCCACTACATAAGCTGTTACACTTCCAAAGGCAGCAGCCACAGCATTTCCTGCCAAACCCAGTCCAGTACCTGTGTAAAGAATAAAAAACATGAAATAAGCTTGCTTACTGAAGATTCAAATGTCTAGAATATGGAACTAAAATAATAGATATGCCGCTTTACATAAGTGCAATTAGTCTCCTGAAACATGTCTCAGATAATAAAAGTATCTGTAATAATATCGTCTGTATGCAGTGAAATTCTAACTTGCATGTCTAACCAACATGCAGACTTTGATATTCTCCAATGCCAAGATAAACTTTATTTTACTCAGTAAAAACATAAATCATCTTAGCTGATGTTCAGCTATGCTCTGAGTTCATGAAACCTTGTAGGAAAATCTGATTAGCGAAACTGCAACTGGTTTAAATTTTGCTTCCTAAAGTTTAAGTTGCATTATTCCTTTCACATGGCTCAATATTTCCTCTGATGCTTATTCTTGTATATCAGAATACAAAAAGTCTTGGAGAAAATAACATTACAAACCTTTGCCCACATTTTATTACTAAATGAATTAAGATGATCCGTTTAATGACCGTTAGTCCTCTTTTGCAGAGTACAGTAGGTACATTTCAGTTTATGTGTGACTGGACGTCATAGACTGACCCCTCTTGCTGTTGACAGTTTCTTTGATGAAGGGTTACACCATATTTACACACTCATACCACCCTTAGGATCATGCGAGACTCTGCACAGCTCACACCTTATTAAAACCCCACAGAATAAATATTTTGGCTCCCAATTGTAACACACATTCTGTTAATAAACTTGACCATTTAAGGGGTAGCAACAAAATTACTGTCCCAAACCTGCAATGTACTGCAACATGATTAAAACGGTCAACCACAATTGAAGAGCTGAGTTGCAAAATCAGCTAAGTACAGGAGACAACTTTTTGTGAAAAGGAGAAAAATAATTTGTAAGTATTTGAAATGATATTTTTAAAATTCTTTTTGCAGAATGTTGGTTGTTACATTACTGAAGGTCAATTGCTGGACATCTGAGAAATCTGAATATTTTACATTTTTGTAAAAAATAGGAAAAAAACATACTTAGCAGGTTTTGATGCTAAATCAATGCTATTCCATAAACCTATAAGTAGAAACTTTCATCAAAAGTGCTCTGGATCTTGAAATATTTTTATTATATAACAAAAGAAATTCAGAGCTTTTAGTCTCTAAACTATTTAGCTAAAAAGTAATGCTAAAAGTCATGAATTCCTGTTAAGCACTGTTTAAGTAGTAAATTAAACAAGTTATAAGCAATCTCTAGAATGTCAATATTCTACATCGTCTTCATCATATATTTCAGTATCAGTATTCAGTATCTGCCATTGGTTTAGTGTTTTTGTTGGCTGTTCCAATCATTGGGAGGTAGAACTCTTTAACTTTTTCTGATTGCGGATTGTCCATATTGACTCCCATTTTGCTAAGCAACATTTCAACATCCTTTGCTTTTACTGGATTAACACAACAATTCAGTGGAAGTGGGTCAGCTGACAAGTTTTTTATTTTGCTGCCACATTTCACAATACTGTGACTGCAAAAGTCACCCGAATACGTGGTCTTTATGTTTATGTTACTTCTTGTTATTTCCGCCACTTGAACTTTTGTCAAGTGAAATGGGAGCTTTTTTTTTGCAGACTTTTGCAGTTGCAGACTTGTAGTTAAGCACCTGCCAGTCTCTTCCTAAAACTCTGAGTGTGGCATATTGAGATGATTGGCTGGTGTACTTAGCAGCTTTTGGAACTAAGCTGGTTATGTATTTAACAGGTTTTGGAACTCACATCAAAATTTATAGCACTATATTTTGGTACTTAGCAGGTTTTGAAGCCCACTTCAATGCCAAGCACATAGCCGACCCTTTGATGAGTCAGAACCATGCTTCACCTAAAGTTCACCAAAAAATGTACTTAACAGGTTTTGGAACTCACCCCTTCAATTTAATTGTTAATTCGTTTTTAAAGGGGTGAAATGTATTTTTTGTTTCAAACAAATGAAGCAGGGGTGGCACGGTGGCAAAGTGGTAGCACTGCTGTCTCGCAGTTAAGAGACCTGGGTTCATTTCCCGGGTCCTTCCTGCGTGGAGTTTGCATGTTTTCTCCGTGTCTGCATGGGTTTCCTCCCACAGTCCGAAGACATGCATGTTAGGTGCATTGACAATTCTAAATTGTCCCTAGTGTGTGCTTGGTGTGTGTGTGTGCCCTGTGGTGGGCTGGCGCCCTGCCTGGGATTTGTTCCTGCCTTGTGCCCTGTGTTGGCTGAGATTGGCTCCAGCAGACCCGCATGACCCTGTGTTAGGATATAGAGGGTTGGATAATGACTGACAAATGAAGCAAAAATGTTTTTAGAATTATTATGTTTATTTATGTTTAATATTTAAAAAACCAATACAGTATTATTTTAGACACATCAGAACTCATTTTACAATAATAACAAGCCACTGTATAATAAAATGCTACTCTGTGTGGGTGCCCGTTATATCTGAGCAATCTGATGAGTCAGTAATTCCCTTTGGCCGTTTAGTCAAACAAGGTCAAGAGAGGAAACACAGGTCAATGGAGGTTGAGACAGAAAAGGATACCGAGGAAAGGCATAGGAGGAATGCTGAGAGTCACCTTCAAACACGGGAAGTATTCTTTGCAAGAATATGAATGATGTTTTTACAGCAAGTAATGGGAGCCCATTACTGGTAGTCAAAAAGTGAACAGGAGACAAACAAGGTGCCTCGAAATAACAAGTGAGCTTTATAATAACAAAACTGAGAGGGGAAGAAGTGGCCAAAGCAGGCAGAGGGACACCAGAATCCACCTTAATAAAAGGTTAAGTGTTTGTGTGTCTGTCTGGTTGTTATGTCTCTGTCATTCCTAAAGATAGCATATCATAGACATTTTTATTAATAAAATGCATTGCAATTGATATTTCAATAGATGTCACATCTCAAATATAAAGACTACTTTTATGAATCCCATGCCAAATGTCATATAACAGAGACATATGCATTGCATGGTGTACTGCAAATGTTAACACAGAGGTCTGCATTAAATTTCAACCCATTTTAGGTGCATATCACAGCTAATACCAAACAACTGCAAAGGAGGAGTACATATGAAACAAGAGATATCAGATTTCAGATATTTTAAAATGTATTCTATTACCTGTCGTTACAAGTATCATAGCTAGTAATAACAATACATACATAGTAGCAATAATAATAATATTAATAAAAACAGAAACAATGTATTTTTTATTGCCCAAAATCACACAAAAATTTACTCAATGGGTTTTACAGACCCTTTTTATTTGACATCCCCCAGCACTGGCTTTTTAAGAAAACAAGAAAAGTTCTCAAAAATCCTTGCAGAAATCATTTGGAAGAAATCTTGGGAAAGGTAATTCAAGGAGAACTCCTTTTGGGTATGTTGGGTATACAAAGGGTGTCAAGAAAGATTGTATATACAACACACACAACAGAATGCAAGTTGTCCTTGTCTGAGATGGATGGCCAATCTGTTATTGCCACCTCGGAAATACGATATAATAATACAATATAATTTGTTCTTGCACATTGCTCCTCACAAAGTGCAGGCTCAGAGAACCACAACCACTACCAAGGCAAAATGCAATAATGCATCATACCAGTGGTCTCAAATTCTAGTCCTGGAGGGCCATAGTGGCTGCAGGTTTTCATTCTAACCCTTTTCTTTATTAATGCATTGTTTTTGCTGCTAATTAATTCATTGCCCTTTCATTTTAATTGTCTTGTTTTTTAAGATTTGTTCCCCTGAATTTCTTTATCGTTCCTCTGAATTGCTTCATTTCTTTCCTTAAATGACACCCAAACAAAAATGAAATGTGAAGTGAGTCAACTAACAGAAGACCAACTAAGTCAGGGCCTCAAACGCCAACCAATTTCACTCCAGCCAGTCACTTAATTAGGCTCTGATTCTTGTTGTTAATTAAACCCGTTCTTTAATTCCATGGCTTGTTGCTGCTCTCATTGTGCAATGGCATACCTTTCCAAAATTATTGATTTTCTGTTTTCTAAGGGCACTGTTAAAATGTTTTGTGGACCTAAGCAGATTAACATTCCAGAGACCTTCATCTGTGTTTATTTTCAGATACTGTATAATGGACACAGTTTGCTGGTCATGTTTTGGCTCATTTTATATATTATTATTGTTTGACTTCTAATTAATATAATATAAACAATTGAGGGGTCTGAGTCTTCAGGAACAAGTCAATTACAATGCATTCAAAAGAAGTTAATTAGCAGCAAAAGCAGGTCAATAATTTAAAAAAGGGTTAGAATGAAAACCTGCAGCCACTGGGGCCCTCCAGGACTGGAGTTTGAGACCACTGCATTATACCATTCACTAAATACAGAACTATCACACATAAGGATACAGATTTGTTAAAACTCACGGAAAACAAAGTAGAAACTGATTGACTAATAATCTATACTAATAAAAGGCAAAGCCCTCACTGGCTGACTCACTCACTCACTGACTGACTGTCTGACTGACTCACTGTCTGACTCACTCACTCACTCATCACTAATTCTCCAACTTCCCGTGTAGGTAGAAGGCTGAAATTTGGCAGGCTTATTCCTTACAGCTTACTTACAAAAGTTGGGCAGGTTTCATTTCGAAATTCTATGTGTAACTGGGATCAATTTTTCTCCATATACTGTAATGGACGTTAGCCCGATGGCCGTGGGTGGCGGAGCTGCGTGTGACATCATCACGCCTCTCACGTAATCCCACGCTGCGAAGCGCAGGTATTTTGCTAGTAATAATATATTATTATACTGACAGACAAAACTAACCAACATACAGTAACAGACAAGACATAACACTGCTTGGCAAACAAAATAAAATTACGTATATTATTGACATTGCCATATAAAACACACACAAATTAAATGCAAAGGTAAAAATGAACAGCCCAAATATGCTATTTATGGAGAATGGAAAAGGTCATCATTGTGCCCATTGTTGCATCCACTATTGGTGTCATCCTACATACACTACACAAAAGCCTACAGTCATTACATATAAAGCAGTGGCACGATGGTTAAGGCTTTGGACTTCAGCCCCAGAGGTTGTGTGTTTGAATCCCACCACTGACACTGTGTGACCTCAAGCAAGTCACTTCACTTGCCTGTGCTCCAATTGGAAAAATAACAACAAGAAATGGAACCAATCGTATCTGGATAAAAGCGTAGGCTAAATAAATAAATGTAATTTAAAAATGTACATACAACTTCAAGAAGCACCTATTTTTTCCACATAGTGAGAAAATTCCTTAAAACAAACATAATCTCCTAAAACATTTTCACATATACTGTACACACACAATCTAAAACTGCCTTATGTCTTAAGCCTTGGCCCGATGTAGACAGTAGCAATGGGACTATATCAGTATATAACTGCCTGACTGGCAGTTATTAGGAACTCTGAGTGAGAAATCTCAGGAGAAAATGTTTCTCATTTTCACTGCTGTATCCATTTTTCCTTCAATTTCTTCACTGTGATCAGCAATGTAGCCCCATCTTCCATAGCTAGCAAGAAGAAGGCTGCCACTCACCACATCCTAGGTGATTTTGTGGCCTTTTGATACCTCCTTTTAGTGTCATTCTTATTCTGCAAGACGGTGGAGTACTCCTAATAAATGTGGAGTCATTTGCCCTCAAGCATCGAGATCTTTCCTGACTCATCACACCCCAGTCACCCTCTGTTCACACTCAATGTCTGGTAAATGGCTCTTTGATGCATGAATTTAACAGTTTAAGGGTTTTCAGGTGTATTGTGTTGAACTAGTTGCTTTTGGACTGTTTAATAAAGATGATTGTCCTTATTTTGTATGTTTGTACTTATGGTTCATATGCAGGAGGTCCACCAAATTCTATGGCATCATTAGGACACTGGCAAGCAGAGTCCCTGCCAGAGTAGGTCTTTTTCTTCTGTGAAAAGAGTTTTTTTAGAGTTTCACCTTGTTCTGTGTCATTTTGGCGGCATCTGTGCATCTGACAAAGGCTTAGGTTTAGGGTGGAGTGGTGGCTCTAAGGCTAAGGATCTGCACTGGTATCCCGAAGGTTGCCGGTTCGAATACCCGTCACTGCAAAAAGAGATCCTACTCTGCTGGGCCCTTGAGCAAGGCCTTTAACCTTCAATTGCTCCAGGGGTGCTGTACAATCTCTGACCCCAAGGGATATACAAAAACAAACAAATTCCTAGTATGAGAAATCATATAAGGTGAAATTAAGAACAACAAAAAAAAATCATAAAGATTTTTCCATTAATTCAGTGTATGTAAAGTCTTCACAATTCAAATTCCAATAATTAAGAATAAACATGTTAAAATAATATGTTGCTGTAGACTAAAATTTGTATAACACTAAAAACATGAATCTCAGAGTTGTATTTTTTCAGTTCTATAAATAAGAGGTCATTAATAACCAGATATTTAAAATATTTCAGTCACCCAGCATGCTTCACCATTGGCACCACCTCTTACCAGCAGACTGTAGAGTTGCAACCAAACTCCCTGCTGCAACTCCTCCTCCGTTGGCTATAGCACTTGCAGACATTAACTTGGCTCCAATAGATCCTGCTGCAATACCTGCTGATGTGAAACCAGCTGCACCCAACAATGTGGGAACAGCTAGCATGCCTGCCACTAACAAGAAAGAAGAAATGGAAATCAATGAGGAATGACCATGCAAGGCCAGACCTGGCAAATAATACACTATACTGTATATACAGTGAATGCACACCTTTAAAAAAGATCTGTGTGTTAGCATAATGCTGTGTTCTATTTTATATTCTTTCAAGAACGGACATTGCCATTTATACACCATCTTGTGTCTCTTGTGATGTTGCTATCATTTCAAAGAAGTCTGGTTAACTGAATTTTACAGAACAGTGATACCAAACATACAAATCTGCTCTGCATACAGTATACCTTTACTGAGCTGAGCAGGTCCAAAAGCATAATATAACTTAAGAAAACTAAAACGTACAGTTTTTCAGAAACCCTAGCCTTTAAGGTGTTTTATAAATTTGTCACATGTTGACATTTTAACTTGAAAAGTCAAAATTAAATAAAATGACAAGTTTGTTGAAAGGATAAGCTTGGTATTTTTCAAGTCCGAGTTATTTTTTCATTAACATGGTATATATGCATTTGCTGTGTGAAATTGAGTTCTAAAGTAAGAAGTTTTCTATAAAATAAAAAATATAATATAAAAATATATACCTTGCTCACACTGGGCTTTTACAATGGAGGGTGATGGGGCATGGGGCACCACCAGAAAATAAGCAAAAATTGCCTTCCATGTCTCCAATGCTTGTTTGTGACAACAAAAGGGATCTGGAAATAATCATTTTATCACATATTGTTGATAACAATTTTTCTCATAGCAAGAATTGGTTTTCTATTTGCTTGTGTGATTTATCACATAAATATGGAAGTTAATCAAAACAAAACCAACCATGTGGCACGAATAGTGATTCGGTCTTTCGAGAAGAAACAATGCTCCAGAGGTGAAAGATTATGACAGAAAAACACAAATCCTGAGATTGCAGAGGTGGTCATCTTTTAAACCGCTGAATCTCATAATATTGGTGTTTCTTGTTCAAAAATATAATGCATAAACTGTGCATTATAATGTGTGTGTAATCATAAGACAATCCTATCTTGGATGTATTCGGTAAGTTTTCAAACTTATTTTTCTGGTGAGGCCCCATTAGCCTCAATTTTAAAGTATAAGTGTGGTCAAGAAAATTTTTAAAATTTATAGAATACGCTTAACTTTAAAACACCATTTCAAGTGGCAAATGCACATAAAGCGTGTTTGTGAAGAAATAATACCAAACGTATCCTTTAACAGTGAAATCTGATGGTTAACATGCAATGGCAGTTAAAAGGCCATCATTTTCATGTACATTTTAAATATGTTTAAAAATAAATCGGGATTAATCGGGATCAGGAGAACAACACAAACCAGTTTTCAATCATATGATAGCATGTTAAAAAAAATTAATTGATAAAAGTAAAGACTAGTTTTAGTTAGAGTGAGAAACCTGGTTTTTATATGTTTTTTTTTTTTTTGTTAGTCAGAAAATTGTTCATTGTATTTATTTTATTGTTCAGCTAGTACTGGTAGATATTTCTTGTGAAATTTAATTTGGAAAAAAGGTGTCACATGTCCATTTTAAAACTATTAAGTAAGCAGAATTATATGATTTGAGCCATGCAACTTCAAACTTGCTTTTAACGCAAGAATTATAAAATTCAGATTTCACTGTTTTGCATTTTAGCAAGACTATCTTCAAAAAATAAATCAGAATTAGGTTGAATACTGTTCAGCTCTCCTGTGGCACTATGATAATTTTGAGCTTCTTCAGTATGTGACGTTATTTCATATAGAATTACCTGCTCCTCCAGCCAGTAGAGCATAATTAAAAAGGCTTCCATCTGTTCATAATAAGAGACAAACAGATTAAAATCACAATGAAAACAGAAGAGTGAAGAGTTATGTAGAAGTATTTTCAGTTTTGAGTTCCTTTAATACTGTGTTTAGATTAGAATGGTATGCACTCACCTTCTTCCTCAGAACTGCTTTTCCCTTCTCCTAGGAAACAGAAAACATATAAAAGTTAAACAATCTAATCACACAGGACTGCAGGTAGCCAGAGCCTTTCTTTATCTAGCTGACTTTAGGCAAAAATAGTAAATGGCAATCCGCGCTTTCACCTACTCCACGTGAACTGGGAACATCGGCTGTAATAGAGCTCGCCGCTTCACCTACGGTACACGAAAGCAGAAATGATCCTGTCGGAACTAAAGGTGATGATTGCTGAGCTCAAGCAAGCTCAAGCTGAGCTCAAGAAAGAGATAAAGAAAGATATAAAGAAAAGCGAGAAGGCAAATGAGAAGGCAAGCGAAAAGATTTGGCAGGAGCTGCAGCAGGATAATAAAGACTCGGAGAAATGCGTATATGTTCGCTTTGAGATGGCCTTTAAAGGTATGCTGGATAAAATTGAGGAGCACATTCAGGAAACAGCGTCTAAACTGAGCACACTTGCTGATTAGCTGGAGGATGTTAAGCAGACATTCACGACTTGGATTGAATCAGCTGAAAATCTAGCATCTGCCACTGACGGAAAAGCAACAGCTGCCAATTCTGAATGCAAAAAACTCGGAGACAGACTTGCTGCTCTGGAAGATGGAAGCAGAAGGAATAATATTAGAATCGAAGGTCTACCTGAGAATCGTAAAAGTCCAAACCCAGTGAAATTCGCAGCTGAAATATTCTCTAAAATAATTGGAGAGGACTTTAAATCAGATACTGAGATAGCAGCAGCTTATCGCAGACGCGGATCAAATACCTTTAGACCTAGGTCTTTTATTATCCGCTTCGAGAGATTATTATGTAAGTTAGATATGATGGCACTCCTCAGACACAAGCACGAGATTATATTTGAAAATAACCACATTCGTATTTTCCCTGATTTCTCTCCCGCAACAGCTGCTAAACGTGCAGCCTTCTACAACATTAAACAGCAGTTATGGCAAGCCGATATCAAATGTAGCCTCTTCTATCCTGCCAAACTGAAAGTGGATGTTCAAAGCCAATACTACGTCTTCTCCAGCAAGGAAGAAGCAGAAAAGGAATTAAGAAAGCTGATCCCGACACTATTCTGAAACACAATAGTGAGTTGTATCCTGTCATGGCATGGCAAGGAGATATCACCTGCTGTCTGATCCACTTGTAATGATACGGGTATTATACGGGTATTATAATTATACATCCTTTTCATTACTCAGAGACTTTCTGTTTATGTTTTAATTACAGTTATAGACGTGTGTGTGGAAGAAATTAACTTTTTTTTTTACTACCCTAAAGGAGACTGTTTAACATCATACCCTTGGTTTATTGTTATTGTTATTATTGCATTAAGACTTACTATGCTTATCCTGGACCACTTTCTAACACCATTCCCTGGGTTTATTATCTTAATACTTTAAGATTGCTGAAGATTATTTTATTATGCTTATAGTTTGTTAAGGATTATATTTTAGGCATATAGTATTTAAACTATATTGGCATAAGTCTCTACTTTTTAATCCTAAAACGCTGCTGCATGGGGGGCTTGTTTTGCTTTGGACGTGCTCTGTCTCTAGGTATGTCAGAGGACCAGGACTTCATTAAGTGGTGTCCAGCCTCACGTGTGGAGGCAAAATGGGGGGGAGAGAGCAGGCTATATCTAATCTATCCTTTTAATCCTTATAATTATAACTACCAACATAACAATAGGCTGCATGGCAATAACTCTTGGGGAAATAGGAAATTAAGGTTAAAGCTGTCTCACTTCCAGTTAAGACTATAAAATGACATCACAAATTCAGAATCAATGTCTCCATGATGGGACTGTTAACTTTGTGAGCTGGAATCATAAATTAAATTAAATTAAAGAGAAAGAAAGCACTCTTTCAGATTTAAATGTTAAGATAGTATCTTTACAGGAGACCCACTTACTAAGCAAGGATCAGTTTCGGCTGCAAAAGGACTGGACTGGCCAAATGTTCCATTCTAGCTTTACAAAGAAAACTAGAGGTGTGGGAATTCTCATACATAGAACAGTCTCATTTGTAGCATCAGATGTAGTATCTGATCCTGAAGGGAGATATGTGATGGTCATGGGCAACTTATCTAACTGTAAAATGATTTTGATAAATATTTATGCACCTAATGTCGATGATAAGGAATTCATACAAAATTTATTTGCATCTATTCCCAATGTTAACACTCATAAAATTATAATGGCTGGAGACTTTAATTGTGTTTTAAATCCACTCTTAGATAGGATACCTGTCACAGAGGGGATGACATCTAACACAGCAAAGACAATTACACAGTTTGTAACTGACCACAACTTATCAGACCCCTGGAGGTTTCTAAACCCAAACTCAAGAACATATTCTTTCTACTCACCAGTACATCATTGCTACTCAAGAATTGATTATTTCTTTATAGATAATAATTTCTTGCCTACAATTAAATCTTGCAAGTACGATGCTATTGTTATTTCCGAGCATGCACCTCTGATCTTGGAGCTAAAGTCACTATGCCGCACACACTCACCTTGCAGATGGCGTCTTAACCTGCTTCTATTAGCAGAAGAGAACTGTACAGAATATCCAAACAAATCAGTTTCTTCCTAGAGACAAATACATCCTCAGAGGTTTCTGCAGGAATACTCTGGGAAACTCTAAAGGCCTTCTTAAGAGGACAGATTATTTCATATCTTTCCCACAGAAATAAATTAGAAACCAAGAAAGTATCAGAGCTAAAAAGCGAAATTACTAGAATAGATGAAGAACATGCCAGGCTTCCAAGCGAGGCTCTACATAGGAAAAGACAGGCTCTGCATTCAGAACTCAACCTCTTGACAACTACAGAGACTGAACAACTAATTTATAAATCCAGACATCATTACTATGAACACGTAGAGAAAGTTAATAAGCTTTTAGCTCAACAAATCCACAAGCAAGAAGTTCGCAATGCAATCCCAGTAATCACCAACACAAGCGGAGACAAAATCATCGACCATAAAAATATAATGCACACATTTAGAGACTACTATAAATCCTTATATTCTACTGAGTTTAAAGAAGACAACACACAATCTAATACATTTCTGGATACATTACAGATACCACAAATAGATACTTTTAGTGCGGAGGAACTGGATAAACCTCTGGTGCTATCAGAATTATGAGATGCTATAAAGTCACTTCAATATAGGAAAGCAGCAGGCCCTGATGGCTACCCTGCAGAATTTTATAAGAAATTCTCCGCTCAGCTAGCTCCCCTCCTATTAGCAACATTTACAGAAGCTAGAGACAATCAAATTCTACCTCAAACTTTTCGCCAAGCATTAATCACCGTCTTTCCTAAACAAAATAAGGACTTATTACAATGTGCATCATACAGACCAATTTCACTTCTGAATAATGATGTTAAGATACTCTCAAAAATCATAGCTAGAAGGATGGAGAAAGTGCTGCCTTTTGTAATATCACAAGATCAAACTGGATTTATCAAGGGTTAACACTTATCTTCCAATCTTTGACAGCTGTTTAATGTAATATACTCACCAACAAAGTCAAACACCCCAGAAATATTAATATCTTTGGATACAGAAAAAGCATTTGACATGATTGAATGGAAATACCTTTTCACTACATTAGAGAAATTTGGGTTTGGTCCGAACATTTGTGCATGGATCAAACTACTGTATACCAATCCAGAAGCTTCAGTTTGTATTAACAACATTTGTTCAGACTACTTTAAACTAGAACGTGGTACCAGACAAGGATGTCCCTTGTTACCACTGCTATTTGCAATCACTGGTGGTTCACAGTTGAAATGCTGATCAGATAAAAGGGATTATCAGAGAAGGACTGGAATAGAAAATTTTTCTATATGCAGATGCTATGGTAGTGTATATACCAGACCCACAAAATTAAAGAATTTCAAAAGATCTCTGGTCTCAGAATTAATCTGAATAAAAGTTTACTCTTTCCAGTGAATTCTCAAGCATATAATATTAGATTAGATACCCTACCTTTTATCATTGCAGATCAGTTTAAATACCTCGGGGTAAACATCGCAAGTAAACACAAAGCTCTTTATCAACAAAATTTTGCCACCTGCATGGAAACAATTAAGCAAGACTTGCATAGATGGTCAACCCTTCATCTCACTCTAGGTGGAAGAATTAACGTTGTTAAGATGAATATTCTTCCTAAGCTTCTTTTTTTATTTCAAAATATCCCAATATACATCAATAAATCATTTTTTAAGCAATTAGATTCAACAATAACCTCATTTATTTGGAACTCAAAACATCCACGCATCCAAAGAGCGACCTTACAAAGGCAGAAGGTGGCATGGCTCTACCCAATTTTCAATTTTATTACTGGGCAGCAAATATACAAGCTATAAAAAACCTGGACACAAATAGATGAACATACACAGGCCTGATCCGCAACAGAAGTAAAATCCTGCAGTACTTCTTTATATTCCCTGCTTTGTGCCCCAATAAATGCAAGTTATCGCCAATATACTAATAACCCAATTGTGCTTCACTCACTCAGAATATGGAACCAATGTTGAAACCATTTTAAGATGGAGAAGCTTTTATCTGTGGCACCTCTGCAAGAGAGCCACCTCTTTCAACCCTCGCAATCATATGAAGTTTTTAATATCTGGGAAAAAATTGGGATTAAATTGCTTAGAGATCTTTATATAAACAACATCTTTACATCCTATGAACAATTACATTCCAAATTTAACTTTCCAGCGACACATTTCTTTCACTATCTTCAAATTAGGAACTTTGTTAAACAGAACCTGCACAATTTTCCTCATCTTGTACCCTCGTCCATGCTGGAAAAAATATTGCTCAATTTCAAAGACTTAGACACCATCTCTGCAATATATAAAATTATTTTACAGTCCCTCCCTTTCAAAGATCCAAGAGGACACTGGGAAAAAGATCTCTTAATCAATATACAGTGCATCTGGAAAGTATTCACAGTGCATAATTTTTTCCACATTTTGTTATATTACAGCCTTATTCCAAAATGGATTAAATTCATTTTTTTCCTCACAATTCTACACACAACACCCCATAATGACAACGTGAAAAAAGTCTACTTGAAGTTTTTGCAAATTTATTAAAAATAAAAAAACTGAGAAATCACATGTACATAAGTATTCACAGCCTTTGCTCAATACTTTGTCGATGCACCTTTGGCAGCAATTACAGCCTCAAGTCTTTTTGAATATGATGCCACAAGCTTGGCACACCTATCCTTGGCCAGTTTCGCCCATTCCTCTTTGCAGCACCTCTCAAGCTCCATCAGGTTGGATGGGCAGCATCGGTGCACAGCCATTTTAAGATCTCTCCAGAGATGTTCAATCGGGTTCAAGTCTGGGCTCTGGCTTGGCCCCTCAAGGACATTCACAGAGTTGTCCTGAAGCCACTCCTTTGATATCTTGGCTGTTTGCTTAGGGTCGTTGTCCTGCTGAACCGTCGCCCTAGTCTAAGGTCAAGAGTGTTCTGGAGCAGGTTTTCATCCAGGATGTCTCTGTACATTGCTGCAGTCATCTTTCCCTTTATCCTGATGAGTCTCCCAGTTCCTGCCACTGAAAAACATCCCCACAGCATGATGCTGCCCCCACCATTCTTCGCTATAGGGATGGTATTAGCCTGGTGATGAGCAGTGCCTGGTTTCCTCCAAACATGACGCCTAGCATTCATACCAAAGAGTTCAATCTTTGTCTCATCAGACCAGAGAATTTTGTTTCTCATGGTCTGAGAGTCCTTCAGGTGCCTTTTGGCAAACTCCAGGCAGGCTGCCATGTGCCTTTTACTAAGGAGTGGCTTCCGTCTGGCCACTCTACCATACAGGCCCCTTTGGTGGATTGCTGCAAAGATGGTTGTCCTTCTGGAAGGTTCTCCTCTCTCCACAGAGGACCTCTGGAGCTCTGACAGAGTGACCATCGGGTTCTTGGTCACCTCCCTGACTAAGGCCCTTCTCCCCTTATTGCTCAGTTTAGATGGCCGACCAGCTCTAGGAAAAGTCCTGGTGGTTTTGAACTTCTTCCACTTACGGATGATGGAGGCCACTGTGCTCAATGGGACCTTCAAAGCAGCAGAAATTTTTCTGTAACCTTCCCCAGATTTGTGCCTCGAGACAATCCTATCTCGGAGGTCTACAGACAATTCCTTTGACTTCATGCTTGGTTTGTGCTCTGACATGAACTGTCAACTGTGGGACCTTACATAGACAGGTGTGTGCCTTTCCAAATCATGTCCAATCAACTGAATTTACCACAGATGGACTCCAATTAAGCTGCAGAAACATCTCAAGGATGATCAGGGGAAACAGGATGCACCTGAGCTCAATTTTGAGCTTCATGGCAAAGGCCGTGAATACTTATGTACAATGTGCTTTCTTAGTTTTTTTATTTTTAATAAATTTGGAAAAACCTCAAATAAACTTTTTTCACGTTGTCATTATGTCATTTTCTGAGGAAAAAAATGAATTTAATCCATTTTAGAGTAAGGCTGTAACATAACAAAATATGGAAAAAGTGATGTGCTGTAAATACTTTCCAGATGCACTGTATCAGAAAAGGAGTGGAAAGTAGTAATGCAGAGAATTCACTCGAGTTCCATATGTGCAAAGCATACAATTATTCAACTCAAAATTATATATCGAGCACATCTGTCTCACCCAAAACTGTCCAACTGACCCAACTACAATAATGAGGTGAGTAACTGGGCTTCATGAGTGTTGCCTGCCAACATTAAACAATGTACTCCCCTGCCATTACTTCATATTTTGATTAAGGATAAAATCCTGCTCACTGGATCCTCATTGTTGAGGACCGGGGCGACTGGACTAGGCCACGGGAATGCCTACACAACACCTGGCTACGGCAGATAGATGGTAGTTTTTCAGGGGGCACTTGACCGCATGGGATTTCCAACCAGAAGCCTAAGCTGTTCTGTCATGTGGTGGGTGCGGCAACATGCTCTACCAGTGCACACTCACCAACCTGACCTGACCTGACTGAGTATTCTCTGGTAGTAGACCAGTGGTTCGCAACGTTCAGTCCTCAGAGCCCCTTATGGCTGCAGGTTTTTGCTCCAAACAGTTTGTCAATCAGTCAGTCACTGTTACCTTTGATTTATTTCCTTATTTAATGACCATAGAGTGGGTCGTTAAAAGTGGTCCACCTGGTGGAGGTGTGAATTGGGCCTGATTTTCCTGGGGATGGATGAAAGGGCAGCATGATAAATTGAAGACAGGTTATGCCTAAGGCCTCCACCTCTGTTGAGTGAGGGGTTGTTGATTTGCACATGCAAAGCTTCCCTCGCTCCTCTCTCAAACCACTTGTCTTCTCTATCCAATTTCTGGATGTTAATGATCTCAAATGAGTGTCGTTTGTCCTTCAAATGGTGGTACACAGCTGATTCGGGCCCTGAGGTGTTACTCCTTCTGTGCTGGGCCATCCTCCTGTGTATGGCTGTTTGGTCTCTCCAATGTACAGTTCAGGACACTTTGCTGCATTGAATGGCATATATTAAATTGCTCTTCTTCTGTTTCAGTATCCGGTCTTTGGGGTGGACGATTCTCTGTCTCAGTGTGTTAGTGGGTTTGAAGTGGACAGGTATGTGGTGTTTTCCAAAAATCCTTTTTAACTTTTCGGACACACCAGCCACTTGGGATATCCACAGGTCTTAAGAGCTGTCTTCAGATGCCTGTTTTCCTTCTTCTTAGCGTCTGTGGAAGTGGGGATGTTCTCTGCTCTGTAGTGTAGAGTCCTGATAACTCCTAGTTTGTGTTGTAGTGGGTGATGTGAGTCAAACAAAAGATACTGGCCATTGTGGGTGGATTTTCTGTAGATTTCTATTTCTAGCTTTCCTTCAGTCCCAGTGATGACTGCACAATCCAGGAAAGCCAGCTGGCTATTTTTGGAGTCTACCTGGTGAATTGTATGTTGGTGTCCACTGAGTTAATGTGGTCTGTACTTCCCGGATCTTGATCTTTACCTAGGTGTCATCAACATATCTGAACCAGTGGGTTGGTGTTGTCCCTTAGAAAGAGTTGAGTGCTTTCTCCTCCATTTCTTCCATGTACAAGTTGGCTACGATGGGTGACACAGGGGAACCCATGGCACAGCCATGTTTCTGTCTGTAAAAGTCATCTCTGTACGAGAAGAAAGTGGTGTTCAAACACAGATCCAAGACCAAGCAGATTTGATCCGAGTTAAGGTTGTTCCTGGTGGTGAGGGTGCCGCCTTCTTCCAGTCTCCTCCTTACAGTTGTTAATGCAACAGTGGTGGGGAGAAATGACGTCAAAGAATACCTGTCCTTTCATCCATCCCCAGGAAAATCAGGCCCAATTCACACCTCCACCAGGTGGACCACTCTTAACGACCCACTCTATGGGGGTAGGAGGGGCTGTTAAAAGGTGTGACGGTTACATCTACCCACTCCTCCCCCTTCATTTGTTTTACTCAACGAGCCTATTCAGGGTAGGTGTGAAGTGAAACTAACCCGGAGGATACAATTGGTCTCTCTAACAACATTCTTCAAACTGAAGAAGCTGCTTGGATGAGCAGTGAAACATATCTACCTAACAAGGAAGAAGTCCAGTTGCCATGACTCTACTACCAGATAACTTCACCTGGATGACTGAGAATCTTCACAGACGTTTATACATTTTACTGTTAACACCCTTTTCCTTTTTATGCAAATATCTCTATACTATTTATTTGCTCCAACTGTTATTTTAAATAAAGCAAATTACAGTAGAGAGAAAGGAAGAAAATATTCAGGACCTGAAAGGTTTTTCCTGCAAGGCTTACCTTACAAAATGGACAGACATCTTTCTTCATAGGTAATAATGTTGAAAAGGAATGTAGACTGCGCAAATGAGTTTCATGAAAAATGAAACTTAACTCTGTTTCCCTGTCAAAAAACTTGTGACAGTCCATTAAGGATAATATTCAGATTGGATTACCTTACAAAAGAGACAGACATATTTCTTCATAGGTGTGTGTGAAAGGAATGTAGAATGTGCAAATACATTTTTTGAAAAATGAAACTTAACTTTGTTTCCCTGTCAACAAATTTTTGAAAGTTCAATAAGCACAACATTCAGATAAAAAATATAAAGTTTATATCACCATACTAAGTGTAGGATGGATTGAAAAATTTACTTTGATAGCTCTCTTGTCTTTTGTATTATTGCAATGTTTATTTGTTTAAACTGCAATTAAAATATTGAATATATTAACAGATTTCACAAGAAATGAAACTTAATTCCATTTCCTGAACTGCCCAGTAAAATGAGTAAAAAAACATTGGGAGGTTTTCATTTAAAATCGTTTTTGTATTTTTAGTATCTATTAGCAGGATTGAAAGTTGTGTTTGTATACCTATCAGAATAAAGAGATATATCTACTCTATATATATTGTGAGAAGAAGAGACAAGAGACATGACAAGGGTTGGGGCAGCCACCCATTTAATTCGGTATCCTGGTGGCAAAAGCAAACGATTCATGTTTAAGTCAAGTTTACACGACAGAGTTCAAAACAGAACTGCCTCCCAGGGAAAAGGTGTGAGGCTTTATAGGACGTTTGGGGGGAAGTGATGTTGTCCTCGGGGCTGGCGCCGGAAGTGATGTTGTCCTCGGGCACGGGACCGGAAGTGATGTGTCCCGAGTAGAGGTGGTGGCTCCTCGTGGGATTTCCCGGGAAAGGCCTGCAGGGAACATAGAAAGAGCGTCAGTGTATCCCACCCCCCCCGGGCAGATGTATTATCAGTCATCTCTAAGCCCTTCAGCTGCCTCCTATGCACACGTGTGTGACAATATAAAATCCTAAGCCTAGAAGCGCAATTATTTTGAGCAATGATTTTATGTCATGTTTTTTGTCACACTTTAAATCGGCCTTATTTTAAAACCAACTGTTTTTCAGAATTTATCGGACTTTAATGTGATGTTGGTAGATTTTCAGATTGTTATTCCATTTTTAAATTATAAACTAAAAAATATCCAGAACTCACATCTCACGAGACAGGACTTTGCGCCAAAAGACTTAACCACGCCCGGGGCTGGAAATAAAACACAAGCAGTAGGAAGCTGCTGTACAGGCTTTTAAATGTTCGAAGCACCACACGAGATGCATATCACACAGCACGGCAGCAGTAGCAAGTCACCAGCTGATCGAGCAAAGAGGAGGTAAAAAAAACTGTTTTTGATTCCCATTGTATCACCGTTTAAGAGGGGGTATCGGAGGAGCGACCATGTCTCCTTGGGGTGTGTTCAGCCCCCCTCTTCACAACACGAGTGGCAGAGACGCTTAGTTGCTGACGCATAGCGCAGGCCGGGAGTTTGTTGGCAAGCAAAGTTAGAAAAACCCCCTAGTACATTAGAAAAAGTTGGTCCATCCAAAGTTTTGACTTTAGTTGCAACTTATAAATGGATTAGAAGCTATTTTGACCATAGGGAGTGATTCTCAACTATCCCTGAACCCAAATAATATGCAGATAACAAAAGAAATACACAAGGTGTCATATTTATTATAAAAACAAAGGATAAAAGCAAAGATGATATAAGAAATTACAAAATTACAATATAAACAATTAAATAAATAATTCGTAGTCATCTGGAACTACCTGAACAGGACACTCATTCATTTCAATCAGGTAGGTTGTCTATTACATTTTTTCATCTTTAATTATTACAACATAAATTTGTATTCTTCACCACCTGCACCACTCTCATCTCCCTTCCCACAGCCAGAGGAACGTTTGCCTCTCTCTTGCCTCCTGACAATAAACTACCCTGTAGACTAATCTGTAGGGTTATTTCCCAAAAGGACAATAATACTAAGAACATCATAAACCTCATTTTAAGAATGAACGTTGTGACAGATTGGGGACGCTGTCGTTCCCTTAAACCCTCAGACAAGACGCCAGACACCAGGTAAAAGTCCAATAATTGACTTTATTAAAGTAATAATGTGCACAAAGCACCCTCCACTCCGCTATACTCATAAATTATGCAATAAATCCACAATAATCAATCCTCCACTCCCAGACGCGTTGTCCCTCTGCCACCCGACTCAGCTCAACCCTGGGATCTCCCACAATCCTTTTTAAAGTCCTTGACCTGGAAGAGTTTCTCTCGCTCTGTCCATGTGAAAGTTAACACTTCTGGGTCAGATAAAAACTCCTTTTCTTCAAACCGGAAGTGCATCACACTCATGGGGGCAGAAGAAACAATGTACTTAGTCTGTCTAAACACAATAACAGTGAGCATGTGAGAGTTCATTCTCTATGCTTTCACATGCTGACCCATTTCCATCGCAACATGCTACACGAGAGGAAGGTTTTATGATTAATTTTCCTTAAAGGTAGTGTCCCCTTGAACCCTCAGATCAGACACCAGACCCCAGGTAAAAGTCCAATAATTATTTTTATTTGGACAATACAGTGCACAAAGAACCCTTCACTCCACTATACTCATAAATCAATACAATAAACAATAACAATAATTAATCCTCCTCTCCCAGACGCGTTGTTCCCTTCCTCCCAACTCAGCTCAATGCTGGGATTTTCCATTGTCCTTTGAAAGTCCTTGACCCGGAAATGTTTCTCTCGCTCAAACCATGTGACTGGTAACACTTCCGGATCAGATCAGATCAGATTCTTTTCTTCAACCCAGAAGTGTGTCACAGTCACGGGGACAGAAGAAACGACGTACTTCCGGGTTGAAGAAAAAGAGTTTTTATCTGACCCAGAAGTATTACCAGTGTTACGGGTTGTAATGAAAACAATCCTTGAGCCTCTCTGTAGCGTCCTCTTAAGGCTCCCAGGGTATCCAGCAGGGCTGTATAGGAAAACTCCACTGTCCATGATGCCCTGCTGGAATTCGGGGCACCTCCATGCTGCAGGAAGTGCTCCCTCTGGCAGCCTGGGGGTATTGGGCGGGATGACTGGCCGGCCATATACCACACTGTTAATTTACAAGTGTTTCTCAGAACCCATCATAACTAAGGAAGCATGTTAAATCCTTTGGAATCTTTGGACTCCCCAACCCACTCATTAATCACCAAGTGCTTCTTAATCTGGCTACTTCTTGCATCAACCATGGTGACAGACACAGAACACATTAAATTCACCTCCTGCTAAAGATGATATCATTTTCATGATGAAATGCATTAATGCATTTGTGTGATTGTATTTTAAAGATGAGTTCATTTAAAAATGTAAACTGCCTTTTTGTAAGTTACTATTTCTATGTTTTTCACATTTCACATTTAGGTAGATAGACATTAGTATGGCTCAAATAAATAAAATCCACCCATAGGAACATCAGCTTAATTATGTGCCTGTGTTTCTGAGCACCACCTTAAAAACCCAAGACTTCAATGGGTTTTAACGAATACTCATTCAGGCTTTCAGCCTAGTTGCACCTGCCGTAAAAGCTCTCTACATTAAAACTACAGGTGTTTTGCAATCACTTTTCATAGACATTCTGTCAAAAACACCAGAGAGTATTCACGATGCCTTCATCTAAGCCAATCAGATCTGCCTAAACATAAGAAACAGTGAACCTGGAGGTGAAGGACTACCTGGGGAAGGTGGGTATCCCCTTTGTGCATATCTACTGTGCATATCTACTGACAAGTTTAGTCAACTCTCACATGTGGCCAAAGAACAATCAGCAAACCCGCAGCCTTAAGGAATTCAAGGTATGGGCATACAATTGACATTGCTAAAGGGAAAATATGCTTTTGCTGTCTTCATAAATCCTCAGCCATGTGGAGCTGCATTTTGCTTTTGTGGTCTTTCCTGTAAAACTTTGCTATTAGAGCAGACATACTCATTCCCAATGAATAACAGTAATGGAAGATGGAGGTTGCAGATGTCAAAATTGTTGATCTTAGAGCAGAGGGTGTGTGCTAGGCTTGTATGCAGGCTAAGCACGTCATCATCACTACTGTTTTTACTTAGTTTTGCTTTTTGCTCACTATTTTCTAATTAAGAGACTCGTCATGATTTTCGTTATATTTGGGTCATTCCATGTATTGTATGTTTGCGAAACAAACATAACATTAACTGTCCTAGGAGAAAGTGTCATGGCTGGATCTAGAAAGGGGCAGCGTTGGGTAATGCCAACCAAAATTTATGCTCTGCCCACCCAATTGGTCAATTATATTCAGCACCATTTGAAAATGCCAGCCACAATTTTTTTCCTCTACTCTTGTCACAATTTCCTAATTTTCTAATTTTCTGACTGAACAGTAAAAATAACAGTGCTGTCGTGACACTCCAATTTCATTTTGAGGATTTGTGGGCTCCTGTAATTTGGAGGAGAATATCCGTGCATTCTTAATAAAGCTTTTTTTTTGTTAAAATATATGTTATTGCTGTAGTTCAGGGGTTCTCAGACTTGGTCCTGGACACTCACTGTGGCTGCAGGTTGTTTTTCCACCCAGCTTCTGTTTTTGATTGGACTCCTGGGCTAATTAAGTGAACTGTTATTTCCCAGATTCACTGTTTTGGGAACAATATAGAAATTAGAAAACTAAGTTTGGTAAATATATATATATATATATATATATATATATATATATATATATATATATATATATATATATATATATATATATATATATATAAATGTACTAAGCAGTAATATGAGAATTTTTTTTTTCTTTGTAACAATATTTTCATCTTGATTGTCATTCTGCTTTTCTAAATGTTCTAATTGTTTAATTAATCCATTATTTACTACTTTGTGGGTCTGACGCAATTCAGTGTTGTCTGCCTGGGTGTCTGCTCTGCTCATTTTTAATTGTCATTATTAAAATTCAATGAAGGGAGCAAACTGCGCAGAAAAAGGGCAAAATATAATGAAAACAAAGTTAAGCATTTAAATCCATAGCAAAAAATGAAATATTTCTAAGTTTCTTATAAATGTAAAAATCATGCTGCGGTGCTTTTCTGAATGTAGAATCAGAGAATAGGAAAAAATACAGCTAATGAGATCAGTGTTATCAGTTTTTGTCACTGGTTATGAATCTGGTTGGAAGAAAAAATGAAGCCGCAGAGGGCCCCCAGGACTGACTTTGAGAAACCCTGCTGTAATTTGTTTTAGTGTTGGGTTGAATAAGAACATTAACTTTAACATTATTGTTAGCTGGATAGCTCACTAGAACGCTATTTAATATTTTAAGTATTTAAAATTACACATTTAACACAAGTTGATATTAGTGCCCAGTTTAGACAAAATTTTCTTGGTTAGAGTCCATGCTGGGCGTCCCTTACAGAATCCATAAACACCATGCAGGGATTTTTGGTTCCCAAATCAAAGCTTGTTGCCAGCAATTTCAGCACTGATACTATTAGCTCTAAAATCCAGGCTTCAGGCCCAACACCTTAAGATCAAGCAAACAGTTCTAGCAGTAATGTTACCCATTCCCTACCCATTTCACACCAGCACATTGCAGGTAGTGGTGTAGTTCTTGTGGCTGAAAACTATCTAAGTGATGTGAATAATAGCAAACTATCCCAACCATACTAAATGAATGTTTGGTCAGACGTCTCATGTTGGTACCAATCAGAGCCATGGTTGGTATACTCAGCCCAGCTACATGCATGTTTTGTTTCCCCTGTCAGAAAGTATTTGTTGGCGCAACTAAGAGAGATGTGGTGTTCATCAAGACAGGAAATAATAATTGTAAAGCCGCACTGGGAAAGGAAAGGGGATTCTAAAAGCACACATCTAATTAATGGCATTTAAATGCAGCAAAGAAATGGGCAGAAATGAAATACAGAGAAAAAACTGATGAAGCTGCAGTATGTTGTGAAACTGTATCGAGAAACACAGTCCAAACAAATGTTGATACTACATTAAAAGCATAGGAGAAGTAGTGCAGCCTCTCTGGGTGAATGAGCCTTCTTTTTGTGGGAGCATTGAATCCACTTAGTGTCACACAAGCAATGATGAAGACATCTCTGTTGGCCTTTTCATTAGTTTGTTTGAATATATATTGTCTGGAACTTGCTGAATTCCAAACTTGCTGAAAGAGCAAAAAAGCATTGCTCAAAACTTAAAATACACATCAAAAACATACAAAATGAGATTATTGACACACTTGCCAGTTTAGTTTTGCATGAAGTGAAAAAGAAATCTGTAAAGGCAGACGTTCTTGGATTCTGCATCAAAAGTGACGGAACTCAAGGTAGATGTAACATAGAGAATCTACCAGTAGTGATACGGTTTGTTTGCAGCTCTGTTCCAGAGGAACATTTAATTGGTTTGCTGGACTTGACTTGGCTAGATGCTGAATATATGGTTGCAGAAATAATCAGACACCTGTCCACTGCGGGTTACAGTCCTGATAATATAATCAGCGAATGTTATGAAGGGGCATCAGTCATGAGAGGGAACAGGGTAGGTAGGTGTGATGATGTCGGTCCCCTACAGACTCCCTCTTCCCACATGGGAGTCTGCTGAACCAACTCTGTCGATAGTTATGACTGAGATGGGCTAACAAATGAGGACAGTTCTCTGATGAAGCCAGAGGATGGTGGAAAAAGTGCTCAAGGGCTTTTATTAAAAACCAGTCAAAACACAAGTAAAACCAACAAAAGTGTCAATTGTGCAGGGTTCTAAAAAACAGTACATATATAAATAAATAAAAATCCAGTGAAAAGTTGGGATAAAAAAATCAATAAATAAATCCGTTAAAAATCTGAGGTTAAAAATGCAGGCTAACTCCTTCTGATCTCAGTCCACCTCCTTCTCACTCTCCCCAGCTCATCCATTGCTTGCGTAGCTGGCAGAGACTCAGCAGCCACAAGCTCCTTTATGGCGACTCCATCTTGACTGCATCCATACATTGCAGCCAGACCGTCCGAGGTTGGCTCTCCTCCCTTCTTCCTTTGCACTCACTTGGTCACACCTCGGAAGCCTAGGAAGTGTACCTGACTTACTGAATCATCATTCCCAAGCCTGCCTTTCACGTTCTTTAACCTCCTTTTGTTTCGATCTTTTTTTTTCCTTGATTTGATTCCTCTTGTCTTTGATTCCTTTCCTTGTGCTGACCTGTATATATACATTCAAGTCTCCGTGGGCGCAGCGCCTTAATCACATGCTGCAGGAAGCCAATGAAGCAATTGAGAGCGATCGCACCGACATGTGCAGCTGCGACTCTTCTCCAACTACCTCATTAACTCCCCATGGGCACGATTGCACACAGTAGAGGGTCGACACATTCCAGATGTGCACTATTAACTATCAACTGCACTTAGCAGTGCTTCGTGCAGTTCAGAAGGAGCCATGTGCAAAACCTTTCTTTTACCACTCTGGGTCAATCCATTCTTTTATCTTCATTATTATTTAGCCCGGAACTAATCCCCCTCGCTTTAAAGGTTACTGGAAATCTGGTGGACAGGTCATTATGATGTGACACAATGCCTTGTTGAGAATCAGGAAGCTATCCTGAACATGTTTTCTGAGGTTTCTGAAGACAGTTGGCACTATGATGGCTATTTTCACAGAAGCAGCAGGGCTTCTGGTACAGTTGAGGAAGCATCATGTTTTTAAGGTTGGAAATTTCCTTGAAAGAATTCTTAGTGTCTTGAAGCTGGTAAATTCCATGTTGCGAGCCCACACTACTGGTGTCTGTCATACTGGGGAGGTCATCAGTGCTTCTCTAGAGATGGTTCACAGGATGATTTTGAAATATCAACAGATACCTGCCCTGCTGCAAAGACAAAGAGAACCATGACCAACCTGCTTAAAGACAGCATTGTTCTATCCACTTTTGGTCAGACTGACTCGGATTCTTTAAGTACTCCCAGCCAGTCTTTGAAGAAATCCCGTCTGAACATTCTGAACAGAGTTATTGAAGAAATGGAAAACAGATTTTCAAAGAAAAAATTTGACCTGATGAGAGTTGTAAATTGTCTTCTTTCTTAGTCAAATTCCTTTCTAGTTTTGACACTCTTGGCCTTCCTCCTCACTGATATGAATGCTTCAACCAATAGTCTGTAGCATGAACTTCCACTAGCAAAACCAATGCTGATAAATAAGTTATGTAAGCCTTTCAACTGGGTGCCAACATATACAGGTCTTATAAGGAAACTTTTCCTAAACTTCATACAATGTATTGTCACACACGTGCGTTTAGGAGACAGCTAAAGGGCCTAGGGAACTGTAATACTACACCAGACAAGGGGGTGGCAGAGTGTGCTGACTGTCTCTCTCAGTTTCTTGTAGACAATTCCTGGGAAATCTCACCTTTTTCCGGCACCTCTGATGATGTCACTTCTGGCTCCGGTGCCTCTGATGATGCCACTTCCGGCACCTCTGATGACATCATTTCCTTCCCCAGTTCTTAAAACCGCCATCTTACCTCAAAATATTCAGTTCTGTTTTGGGCTTTGTCTTGAGAACATCTCTGTTCAAATATTACAAAACTTTTGCAGCTGGAAAATGATATACGGGTGGCTGCCCCAAACCTTTATGATGTCTGAAGTCTCATTCTTATCACAGTATGTAACTGCATTGGTGATGGGTGTATCCTCAGGTGCATGTGAGAATTCGTTCTCTTCACTTCCACGTGCTGACCCATTTCCATCACAACATGCTACACAAGAGGAAGGTCTTAAGATTAATTTTCTTTAAAGGTAGTTAAATTCATGCTCCCATGCTCCATGTAGTTAAATCTGATTAGAATTCCAAATACTGGGCAAACTTATGAACCTTGCAAAGATATTTGGGAGGTTATGGAAATATGCCAGCCCTGACATAGGAAAAAAAAGCTTATAACCATTATAATTAATATAACACCTTCTGACTTCCATAGACAGAACACGGTATACGTTGAAGAAGATTGAAGCATATTATCATACTTGAGAGCTGCTGGACATAGCACCTCTGCCTTTAAGATGTTCACAGTAGCACCATATCTTGAGTGAATTGTACACCAAAGTATTGCTAGTAAATTGACAGTAATTAGTATTGATTGGCACACAAGCTAAATAGGCTTCGTTTTAAGCAGCCAAACTCTGTTGGGTATTTTAGTACATTATATATGTGAGACAAATATAAAATATTTTTACTTCATTAAATACATTCAGAAGCTTCATGCTTTAAAAATCTGTTCCTATTCCATTTCAGCTGCCCTCTCCCACCATTATGATCAATATTTTCTATATTTTTAGGCTTATGAATATGGAATTTAGTAGTTAAACACATTCAAAACTAAATGTAATGATTAATATCTTACCTTGGAAAGTGCTAATCAAAATTATGAAGAAAATAGCAATAGTCTTCTGATACATCTTTAATGCACAAGTTTTCATCTGTGTTACCTGGTGAATGTTCTGTTACCACTGTAACAAAGGAAAATATGAAGGAAGCATAAACATGGAGCTCTTAAATACACCTAAAGAGGCAACCTGGCCAGTCTGATCATCTGAATTAATCTAACAAGAAATGAATGCCATTATATTTGGGAAAAGATTAGATTAGATAAAGTTTATTAATTCCAAGGGGAAATTTAGATGCGTACAGCAACAGAAACATAAAAACAAGAATACAGATTCATAGAACAAATACCACAATCAATGGATTCATCAATCAATCAATAAATAATGTACATTGCTAGAAATTGCAAAATTAACTTAAAGAGTATGAGAATTTAGATTTCGCTTAGGGCTTTGGGAGGAACCATTGAATTGCCTGGTAGCAGCAGGGAGAAAAGCTCCACAGAGGCGCCTCTTAGCACACTGTGGTGAAGTAGGATTTTGGCTCCTAGAGGGGATGGAGAGAATTTTTCATGATGGCATTCTATTTTGCCATCATCCTCTTTTCCACAACAGTTTCCCATTTGTTCAGGGTTAGCTCTGTGATGGAACAGCTTTCCTGATACATTTGTTGAGGCATTGTGGATCCTTTGTTTCCCCAGGAGATTGCAGCATAGAACAATACACTAGGTAATGCTGACTAAGACAACATTTCCAGCAACTTGCTGCATACATGAAAAGCCCTAGAGAGTACTGTTTTCTCTAGCCCTTCTCATAGATAGTCACTGTATTTATTGTTAGACCAGTCCAGTTTGTTGTGTATATGAACCCACAGGTACCACTTCCACGTCCTCCCTTTGTACAGTAACTGGTCTTAATGGCTCTTTGGCATGCCGGAAGTCCACTACCAGCTCTTTTGTCTTGCTGATGTTGAGTTGCAGGTTCTTGTTAATGTACCACAAGACAAATTCCTCCACAACATTCCTGTACTCTGATTTGTCTCCATTATTAACGCAGCCTATTGTGGAGGAGTTCATATAGAAGTTCCTGTAGTTGGCAAGCAGTGATATTATACTGAAAATCCATTGTGTAGAGGGAAATCAGGAAGAGAAACAGGACAGTTCCCTGAGGTGCTCCATTATTACACATCACTATTTCTGACACACAATCCCTGAGCCTCACAAAATGCTGTCTGTTAGTCAGGTAGTCCATGATTCAGTAGATTGTGTGGTCATCAAGATGCAAAGCCTTGAGCATTTTCTCCAGTGGATGAGGCAAAATGGTGTTAAAAACACTGGAAAATTTAAAGAACATTATCCTGACTGTGGTGCCAGCTTTGTCCAAGTGGGAGTAGGCCCTTTGGAGCATGTAGATCACAGCATCTTCCACACATATCTTTATCTGATAGGCAAAATGCTGAGGATCTAGATGTCCTGAAATCAAGAGTCATAGTTGTTTTAGGGCCAGCCTCTCAAAGGTCTTCATGATGTATGAATTAAGATCAATTGGTCTGAAGTTCAAGGGATCACTGGAATGTCCTTTCTTTGGCACTGGGACCACGCAGAATGTTTTCAAAGCTGGATAACCTTCTACAAACTCAACAAAAGGGAGAACAGGCACTGAAGGACTCCACAGAGCTGGCTGGCACATGTTTGCAGCACTCTGGAGCAGCCATGTTCATGCAAAGTTTTCTGAGCTCTCCCCTCACATGATCCACACAGACACATAGTCTAGGAAGTGGAGTGGAGACCACAGTAGTGATGTCATTGTAGAGGAAGGTTGTGCAGGGTGCAGGTGACAGTAGGGATTCCAGAACCTCCTCAGCTTGCACATAGAGACTAGCAGTACTGGGTCAGGGCTGTACTAACAAGAATGAGCTAGATGTGTTGTACAATTGGTTCAGTTTATTAGCTCTGTTCTTGTTCCCTTCCTCTGCATGTTTTATTGCCTGTTTGTAACCAGTGATAGTCCTCATAAAGTTCTATACTGATATTGTTCTACTGTGACGTATGCTCAAGTCTGTCTCTGTAGTAGGCTTTCCCCCATAGATCTCCTTCCTAATTTCTGACTACATTTGCTTGATATCATTCTTATCTCCAGACCTGAAGGCTCTCTTCTTTTTATTCGGTAAGGATTTCAGTTCTTTTGTGATCTATGGCTTGTTGTTGGGAAAACTGTGCAATGCCTTTGTGGGAACTGTGTTATCCACACAAAACTTGATGTTGTCTGTCATGTGATTCACAAAGCATATCCTAGTCAATGTTCTGGAATGCACCCTTCAGAGCCTCCTCAGCATTCACTGTCTATTCCTGCACTGTCCTAGTGGTGGCTGGCAGCCTCTGGGCAATGGGTTTGTATACAGGTGTGAGCTGTACCAAATTATGGTCAGATCTACCTAAAGGTGGCAAACCAAAATATATTGCTTTAACATTAAGTCAAGCATCCTGTTTTCCCTTGTTGTACAATTCATAAACTGGTAAAAACTGATGGTGGAGGAAAGTGAAACATGGTTAAACTTTTTAGAAAATGTGATGGTCAGTAGTGAGTTTGCTTATTAGAGAATATACTGTCTGTTGAGATTGCCACATCGGCTGAAGTGGGTGGGAGGGTTGTAAACTGCAATGAAAACTCTTTTGGTATGAGTATATAATAAGGTCATAAGCCCACCGTGAGCATCTCAACATTCAGGTTTCAAACATGTGTTTTAATTGTAATATCTAGAGATTTGCATCATTCTTCATTCAATGGCAAGTTCACTTCATTTCTTATCATTGCTTTCACTTCTGCTTCTGTGCCACCTGCACAATTGCAAATACATCCAATGCAACTGTGTAGCCCATTGTTTCATCTTAAAGCCAGGTGGGTACTTGTTCTCTTTACGTGGTAGCTCCTTTGGTAGCCCGTGAATTAGCTCTGTGACTATGGGAGACAAAGGGCACAGGTCCAGCAGATGCTGTTGGGTGTGAGTCCTTTCTCACATCTTTGGTTATCCATTACCTAAGACATTTAAAAATTACAGGAGGCACACAGCATATCAATAGCAATAAAACAATGAAGAAACACTTTGTGAAGCCAGTATCATTACATGAATTATGAAAGCTAGGAGTTACTGCAACACCATTTACCTCATTTGAATCTTTATGCTCCTTGTGGCTTCTCTCTATTGTATCATCACTTCTATTCTATATATTGTATATACAGTAGAATACTTCCCCCGGGACAACAGAGGCCAGTCTTCCTGGCTGGCTACACTGCCACAGAGCAGAGAAGCTCAACCCTGCTGTGGCTCATGGACACCGCCAGGGGGTGTGTGGAGAACAGCTGAGCCCTCCTGTGCAGCGCTGCCATCTCACCTGGAAGTGCAGCCGGAAGCTGATCACAGAATAGCTGGAGCACTTCCGGGTCCTCTATAAAAAGAGACAGCTAAAACAACCCAGCGAGCCGGAGTCGGGTGGAAGGAAGACTGAGCTTGCTGGGAGAAAGATTGGAGCCAGCTAGGGAAAAGAAAGAAGGGACTGAGTACTGTGGTGACTGGTGCACTGTGTATTATTGCAGAAAAGGAAATAAAGGTGTGCTTGTGTGACAAAGGCGTGTGACATACAGTATATACATATATATACATATATCTTCTGCCCTCACCACGCATTTGCATATATAGTTATGCAGCAAGCTATACACTCCTTCAACAAACACCCAGGGGGTTATTTCCTACCTTGCGCCCTGTGTTGGCTGGGATTGGCTCCAGCAGACCCCCATGACCCTGTAGTTAGGATATAGAACACATTTTAATGGAAGACAGGACACTCCCCGTCTGGCGTCTGTAAGATGTCAAACTAACACAAACTTAACAAATGGGATCAACCCTGTAAAATAGGGCTGTGTCCCCAGATACTAGAAGAATGACCTCAGAGACTGGTCGCAGGAAAAACTTGCATACATCGTCTTTGACAATCTTCACTTCGAACTTCCTTAATTTTCCATCTTCACTGGAAAATGTTCTCATGATTAACCCAACAGGCCATTCATACCTGTTAACTTTATTATCTTTCATCATCACCACATCTCCTTCTTTTAGGTTTGGTTTCTCATATTTCCATTTGTGATGAGTCTGAAGGTTATGGATGTATTCCCGTCTCCATCGTTGCTAAAAGATATTAGCTAAGATCTGCTGAGTTGCTGAAGAAACCCCAACTTTTTGAGTCAGAAGCATAGCTGGAGTAAGAATAAGTGGTTGATCTGGATCTGTAGACACTGGAACGAGTGGCCTAGAATTGATTATAGCAGTAATCTCAGCCATAAATGTAACCAAAACTTCATGTGTGATCTTCCTTGGTCCTCTTATTGCAAAGAATCGCCTGAGAGCATTAATAAAACTGGAAGTGTTCATTGATTCAATTACCTCAATGTGTATTGCTCGTGTGCACAGGCAAGTATATATTACTGCCTAATGTTTGCTATTTAGGTATCCACCATGTGTTTTTCTTGTGGCTATGGTACATGGACCAAATACAGCTAAATCCCACATTAGTGAAAGGAGGATCCGTGCTTAGGCAATCTATGGGCAAATTTGCCATCCTTTGTTCTTCCCTTTTTCCTCTTAGCTTACGACAGGTCATACAATTGTGAATTGCGCTGCTGATGGCTCACTTTCCCCCGACAAATCAGAAACCAGCTGCTCTTACAGTCCTTTCAGTAAAATGTCTGCCTTGATGCTGCACTTGTTAATGATTGTGTCTCATCAGCAGTCTGACAACATGGTGCTTACCAGGTATAATTACTGGGTGTATTTCATCTGATGGGAGATGTGCCTTAGTCAACCTGCCTCCAACCCAAAGTAGACCTTGTGAGTCAACAAACGGACAAAGTCTAATTAGTTAGCTTTGTTTGCAAATTTCTTTTCCTGACCGTGCATAATTAATTTCTTCTGCATAGGCCTCAGTTTGAACACTAATTAGGATACAAGCTTTGGCTTGCTTAAACTGTTCCTTGGTAAAGAGTTTGTTGCAGACATGCCAGCCATGACAAGCGTTATTCTTTGTTGCTAGTTTGAAGATATGAGCGATGTGTGAGAGGTGAACAATAGCCATACAAAGTGATTTCCAGCTTGAAAACCGCTCAAAACATGCACTGCCAAGCTGGTTGTATGGCGTTTGTGAGACATACGCAGTTACCTCTGGACGTATCCCCACATCAAATGCAGGATCAATGAGGTCAAATACTTCTGTCTGTAACTGATTTTGTCTTGCGTCACCCAAGAAAGCAGGTCCAGTTAACCATGAAGAACAAGCAAGCTGATTTGCTGGAAGTGCTCTTGTTGCGTGATCAGCTGGGTTTAGATGGGTGGGAATATAATTCCTCTGACTTGGTTGAGATGAGTGCTTAATACAGTGGATTCGGTTGTGGAAATAAACATAGAACCTTCTGGTTTCATTAAATATATAGTCAAGCACCACTTTGCTGTCCGTGAAAAACCTTGTGTCATCCAGGTTCGTGTCCAGTTATTCAGAAATCATCTTTGCAATCTCTACTGCAAAGATGGCTGCACAGAGCTCTAGCCTTGGAATGGTAAGTTCTGGTTTTGGAGCTAGTTTTCCTTACCAAAGATGAAACCAACTTCAGCCTTTCCTTTGGCGTCTGTGACTTTAAGGTAAGCTACTGCCCCAATTACTTTAGTTGATGCATCACAGAAGATACAGATCTCTTTCCTTTGAGCTGACAAAAATGAGAGTGATGTGTAAAGTCTGGGTACTGTAAATTCTTTGAGATGCTGAAGGGAGTAACTCAAATTCTGCCACTCTTCACGCTTCTCACTGGAAAGTGGTGTATCCCATTCACATACACTACAGGTAAGTTCTCTCAAAATAAGACAACCTTGTATGCTTACAGGAGCAGCAAATCCAATGGGATTGAACAGACTGTTTACCATAGATAAGACACCATGGCATGTGAAGGGCTTCTCACCGGTATCTACCTGAAAGGTTAATGTGTCTTGTGCGAGATCCCACCTAAGGCCTAAACTGCGCTGCATAAAAGGATGGTCTTGGCCAAAGTCAAGGTCACACAGATTGCTGGCTAGATCCTCTCCTGTGAAGGCTTGAATCACTTCAATCCTGTTCGATGCAGTCTAATGCTGTCTTAGATTAGACTAAGCCAACATGTCTTGAGTTCTTTCGAGTACATCAATGGCCTCAGAAACACTGGAAAATGATTTCAGGACATCGTCAATATAGAAATGACTTTCTACGAGTGGTCTTGCTTCAGCACCAAATTCCTTTTCACCTTCTAAAGCTGTCCTCTTTAGCCCATAAATGGCCACTACCGGGGATGGACAGTTGCCGAAAACACGGACCTTCATGTGATAGTCCTCAATTCATCATCAAGTTGGTGGTTGCGAAACCACCAAAAGCGAAGATAGTCATGGTGGTCTCCTCTTACCACAAAGATATGAAACACTTGCTGAATGTCAGCCATCACTGCTATTCACTCTGTCCTAAAGTGAATAAGAACTCCAAGTAGGCTGTTATTCATATCTGGACCTCATATGAGCACATCATTAAGTGAAATGCCTTTATAACGTGCACTTGAATCAAACACAACTCTAATTTGCTGTGGTTTTTGAGGGTGATAAATGCCAAACCTTGGCAAGTAGATAGATAGATAGATAGATAGATAGATAGATAGATAGATAGATAGATAGATAGATAGATAGATAGATAGATAGATAGATAGATAGATAGATAGATAGATAGATACTTTATTAATCCCAAGGGGAAGTACCGCCACTCCTTGGTTTTCTCCAGTTGTGGTTCAATAAAGTGGTTTTTCATTTCGTTTTTTCTTTTTAAAGTGTGTTTGATAGACAAGAGACAGTTAAAGGCTTGTCCTCTGTTGTTAGGAAGAAACTGTCGAGGAGAACGAAATGGTAGCGGGGTCACCCAGCTGTTTGAGTTATCCATGAAAACTTCAGTATTCATTATGTGGAGGAAAGTCTTGTCTTGAAAGTCCTGAGGAAAGGGTGCTAGCTTGTTATCATCCTCTGAATGACTGACGATTAGCTTGCCTAATCTGTGACCAAGAGCTAGTAAATGAGACAGAAGTTGATTTGCCTTACTTGTTTGAGAGCTTCTCTTTCACACAGATACTGCTTTCACAAGGTTGGAAGTAGCTTGGTCGTCCGTTCTCAAGGACACTGGTTTTGAGGACTTGCAAAAAGGGCTTGTGGGTGCCCCCCAAGCAGACATCACCGATAATAACCCGTCCTAGATCTAATCGTTGGGCATAGGGGGCGTTATTTGGACCATTGTATTGACTTCTTACTTTGTTTGCACAGATAATGTCTCTGCCAAGCAACAGAAGAATCTCGGTACAGTGGTCAAGAGGTGGAATGCTTTTAGCAATAACTCTGAGATGAAGATGGTTGTATGCAGCTTCAGGTGTAGGGATTTCATCCCTGTTGTTGGGTATCAAATTGCACTCAATAAAGGTTGGCAGTGTAAGGCGAACCTCTCCATTGACTCCACCTTGAGTCCACCACAAATCCACAGGTTCGTCTTCCAAACATTTCCGTAGTCCCAGCACATGTCTTTAGGGTGTAGGATGTGTTGTCACTCTGGATGTTGAAAATATCAAAAAATGCAGATCTTGCCAATGACACATTACTCTGATCATCTAGCATTGCATACATTTTTACTTTCTTTTTGGGGTTTCCTTTTGGATATACATTTACTAAGCATATTTTAGAACAGGATTTGCCTTGGTGACTTCCGCAGACCTCTGTACATATAGAAGTAGCCACAGTTTCAGCATGTTCAGTTTGCTCCCTACCATACTCTGTTGCAGAGAGGTTAGGTTCTCTTGTAATCCATGGTGCTGGACCTGCATGGAGTGTTGAAATGTGCCGGTCACTGTCACATTCTGAACAGTGGATGACAGCTTTACAGTCTTTAGCTTGGTGGCTTGACGAAGCACAGCATCTGAAAAACTGCTATGTTCCTTAAGAAAGTTCTTGCGTGCTTCATATGGTCTTTCTCTGAAAGCTCTGCAGTTTTTGAAAGCATGAGGCTTATTATGAATTGGACATTTTCTGGACTGATCCTTTATAAAGATTTATCAGAGGAGGTAAGTATAGTAGAGTCTTTAATAGCAGTTTTATTTACTGAGATGGGATTGGTAGGTTTCCATGGTTTGGAAAATGACCCTTCACTTCTGAATGACCCTGCCCTAGAAGTTTGGACAACAAAGCTGGGATCAGTTTCCATCTCTGCATAGCAACACACGCAATTTACAAAAAATGAAAATGGAGGATATTGTACACAATTTTCTCTTTTATACCATGAGCCATGGGAAATCCATTTCTCTTGAAGGTTGTGGGGCAGCTTCTCCACAATAGGATTTATTCCTCTGGCTGTATTGAGAAAACTAAGTCTAGGTAATTAACCATCATTTTTTGCTGCTTCTATTTCAAGGGGCAAGTTTCCGAGCTCTTGAAGTCTTTGATAGTCTTTTGCTGAGACTTTCAGAAAACTATCAAGTCTAGTGAAAAGTGAAGCTTCAATTGCTTCTAGAGAGCCATAAAGTTTGTCTAGTCTTTCCCAAACCCTTTTCAGGCCCGATAGTGGGTGACGAACATGAACTGCTCTGATCCTTTTAACTTGCCATCAAGTCACTTAATAAGAAAGTCTAGTTCTTCACTTGGTCTGAGGTTCAGTCCTTCTATGGCATTGTGAAAGCTAGTTTTCCAGGACAGATAATTGCTGGCTGATTGTCAAACATCTTAAGTCCTCCTGTTAAAAGATCACGACGAGCCAAATATGCTGCAAGGTCAGATATATCTGAAGATCTGCTTGAACAGATGGGCGGGAGCTGGTTTTCTTTAAACACTGCTATATTGAATTGTTAGTGTGCTTTGGAGGCCTTTGCATCAGAGTCAAAATTACTGAAATTTATACATTCTTTAATAAGAAACCTTTGTTTTGATGGTTCTTTGGCAAGAGAATGCAAGAGTTCTGATTGCTGCAACTTTTGTTTGTCATGAAGGGGACCACCAAAGTCTAATCGTGTGGGAGGTGGAGTGATTGTTGCTTCCTGAGTGTTGTAATGAAGTTCTGTGTCATTTTCATTAACAGCAAAATGTGTTTGAATATATTCTCAAGTCTGATGTACTGATTGTTGGGGTTACAGGAGGTATTTAGCTTCACTGATGTGTTTGTCATTTTCTTTAAACGATGCTTCTTTGAGAACCTGTGCTTCTACTAATGCAGCCTCAGCCTCTTCCCTAAGAGCCTTTAAAGTTGCTTCTAAACGTGCCTGCTCTACTTTCATCTCTATCTCTTGCTTGCCGTATGTAGCCTTTTTCCGTGGCATTGCATGGCATTTGTACCTAATTTTTAGGTGCTGAGGATCAGTGTTGTAAGGGTTTGTGTAAGACATTGCTGGCTCTATAGAAACAGACAAACGTGTTTCTGATCCACGTGGCTGCTCTTGAAATGAAGTACATTTTTTCACTCTTCTTCCCTTACCATACTTTGTGTACATAGTTATGCAGCGAGCTAAACACTCCTTCAGCAAACACCCAAGGCACTGGTCATGTTCAGGCATTTAATGAAAGTGATGTGAAACTGTCAAGTAACAAGCAATACTTATCAGAATTTTTTAACTTAATATACATTCTTCTTTAAAAATACCTTCAAATTTAACACAAACTACTTTGTTATTATTTCCTTATGAAATAGCATAAATATTACGAAACAGATTCTTTAGCACAAAGACATCCTACCACTTCATACTCAAATGCATAAAAATAGGCCTGAACAATCATATACATATATATTTACATACACACTAAACATTTGCAAAATAGTAAAAGAAACAACTAAAACTCACAACAATGTATATACTAATAAAGAAACAAAATACCTACAGACTATGCCTTTACAAAGGCAAATAAACAGCAGATGGATATGGATGTCTGCCACCTGCTTCTCCATGTGCTGTTTGCTTCAAGATGGAGTCTTAAGAACAGTATAATACAATAGCTAATTTAGCCACTAGAGGTCCCCTACGAACACATTTTAATGGAGGACAGAACAATATATATATATATACTAGCAAAATACCCGCGCTAAGCAGCAGGAGAAGTAGTGTGTTAAAGAAGCAATGAAAAGAAAAGGAAACATTTTGAAAATAACGTAACATGATTGTCAATGTAATTGTTTTGTCACTGTTGTGAGTGATGAGTGTTGCTGTCATATATATATATATATATATATATATATATATATATATATATATATTTACACACACACACACATAAACATATATATATACATATCTATACATATACACATATATATACACACACACATATATACATACACACACATATATACACACAAATATATATATATATATATATACATACATACACACACACATATATAAACATATATATACATATACATACATATCTACATATATACACACACAGCTATTTCAGATCAGTGCAATACGCTGCTTGTTAAAACGGATAACTCCGCTCTTACGTGCAAGTCTGCGTGGATATTATGAACTATCGTATTTGTTCAAGTTCTATTTAAATTTTAAATAGAAGGAATTTTTATTTAGTCGACAGAAATATCTTTGGTAGGAATGGTAAAACAGACAGGAATATTATTCGTGAATAAATCAACTCAAACCTTAAACAACTTATAATATTTTGCTCTCCATAAAAATATATCCTGTCTAAATTATACAAGTTAGAAATAAAGTAAACGTTAAAAGAACAAACATTCAAATTTCTTTACTCTTATGTAATTTTATATAAAAATAAACTTAGATTTTAAATATCCCAAAAGATTTTGCTCTCCATAAAAATATATCCTGTCAAAATTATACAAATTCAAATATGAACATGCTGCATAACAAAACCTGGAAATATAAATAAAATGTGTTCCTTTCAGCAATAACAAATCAAATCATTCAGTTGTCTTTGCTCATATGTCATTTTAGAGCTGGACGCCTGGCATCTTTTTGGCCACAGGTTCGTTTCTGTTTGGTGTGAGGTTCTGTGTTGTGGAGATTCTCAGGATGGATTGCAGGTGCTCATCAGTGAGGCGACTCCTGTGTGCTGTTTTGTTAGTCTTTATCACTGAGAAGAGCTTCTCACACAGATATGTGCTACCAAACATGCACAAGGTTCGAGCCGCATGTAGACGGACTTTTTTTGTTCTTCAAAGTCACCAAAGCGCCGTGCAAACTCAGTGCGCTCAGTTTATCAGCAAAGTGCGATTTGGGAACACCGTAGTGACGACTTGGTTTAACATTACTTGGCAACAGGGAAAGTGGGGAAATTGCACTGGTGCATTTGTGTCTCCCATAAAAGCAGCTTCACTTGAAATCACTTTGTGATTGTGCACGGGTAAAAACGTCCGCTGAAGTGTCAGATTCTTATTTAATTCTTCTGCTTTCTGTATCTTCTGCATTGCATTCAGGTTACCCTGATGTTTTGTCTCATAGTGCCGTCTTAGATTAAATTCTGTAATTACAGCCACATTAGCTCCACAAATGAGACACACGGGTTCAGTAAACATATACTCAGCCTCCCATCGGTTTTAAAGGCTCTATTTTCAGAATCAACTTTTCTCTTCAGCATCGTGAGCTAGCTTCGCAATAACTTGCAGCATCATAAGCTAGACTTGATTAACGCGTAAGTGTTACGGCAAGGCAGCTGAAGCGCTGCATTATGGGATCTGTAGTTTATTGTGTTACCAGCGCTTCATATACCCGGCATTAATAACAATAATACAGTATATAAAATGATCTCGGGCGGATATAATTACGCCGGGCGGATGTGGCCCGCCCTTGAGTTTGACACATATGGACTAAATAGAACTTGAAAATATATATTTTTTTAAATGTGATCGCGCAATTCAGATAGAGTTGACGCGCACTACAGCCTGCATGCCTCAATAAGTCATCCTCCCTCGCTCTTACTTTTTACCGCTCATCTAATGAATACACTGAGTATGGCTTTACCAAAACAATCATTGATGGCGAATAAAGTATCCATTATTCGAGTATGTAGATCGGGATATATATATATACATATATATATACCCGTGTATCGCAGCGGAGAAGTAGTGTGTTAAAAAGCTAGAAAAAGAAAAGGGAACATTTTAAAAATAACGTAACATGACTGTCAATATACAGTATTTGTTTTGTGAGTGTTACTGAGTGTTGCTGTCATCAAGGATTTGATTATCATTATTTCTTTCAATCAGGTTCGTATTTGTAGGATGTGTTGTGTTCAAGTTACATTCCGTGTTTGTCAATCGCTGTAAAGATGACAGGTTTCATTCATCGATTCGTTTCTTACTGCATCAATAAACAGCTCGTCTTCTTCTTTATCTGAGACCTGACACACTGCATGCACGGTTTTTTACACTGTCTTCCTTTAGCGGACATTGACTTTTTCCAACGTGTGCTTTGTTTCCAGTAGCTGGATTTATGAATATGCTTGTATGTATCAGACGCTTCATATTTTTGCTGCCTTTTCAATTGTGTAATTCGGTTTTGTTCAGCTCTTTGGAACTGTTGCTTTTATCTGTGCACTGCGCCAGTTCACGTGAGCCTTCGGTGTACATGCATCGAAGGTTCCCAGCTGTGCTGGTGCCATCTCGTGCTATGTCCATGGCTGTATTTAATGTTACCTTAGTCCTGGCACTTAAAACTTTCTCTCGCAGTTTCGCTGAGTTTGTACCAAACACCACCCTGACCATCTCATCTTCCTCTGCATAAGCACAGTCCTTAACCCGTGAATATTTAGTGGAGTTTGCTATTGGATTGCCGCTGACGGACGGCCTTATATGGGCAGGCACTAAATTACAAACGCCAGCGCAGCCTGTCTATGAACTTAATTTAAAGTGTAGGTTTACATCGTGCTTTGTTTCCAAGTAGCAGAACTCATGAATATGGTTGTATATGTCACTCGCCGCTTCTTATTGTTTCGCTGCCTTCTAAATTATATAATGCATGTTTTCTTCAGCGCTTTTTGGAGGTCTTCCTGGTTTTCTATGTACTGCGTGATTACGTGAAGGCGTGATGATGTCACACGAAACTCCGCCCCCACAGCGTTCAAGCTCATCTCCATTACAGTAAATGGAGAAAAACAGCTTCCAGTTATGACCATTACGCGTAGAATTTCGATATAAAACCTGCCCAACTTTTGTAAGGAAGCTGTAAGGAATGAACCTGCCAAATTTCAGCCTTCCACCCACATGGGAAGTTGGAGAATTAGTGATGAGTCAGTGAGTGAGTGAGAGTGAGTGAGTGAGTGAGTGAGTGAGGGTGAGTGAGTGAGTGAGTATATATATATATATATTATATATATATATATAAAGCATTCAAGCAGGATAAAAGGACAGCCATTATTGGTGCAATGTTTGACGTTAAGTCAAAAAACAAAAAGAGAAGTTATTGGATCATTATTGTTAAATTTGTTATTTTTTGCACTTTCAGTTTTGGCCTTGTTTTAATTAACTGCTTATTTTAACATCACAGTTCAACCATGTTGTTTTTTAATTTTGACCATGGCCCTTGACATTTTGTGTTTTGCCGCGTAGCTGCCATTAAGCTGGTATTGTAGACAGTACACCAATTCTGCCATAGTAGGACATTTTGGACGGTATTTTGACATTCATTTTTTTATTAAATTTTGCCTCTTTTGTCTTTGAGTTTTTAATTTTTGCATAGTTAAGACTTCTTTTTTTCCTTTTAGGCATTCCATCACCTTCTTTGCAGAACATGCAGCAAGTGTGGGGACAAATTTATAAATTAAATATATACTGTAAGCAAGCAAGCGAGGAGAGTGTGTTGAGTAGGTGGAAAGAGTACTTTGAGAGGATGATGAATTAAGAGAACAAGAAAGAGAAGAGGTTGGATGATGTAGAGATAGTGAATCAGAAAGTGCAACAGATTAGCAAGGAGGAAGTAAGGACAGCTATAAAGAGGATGAAAAATGGAAAAGCCGTTGGTCCAGATGATATACCTGTGGAAGCACAGAGAATTTTAGTGAGAGGATGTCTGAGGAGTGGAGAAGAAGTGTACTGGTGCCGATATTTAAGAATAACGGGGATGTGCAGGACTTCAGTAACTAAAGGGGAATAAAATTGATGAGCCACAGCATGAAGTTATGGGAAAGAGTAGTGGAAGCTAGGTTAAGTGAGGTGATGATTAGTGAGCAGCAGTATGGTTTCATGCCAAGAAAGAGCACCACAGATGCGTTGTTTGCTCTGAGGATGTTGATGGAGAAGTTTAGAGAAGGCAAGAAGGAGTTGCATTGCGTCTTTGTGGACCTGGAGAAAACATATGACAGGGTGCCTCAGAGGGAGCTGTGGTATTTTATGAGGAAGTCGGGATTGGCAGATAAGTATGTAAGAGTTGTACAGGATATGTACAAGGGAAGTGTGACCGTTTTGAGGTCTGCGGTAGGAATGACGGATGCATTCAAGGTGGAGGTGGGATTACATCAGGGATCGGCTCTGAGCCTTTATGAATTTGCAATGGCGATGGACAGGTTGACAGACGAGATTAGACACGAGTCCCCGTGGACTATGATGTTTGCTGATGACATAGTGGTCTGTAGCAATAGTAGGGAGAAGGTTGAGGAGACCCTGGAGAGGTGGATATATGCTCTAGAGAGGAGAAGAATGAAGGTCAATAGGAATAAGACAGAAAGCATGTGTGAGAATGAGAGGGAGGTCAGTGGAATGGTGAGGATGCATGGAGTAGATTTGGCGAAGGTGGATGAGTTTAAATACTTGGGATCAACAGTACAGAGTAATGGGGATTGTGGAAGAGAGGTGAAAAAGAGAGTGCAGGCAGGGTGAAATGGGTGGAGAAGAGTGTCAGGAGTGATTTGTGACAGACGGATATCAGGAAGAGTGAAAGGGAATGTCTACAGGATGGTAGTGAGACCAGCTATGTTTTATGGGTTGGAGACGGTGGCACTGACCAGAAAGCAGGAGACAGAGCTGGAGGTAGATGAGTTAAAGATTTGCATTGGGTGTGACAAGGATGTATAGGATTAGAAATAAGTACATTAGAGGGTCAGCTCACGTTGAACACTTGGGAGACAAAGACAGAGAGGCGAGATTGCGTTGGTTTAGACATGTGCAGAGAAGAGATGTTTAGTATGTTGGGAGAAGGATGCTAAGGATAGAGCTTCCAGGGAAGAGAAAAAGAGGAAGGCCTTTGAGAAGGTTTATGGACGTGGTGTGAGAGGACATGCCAGTGATGGGTGTAACAGAACAAGATGCAGAGGACAGAAAGATATGGAAGAAGATGAGCCACTGTTGCAATCTCTAACGGGAGCAGCCGAAAGAAGAAAAAAACTGTAAGCAAACTAGAACCTACTGAAAACCAAATAACACTTTTATGATTTAAAGGTTTGTGTATTCATAAACAACAATGAAATGTGACTATAAAACTGCAAATGTATCAGGGACTGTGCAGTTTAAAACAACATGAGGTATGAGCATTTTGTCAACTTTTGCAACGGTTGAAGAAATGTGAGTAGGGGGAGTCATCATATGGTGTGCCAGAACCTCTTTGAGACCTTTTAAATGTCTCAACAAAATCTACAAATGTAAAACAGCACTGCAGTTCTTTAATGACATCTATAATCCAGGTTCCTAAAACACAAGCATTCTAAATAAATAGAAGGTAAAGCCCAAAGTGAAAATATAACACAATATCAGAGTTGTACCTCAACAAACTATGTGATGTGCATGCCACTTTCATCATTTATCTTTTCATTATACATAAAAACATTGTAAAGAAATATCTTACACCATATACTGTATCCCTTGTGGCGGGTGGCTGGCGGTGGTACCCAGCCAGGACGCCTGGAAGGACCGGGAGAGGGACTACACCTCCTCTGGATCAAGAGGTGACAGCCACCCTGGTTTGTATGGTGGCCACGGGAACAGAGCATGGAAGTGCAACCCTATAGGGGCCCGTGGTCACTTCCAGGGGGCGCCCAGATGTCTCAGAAGCCCTGGACATCACCACTTCTGCCACCTGCTGGCAGAAGGAAAACCAGGGACACCCGGAGTGCTTCTGGTTGCTTGTGTGGCACTTCCACCACACCAGGAAGTGCCATAGGAAGCTCATCAGGAGGCACCTGGAGCACGTCCGAGTGGACTTAAAAGAGGCCGCCTCCCTCCATTCGTCAGCTGGAGTCAGGTGGAAGAGGACAGAGCTTGGAGGAGAGTAGTGGAGGCGGTGAAGAGAGGCATAGAAAGAGGCCTGAACTGAGGGTGTGTGGTGCAGGGGCACGGGGTTGTGTGTGGTTTTTGTAAATAGTTGGGCAATGTATAATAAACATGTGTGTTGATTTGAACCATCGGTGTCTGCCTCTCTGTGTCTGTCGTGGGTCTCCACACTCTCAATCATATAAATATCAATACCTCCAATCCCAGTCAATCAAGAAGCAGAGAAAATCATTTAGCAGTCAAATAGGAAAACTAATATATCATGTATGGCTAAACTCCATCCATCCATCCATCCATCTTCCTGGCCCACTTATGCAGAGTATGGTCATTGGGCAGCTGGAACCTATCATGGCAATCACTGGTGCAAGAAAGGAACAGAACCTGGATAGGGATCTATGCCAATCCAACAAAGGATGAACACACACACTCCCAATTATACACAACAGGGTCAATTTAGCATCTGCAATCCAGTTCTACATTGTACTAATTACAAAATACAGTTAGTATATACGAAAATGTGGAGTTGATTAAACTTACAGAAAACAAAGTAGAAACTGATTAACATAAACGGAAAGCAACGATGCCTGTCCGTTAATTAACTGATGATTCCAAATGGTTTTTTTTTTGGATTGAGCACAACCATCTTATGTGAGTCACTCAGATACAATGTTACACCAGACCTGGCTTTAGGAGAGGGCTCCGGTATTTCAGTTCTGGGCACAGCTCACTTTAATTAAGTTAGAACTATTACAAGAGTCACTTATGGATTGTTCTTAATCTAGAAGTGTTCTGCACTTCACTTCAGCTGCACACGTCACCAACAGGTTTCAACCTGCCAACAGTTGTGACAGGTGAAATTAATCTTTCTGAATCATCAACACATTTGAAATGATTGTGCAGGAAATTAATTAGTGTCAAAAATAAAACAACAAATTATACATACTAAAAATACTGTTACAACACCTCTCTCACTATAATTCAGTACATTTTTCTCATAAATAGTCCCCTCTAGTTTCTTACTTTTTATCAGTTATTATTATAACTAATATATCAAAAGTAAATGTTTCATGTGTATAAGAAAACCAAATATTTAACTAACAATTTCAATTGTTTTTATGACTAACAATACAAGCAATGGTTAGATTTCAGGTTCAGGGATTTGAGCTATTAAATATTAAATTAATCAGGTGGAATTTATGCTTACTTTAATTGTTAGGGGACACAGAGTCAAGATAAATGTGTTAGTGACTGGGATTGTGTTTATGTAACTAAAAGATGGGTTGTGAAATTTTACAGACAGGAGAAGTAGCATTTTTATTTAAGGAACTTGTTTATTATATCCTGCTGTGGCTAACACTACTTTGTTACTGATCACCTATTCCAGTACTTTGCAACCTTTTCTATGCCCCGCTCATCTAGAAAATGTTTGATTTATGTTCACATTCCTTACAAAAGTAATATCACATTGAAGATGAAGATGTCTAATTTATAATTTTTGAACCACAAACAGAACAGTACTGTGGAGTGAACAAACTGAACTAAAAAAAATAACTTCACTGCATAAAATGTAATCTACCTATACAAATCTCAATAATCTTGCAAATGTGTCCCCTGTGAAAATTAGACACTCAATTGACGACCTGGGGGTTGGGGCTTCAAGTGTCACAAGGCAAAGACACATTATTAATGATCAAGGGGTTTGGAAGATTGGAGAACCCCATGAAGCAATGGCGGGGCATGCTGCTAAGCTATGAAACACATTTGACACGCTTTGTCCCCCTATAACACCTGCACTGCAGTTCAAAAACAGATGCTCTGCACTGTTAAAATTGCTGCAGTACTGCCAGGACCATTAGGAATTAGGGATGGGCTGACCGTAAGCAGCAGATGTTGCATCCATTTCAGTTCCTCACCTGGCAAAAGTGATAATCAAACCTTCAAGTCAGTGACGATTAGGGCGTACATTGAAATCAATACTAGACCTTGCTCTTCTCTATGGATCATTCTAAGGTCCAAATTCCCTTGTATTAAAAAAAGTTATTCATCCTTACAAGCAATCTTTCCACAGCAAGGAACCCGCAAGAATGCGCATTTCTGCAGCTCATTCACAGGTGACAATTGCACACGATGCTTGATCATTTTCAAATCACAGAACAGGAGCAGTATCTAATAAATAACCTACAAATGATTGCACATTGCAAGACGCTGATTGTATCATGATAAAGCAGAACAATGCACCTTGCTTAGTTTTAGTGAAATGCGATGCTGCCGTTGCTTTGTTGCACCACAAGAAATGCCATCTCGATCCTCCTGGGGGTGCAGGCACCTCAGATTGTGAACCCCTGACCTATCTGGACCTTGAAGGAATGTGTTCACCATGGAAAAATTTTTTTGACAAAGCCAGACACTTTTTCTGAAAGCAGGCCCTGATGTGCATATCCTGCTGCTCTTTGTTGCCGCACTACTGAAGTGAACCTTTAATTCAGATATCTCATTCCACCACAGAGGCACCTGTAACAATATTTGAAACATATTTGAATGTTACACTGAAATAAGAAGTGATTTATTAGAGGGTTACTCAAGTTTTAGCGTGTTGTGTCTATGCACTTGTATGATGTGAGAGGAACTCAAGTACAGAAATCTTTGAAAGCTAACGAGTGTTTGACATGGCTTCAACACAAGAACATGTTTGTTGAAACATGGTGGCACCAGTATGGCAACATACCGAGTTTTGGTAAAACTGAAGAGAAAAAAAAAGAATCGGAAGCTATTACAGCCAACGTAAGCTGCACAAGACGTAAAGAATCCCAATTGCCAGTTTCCAATGGGATCCCAAGGTAAAGACAAAGAGCGTTTGTGAGTAGAATTAAACATTTTATAAGACAGTGAATACAATTGTTCATTGGCGAAGATGAGAAGTGTACTGAAGCCTACTGGAAAAAACAGACTTTGATGATTCTAATTAAACCCTTACCTGGAGAAGATGGAAGGAAGAATTCACTCTGTATAAAGACCTTACAGTGGGTGATGAAACAGAGGAGTACCAAGTGAAACTTTTACATTACCTAATTGGTGAATAAAGGCAGAGAAGTGTACCAAACTCTGTGGGTTGGTACAGAAGGGGGTGTTATTCATACTGTAGATGAGGTTGTAGCAGTACTAGACAGATTTTGCGATCCCAAGAAAAATTAAACAATAGAAAAATACAATTTCTTTACATGCAGTTTGAGCCAGGATGAGAGCCTGGACAAATATTGAACGGAATGGAAGACTCTTGCTGGCACATCGAACTTAGGGGTGATCACAGACTCTCTTATCTGAGACAGAATAGTGTGAGGGAAATGGGACTCCCATTTAAGACAGTATCTACTCAGAGACCCTAACCTTATCCTTGATAAGTGTATGCAGGTAGGAAAAGCTGCAGAGCTGTTGAGACAAAGAGTGAAAGTCATTGAAACTCAGACTTCCACAACAGAACAAATTATGTCAGCAAATAAAAGCAGAGACGAAAAGGAGAACCCCTTGGTGAAAGAGGCATGATACAATGCAGATACTGTGAGAGGAAGCACGAGCGCAACAAGTAGAAATGCCCTGCCTACCGGCAAAAGTTCAAACAGTATGGCGAAAACTTTGCAGTTCTTTGTAAAGATACAGGGATAAACAAATAAGCAGCAGTCCTCACTATGGGACATGCTGATGCTGATACAGAAGTGAGGATGAAGTAATGACTATCACCTTGGGCACTGGGTCAGGGAGCATTAACATGGTGCATTCCAGCACAACTGTTTATGCAGTAAAGCATGTCAACAAAAAGCCAGTCTGATTTCAGTTGCATTCTGGTGCTACTTGCAAAATAATTCCATCAAATATACTGAAGGGCACAGAGATGCATGCTTGCAACCAGGTATTAGTAAAGTACAATGAAACAACTCTAACACCACTTGGGAGGTTAATTTTAGAAATCACTAAACCGCACAATGGATAAAGAAACAAACTGGATTTCATTGTAGTTGAGAAAGGTGTATACAAGCCCATCCTAGGTGGTAAGGCATGCCAAGAAATGGAGTTGATTACAGTGATTCATCAGAATTTTATGGCGATTGACAAGGCAAAAGTATGGATGAGGGAACAGATAGAACTGGATGCTGATGTCTTTCATGAAGATGGTATTTTTGAAGGAAAACTGAAACTTGAAGTGGACAATAGTGTGGAACCTGTGAAATTATCAAAAAGAAGTGTTCCCACAGCCCTTTATGAACTATTCAAGGAAGAATTAAAAGACCTACAGACAAAAAGTATTACAGCTCTAGTGGACAAAAGCACAGAGTAGATTAGTAAGATTGTGGTAGTGCAGAAACAATCAGGAAACTAGAAGTGTGCATTGATCCCAAATCTTTAAACAGGGTGTTCAGGAGAAGCCATTATGTATTTGCCTAGAATTGAGGATGTATTGCCTAATCTGATAAAGCACATGTATTCTCTGTTTGTGATGTGAAAAATTGATTCTGGCATGTGGAGTTGGAAGAATAATCCAGCTACTGCACCACATTTGCCACGCCAATGGTTCGCTACAGTTGGCTATGTATGCCAAAGGGAATTAGCCCAGCACGTATAGAATTCCAGGAGTCAAAACTATTGCAGAGGAAATACTTATTGTGGGTGAGAGAGATAACAATGAGGAAGAAATGTTTTTAAACAGATTCAGGCTGAACCCAGGCAAACTGCACCTCTGGTTGAAAGAAGTCCCCTACATAGGTCACCTCCTCATAGCTGAGGCAGTAACGATTGACCCGAAGAAAGTGACAGCCATTAGACAGATGCCAAGACCTAACCTAAAGATGTCATGGGAATACAGCATCTTCTGGGCATAGTTAACTGTCCTCTATGGAAGAAAAATTGGACTTAGGCTTCATATAGGCATTTAGGATAAAGTGTTTGGATATGCTTTCCATATTAAAATATAGCATCCACCTTTTGAAGTATAAAAAGGTTAATAAATGTCAGGAAACCAGATAAAGGTCAAATGAACAACAAAGACAAGAATATACCAGGAGCAGGTTGATGTAATACACCAAATGTATGATTAAAAGATCAGCAGATGTCCTGTAAACAATAAAACTGGACAGTTGTCACATACACAGAGATGTCAAGAGTAATATCTAAACTAAGAGATATTGAAGAACAACGGCATAATGGAGAATGATATTTATTTAGGCTGATTGTGCTCTATGCTAAACACCTCATGTCTTTTAACTAGAGTATGATACAGTATGTAAACATTTATCAGCACTGTTATATAAATTCAGTTATCAATAAGTATGAGCTTCTGCTTTCATTAAGTAACATTCTCATGCGATAACAGACTGCTGCGAGAAATGCTCCCTCCTCAGCAAGGTGCTGCAGGTGTAATAAATCACACAGATGGACAAGCATTTCTCCTGCCTGATTACTGAATAAAAGGTTTAATCAGATTTGTCCTGTTAGAGGATAAGTTTCTTGCTGTCCTGTTAAAGAATAAGTTTCTTTCTTTAATTAAGAAGTGATTTTTACAACACTTGCCAGATTCTGCAACCACACCTCTGTGTTATGCGAGCCCTTACAGCTTACTTACAAAGATGCATTGTGGGAATGGATGGAAGTTCATGAATAGGCATCTGAAAGGTCAAAGAGGTTATCTCAGAGGCCCCAGTGTTAAAGTATTTCAACCCATTGTAACAACTTACCCTACAATGTGATGCATCAGAAAGCGGGCTTGGAGAAGCCTTGATGCAAGAAGGACAACCCATTGCATATGCAAGTAGAGCACTGACAAACTGGAAAGGATTATGCACAAATTGAAAAAGAGTTGCTGGCAGCAGTGCTAGAAATGGAAATGTTTCACCATTTCATGTAGACATGAAGCCATATAATGAGGAAACCCCTACTAAGTGCACCATAAAGGCTGCAATGCATGATTATGAGACTCCAGTGGTATCACGTCAAGCTTCCTTATAGGCCAGAAAAGCAGAGCCTATCTTAACATCCACAACAGGGGATCGGTGGACTATGAAGTGGAGTTGTACTTGACTGTATCAAGTGAGAGACTGAAGACTATTCAGAGACCCACTGAATTAGACAATGAGCTTCAAGCCTTAAAGAATGTGATTCTGCATGGTTGGCTGGAAGTGAAGGAACATCTGCCTATTAACATAACCAACTACTTCCACAATCAGGATGAGTCTAATGTACAAAACAGAGTAATTTTTTACAGCTGAAAGATTTATCATACCAGCAGCCCTAAAACTGGAAATGATGCAAAGGGTCCATTCTCCTCATATTGGAACTGAAATATACCTGAGACAAGGCCATAACTGTACTTATTGGCCAGGCATGAATGCACAGTTGAAAACATTCATGGAACTATGCAGTAAATATTCAGTGGTTGTGGGGGGGATTAAACAGCAGAAAGAAACCCTGAGAACTCATGGACAACCAACATGGCCCTGGGAAGAATAGGGACTGATTTGTTCCACCTCAATGATAGAGACTACCTGAAAACAGTGGATTACCTATCTAACTTCTGGGAAGTGGAATATTTAGAATACACGAACTCAGAACAGTTTGTCATTATGGAATCCTGGAGATAGTGTTCTCTGACAATGGCCCCCAGTATTTGTCAGAAGAATTCAAAAAAAGTCATCAAAACCTGGGACTTCACACACAAAACACCCGCAGCTGGAAAGTTGAGGGGGCAGTGAAAACAGTAGAAAGGCTGATGGCCAAGGCAAAAAGTGCTGGAAGTGATTCATACCTAAGAATGCTGGATCACAGAAATATACCCTGCCAAGGAACAGATAGCAGCCCAGCAATGGCACTGATGGGCAGATGCACTAATACTGCTGCCAATGAGTGACAGCTTACTACAACCAGTAAAGACAGAGGGTAAGCAGTCGAGGTATGCAAGCAGCCAGCTGCAACAGAGTCAATATTATGGCACCTCAGCTAAAGATCTCCCAAAGGAAGAAGTAAGAAACCAACCACTCGCAGGGAAAACACACTGTTGACCAAAGGAGACAGTAGTGAGACCTGTGGAACAGCAATCATATGAAGTTGAGATGGATAATGGGCAAATTGTGAAGAGGAACAGAAGCCACCTATGGTGCAGCAAAGAAACAGAAGATGGCTTTCCTACCATGGGAGAGCCAATTCCAGAAAAACAAGACCCAGACAATCACAGACCTTGGAAAGAGGGGATAGCTGCTATGATGAAGAAATAACACACTACGCAGATGACCAAAACGTTGAAAATCAGATACCTTTAAAATATGGTACGTTCAATGGTAGGACCATTCTGATGCCAGCTTATTTCAAAGATTTTGAATGAGTTTTCAAATCCATAAGTCTGTTTGTAATTACTACAATAATTATTATTGTTATTATTGGTATTGTGATAACTAGTAGTGTTATCTGGTATTATTTTCCTTGTTGTTTAGACTTCCAAAGTATATTAATAAGTGAACATTTAAAAAAAACCGTAACAATATATTGAACATATTTGAATGTTACACTGATTTATTAGAGAGTTATGTAAGTTTTAGCGCGTTGTGTCTACGTACTCGTATCTTAAATAGTAGAACTTGCTTACTGAAACAGTGTCTACTGTGCCTGCTGTCAATGCCCATGGCGCTCTTCCTATTGGAATGACAGTTGTAATTAGTTATGCAGCACGTACTTTTATTTACAGTACATTTTACATATAATATAACACGTAGATCTCGGAATACTAACAGTGGAGTATCTTATGTGTGTGTGTGTGTGTGTGTGTGTGTGTGTGTGTGTGTGTGTGACAGTGTGCTGATGAGTGCAACTGCGCCGTGTCTTGCCAGGTTTAAATTCTGGGTCCAGCAGACCCTCTTAACTCAAAGTATGAGTGAATCCAACCTGCTCTGCTACAGTTGGTTTGTTATCATCGTTTACAATGACAGGATGCATAGACCTCAACTTGCAAAGAATAGATGATGGATTATTACAAAGATGTGAGATGTCCTCCGCAATATATTCACTACAGTTTTTATGGCAATTCTAAGTGGAAATTATTCCAGGCCAGATCTCATATGCGATCCTTCCATTGCATCTCTCAAACTTATTTGCCAATCTAAAATATATGACGCTCTTTTTTAATTCAAGATACTTTTTTAATTTGATCTGAACCCGGGTGCACATTGTACGCAAAGTACGAATAACCCCTTAGTCAATCCAGCCACAGGACCTCACTATCAGCGGTAGTGATATATTTGATTGTGATAGTCTTTTCTTTTAACAAACTCGTTAATTTTGTGCGGCAAAAATAATACAAATATAAAGTATTCATAATTGAAATATCTTATCACATAATGGAATAATATAATATGTCCCATGGTAATTTAAGGATGTCATCTTTCTCAAATGTGATCGCCTATTTTATTACAAAGTAGAAGGGTAAGCCTTTATTTTCGGTCTACTCGGTTTTAATTAACTTAGAACAAAGGGAAGATTTAAGGAGAAATGAGGAGGCTGAATTTTTAAAGTTTTTTTAATCTATAACACTGGGACTCTGGAACCCCAAAGAACTGTCTATTAGATAGATAGATAGATAGATAGATAGATAGATAGATAGATAGATAGATAGATAGATACTTTAAATGCGATCGCAAGAAAAGATCAGAATCAATAATGATGATAAAATATAACATATTTATTAATGTATTATGAGCAAGGCGTCTTATTTTATTAAAACTATTGTTTGTCGAGTTAGTTGTGTTTTTTTAGACATCAGACATTGGAAGCAGCTTACGAAACCATCTCGCCGTAGCAGAGAAAAATAAATAGTTTAGCAGGCGTCATTGAACTGTCAGTTTGTGTAACGTTAATACAAATGGCCAGGAGATGTCACTATTAAGGCGAGAGTCAAAATGCTTCAAAGCCTCGACGCGGTTTCTGACACAATTGCTTTAAATGTGGGCACTTCATGATGTTTCACTCCGCCCATCATTGCCTACACAATGCAGCCGCTTCAAATCCATACAGTACATCTCGTTTCTCCTAGCTACTGAGCGGCGCAATACGTAACACCATGCGCAGCAAAACGTGACCAATCAGTGATTGGTTGTGACTCACACCGCAGTCATATGGTTAACGCTACAAATATCATGTGGATTATTGAGTCAGTGTTTTAAGTTTAGGCCGAACGAGGAAGTGGTGTTGGTTTCTAACGTAACTTTTTGAAGAATGAGACATGTTGATCTGAGATATTACAGGTTGCGCTGTGTAAACCAGGACCGTTTTCTTTGTATAGTGTCTCTCACTGGCTAGGTGGGTTGGATTTAGTAACTTTATAAAGCGCCTACTCCATTCTTTAGTCTTCCCTTTTGAAACTTGTTAACTTACCAATTTTAAGAAAAAATACTTGAGTAGAGCGGTGTCAATTATTCTAAACAAAGACAAGAAGCCTCATGATAAAAATGCCGTTTTTTGCCCAAAACTGATTCTCACCGATGACAAGTGGGGGTATTTACTGAAAGGAAAAAAGCAGGGATCTGAATCGATTAAAAAAATACTATCCGCCTTTGTTCATCACCGTCAATGAAAATGTATACTCTTCAAAAGTGACCTGACTTCGAACGCCGTTGTTTTGCCACGCACCAGCTCGCCCATTTGGACAGTTTCATCTCTAAGAGATTTAATGCTTTTGTGTTTTGATAGAATCATAGTGTACCTGTGGAATTGTTGGGTTAGTCAACAGAGTGTACTTTCTGGCACGCTAAAAAAAAAAAGATTTCCGTAGCTGATATCGTGCTTAAAAACTGACACTTACTTGAATGGTTATGTTGCGTTCTTTGAATAAATTAGCGGAGATACTGCAAATTGGAATAATAGGTAGGGATATTCATTACACATTTTCGCAGAAAATTGTTCTTATGACATATAGCACTCAGCTGGCTGGCGAGTTAAATACAGAGATACTGGGCGGCTCGGAGATTACGTTCGCAGGCACAGCACGTGTGTAGAGTATAATTTCAGGTCGTTGATGGTGATGAACAATTGAGGATAGTATTTGCGGACTTTTAACCCAGGTTTTAATGCATGTCCATATAATACATGCTTATTTCCATTAAATCAGTGTATTCAAAGTCAACAGTCGTTGCGATCGTTTCATTTTTACTTCGACATGACCGTGCATCATATGTTATGCCAATTTGACCCCTTAATACATTGGCCTCCTTTTCAGCTCGTATTTTAGAAGGACATTCAAATTCAGTTTGTACTTGATCAAGTAGTATTTTGTTAAAAGTTCGGGTTTAAGGTCCTTGTTTAAGTTTATACTATGCCATTAATTTAAAATTCCTTAAGGTTGATTATGTGATTAACTTTACGATTCAGTGTCTGTTTACGTCAGGATTATTGTTAGATTCAATTAATCGCGGTTATTTTCATATATGTGATTAATTTTTAATAGATTCCCAGCCCACTGTGTGTGTCTAGATAGATATATACCTCTGTATATATATATATATATATATATATATATATATATATATATATATATATATAGATATATAGATATATAGATATATAGATATATATATATATATAGATATATATATATATAGATAGATAGATATATACCTCTGTATATATATATATATATATATATATATATATATAGAGAGAGAGAGAGAGAGAGAGAGAGAGAAGAGTATTTCATTTGGTATATGGGGAGATATGAAAAATTTAATCTTTATTTAATTAAGAAAATGTTGCCTTAATACTGTCAGAACGTCCGCTTTAATCACTGTTGTTTGTGTAGCAGTGATAGGATTTACAAATGTGGGATTTAAAAACCTTTTCTTGGATTTAATAATATTTATTAGGGTTAAAAAATACTGTAGCATTAACTTAACATATTTACCTTAAGTACTACTAAATATCTGCACATCTTTCAAAAGTGAATCACTGGGCCACTGTGATAAGTCTTTTCAGCCTGTTGAATTGTATCTTTAAATATTATGGCATACTTGAAGTTTTACAAATTAGACACATATCATGTAAATTTTTTTCCTAAGTAATAATAGCATTATTTTTCTTCATAACATTAAATGTTTAGTACTGTATACTGTTTTCATTTTTTAAAAAAGTTTTTTTTTTCCTCGTAAATTCTAGTTAATCGTATAGGCAGGTACACTCTCTCCCATTGTCTTATTATTTTGTCCTGCATTTCAAAGGAGTGATGGCCTCTGATGGAAACACCTCAGTTTTGATAGGAACCATGGATGATATCATACAGAGGACCCGCATTACTACGCTGATTCAAGGCAGGGAAGTGGTAGTCTTTTACCACAAAGGAGAATTTTACGCAATGGATATGCGCTGTTATCGTGAGTATGAATGTACTTTTGCTTAATGATAAATTCACTACAGTACCACAAATGTTTTGATATTGTTTTTTTGTCTTTCAACAAGTCAGTATTTTTCCCCTTAGAGTGCAAAACTTAAGTAATTTGCAATGCCGTGCTGTTGTAAGTTCATCTAGGCTTTATCCAAGACTTGCTAATACTGACCTTAGTTGTTAGTGTCATTACAACAATCTTACTCTTTACTTAGCATAAATCTACATTTAATTCCACAGATGCAGGAGGTCCATTGCACTTGGGAGACATAGAGGCAAGTTAAACAATTTCTTTGCGTTTTTAAAAAAGAGAGGTAATACAGCCGTGTCATTATATGTTGGTGGAAGCAGGATATTTTCTTGTTTTACATCGGACACCTCACACAACTTTCTGATCACAACTCAAGGTCACAAGGAAAAAAATTGTATTGTCTCTTTATGAAGTGGAAAAATAGCTGTGAATAGCAAAAAGACATTCTCTTGAATATCTTTCACTTGCAATCATTAAACTAATTTTAAAAAAAGGTAATTATTTACAGTATAATATTGTATTTTGTTTACATGAAAAAATTCTGTCACATTAGGTTCAAACAAGTCACTATTTGTATTTGACATGAAAATTGTGCTCCACGAGCATATCCTTTTTTTAGGGTGAAAAAATAGTAAATGGTGGATCACACACAATAAAGAAAGCTGAAAGCCTAAATCTAATTCACAGAAAAGTTAGCTTTAAGATTTGAAACTTAAATTACTAGCTGCATGTTGCAAAGAGAAAGAGATATACAACAAATATCCTTAGCAGTGCAGAAAAGAAGCAAAGTACAGGGATATTTGTGTGAAGTATTGAATAAAAATGATTTAAATAGTTGAATGCTTATCGGTTTTGTATTATGTAGTATATAATAATATTGCAAGTAGAAAAATAATGGTTGCATAAAGATTATGTTCTTCACCTTTTTTATAATTAACCTCAATCCTTTAACCTTCTGAAAAATATGCACTAGATTTATCAATTATTTATCAGTAATACCTCTTCTGAAATTATTCCAGACTTCCGAAGATATCTCTGGTTATAAAATTAATTGGTGAAATAGTGTCTGGTTTTTGTAAGTCAACAATGAAAGGCCTGTCACTAAATGGATCAAATATAGAGGAATTAACATTCACACTTTCCAAATCTGATAGTATGTTTAAACAAGGAATGTATTTTTAATATTATCGTTTTGATCATAGACTGACTTCGCACTTTTCCTCTCTGCTTAAATTGTGTCATACCTTTTCTAAATCGCAATGCTGTTGTCCGCAGTAGAGTCAGAACTGGAGTTCCCCTCCCTGGCTTGCTGTTCAGTCCCCGAGTGTACATGGTGTAGTCTGTACAAATCTTGTTTTATTTGGCTTATTGCTATTCCTGGCTACTTATTGACAGATATCTAGTATCACATTACAAATTTGAAGATCTTACCTTTCCTAATGTTCCAATGAAAACCTTTATTTCATTTTGGTGCAGTAATCTCCAATGCAACACACACGTGGCGTTTTCTGGATACAGGATACATGCTTAATTGGCATTTTTAATCCTTTTTTCATTATGATTTAATTATTGATGGCCACCCTTGTAATTAATATGTGTAATCTTAACAGGTATATAAAAGCTCAGTATTTTTCTCACCTCTACCTTGTTTTTCTTCCTGAAATTCACTTTGCTATAAAAACATAAAGCATCAGTCCACATGAAATCTTTTCTCAATTTAAGGGGCTTGTTTCTCATCTGTAAAATGTACTACTCAGATTCTCCAATAAAAATCATCTTAATAATAAATATTGGCTACACAGTTGTCCACCAGGAAGTCTGCTCTTGTGTTTTATACTATCTTTCCTCGTAAACATGAGGTCTTGCTCCATCTTGTTTGACTGGACTGAACGAAAGTCTTCATTTATATGTTTTTGCAACTAACTACTGGCTTGCAGTCAACTACACAAATATTTACATTTCTGCACTCTTTCTTTAGTCAGTAACAGGTGCATATATGCCATTTTCTTAGACACTTTAGAATTCTAAAGATTAAAGAAGAAATACTTGACAGTATACCTATACTGATTCAATAAGAACACTAATAAAAAGAAAAAAATAGTTAATATCCAGTATCTGCCCTACACTTTTTAAATTTTTACTCTTGAATATTGCTTTCTTTGCATCACTTTTTTATGAAAATTGAATAACAACCTTCTGATTTATTTGATACTTTAAAAGGTAATATTGCAGTTGTAAAGTTGTAACTAGAATAATGTTTTAGAATATTTTTAGTTTAACATTGTAATTTAAATGCTTTCCATTTTTCTTAAATTATCAGCTAATAAGATATGCCTGTCTTGCCCAGTATTATGTGTTAATTTCCTGTTTTCTGTTTTTGCAGGATATTGATGGCAAAGTGTGCATTATCTGTCCATGGCACAAGTATAAAATAACTCTGACTGATGGAGAAGGGCTGTATGAAGCATGTAATCCCAGTGATTTTTCAACCAAGTGGTGCTCTAAAGGGGTAAAGCAAAGAACTCATTTAGTTCATGTAGAAAATGGGAATGTATATGTTACACTTTCAGACTTATCTTCTCCTATTGACTCTGACTACTATCAGTCTGAAAAATTCAAAGAATCAGTAAAAGTGCCACAGAGAAAGTAGATTACTGCTATTCCCTTTTTTTCTTTGTTAGTATTAAATGGTGTTTTCCAACTGTAAATTTATTTATGATGTATTGTTTTCCCAAGATTAGATAGAGGAGATATGGATCTCCAGTGATACATTTTTTAACCAAGTTTGAATTGTTATTACGAGTTTGTTTGTTGTATTTAATTAACAGATTATTTCATGAAGTAATTCAATGACTTTGAATTGTGGAAAAGCTGCAGAAGCATACAAAGTAAGTTCTTTAAGACCACTGTAATTTATGTAAAAATACTGTGGTCATGTAGTCAAGGCTTCTGGCTTGTGTGTTAAATCTCTCTATTATTAAAAAAAAAATCCTGGAAAGGAAAAGCAGGACGACGAGACGTGAAGACATTTAAAAGACCCACAAGACAAAAAAGACTGGACACTGAGCGTCTCGCGGGGACCATAAACATGACACTTGCTGCTAAGAGATTGTCCCAGGGCCGTCTCGTGGGGACAAGGAACATGAGATTCTTGCAAGACACGCCCTTCTTATCATATAAGTGCATGGCCAGCAAAACACTCCGTTCATGTAAAGGCACGTAGCACACACAGATCCTGTGCTCTCAGCAAAGAAGAAAGAGCAGCGCGGAGAAAAGAGACCCAAAAGCATTGAAGAGAAAAAAAGGCAGATAAGAGATTATGAAAGCAGTGGAATTCGAAAGGTTCAAACAAACAATGGCGCGATACACATGCAGAGAAAGGTACAGAATATTAAAGTAGCAAAATTCGAAAGCATTTTAGCGTACCAGCCAGATTGAAGCCTTTTTTGTTTTAAGTGACTGTTAGGTCTGATTGAGGAAGGGCGGAGTACAGTACGGAAGACTGATAGCGGGGTACTAATTGATGCGGTAAGGGGGAGGGGCTAGACCTGGGGGAGGAGGGGTCAGAGAGGGTGCTAGAAAGTTGTGTTTAGGGTTACGAAGTCGGCAATCATTCAAGTAGAACTTTTGTGACACTTTATTACGTCAGTTGCTACGGGAATGAAAAAAAAGATAGAGATCGCATTAGTGCAAATAAAAGGTAATTAATCCATCAGAAGCAGGCGTAATTGAAAAAAATAGCAGGACAAATCGAGGTCAGAAATAAAAGGCAAAGAGTAGAAAACAAAGTCATTTCGCCGTCATCAATCATCATTCAATGCACAAAACGTGGATTTACACAACAATGGACCATACGCTATGAGAATCTGTGGTCCCACACCAGTCAAAGCAACAACGTTTAATTTCAAAGAATACACAATTCAGTCAGGTGTATATTTATGATCACGGAGAAGCGATGTAAATTTTAACAGGCGACAAGAAAGGTAATGTATATATTCCGTGAATAACATTAGACATCAAAGGAGATCATGATATGCCATTCATATTAAAATGATTACCGTGAGAATAGCTTTTTCTATGACAATTAACAAATCACAGGGACAAACATTAGAAAAAGTCAGATTATTTATTAGAGAAACAGAAACAATATTCACTCACAGGCAGTTATACATTGCGTTGTCACAATGTGTCTCCAAAGACGGAATCAAAATTCAATGCGATCTTGAAGAAAAGGTAATTCCAAGTATTGTTTTTAATGAAGCTTTAAAGTAAAAGCAGTACAATTTGAAAGTATTGTAGTGTCCCAACCAAGTTGAAGCCTTTTTTGTTTTAAATGTCTGTTCGGTCCGATTGAGGGAGGGTGGAGTACAGCACGGAAGACTGATAGCAGGGTATTGATTGATGCAGTAAGGGGGTGCGAGACCGGGGGAGGAGAGGTTGGAGAGGGTGCTAGAAAGTTGTGTTTGGGGTTACGAAGTTGCCAATTGTTCAAGTAAAACTTTTGTGACACTTTATTATGTCAGTTGTTACAGTATCAAAAAAAAGATAGTAAAGATCACATTAGCGCAAACAAAAGGTAATTAATCATCAGAACCGAATGTAATTGAAAAAACAGCAGAACAAATCGAGGTCAGAAATAAAAGGCAAATATTGGAAAACAAAGGCTTTTCTCCTTGGCATCATTCAATGCACAAAAATGGATTTACACAATAATGGACCTTACGCTATGAGAATCTGTGGTCGCGCGCCAGTTAAAGCAATGATTCCAAAGGAAAAAAAAAAAAATTGTATATCCGATTTAACCAAACACAGGGGTTGGCGAGCGAAGCGAGCAGGCGGAGCCTCCAAGTCTTGTTAAATGTACATCTTATTTATACAGGTTATGTTTGGCCAGAATTACTCAATAATATAGAAAAATTTAGATGAGAACAGGCCATTCAGCCCAACAAAGCTTGCCAGTCCTGTCCACTTCAAATACTGAAAGTAACATCAAGTCTAGTTTTGAAGGCCTCTAGAAAGTCCTACTGTCTACCACAGTACTTGGTAACTTATTCGAGACATATCAGAATGTTTTGCCAAGATCAGGTCACTTTGCAAAGTTGGCAAATTTCTAAACCTATGATTCTTGGTACTGTCTTTTCCTTATTCATCATGAAGGTTGGATATTGGCACTCATTTTTGGTAATTTTTTTATGTTGTAAATTATTTTTAATTCTCAAAATTCTTCCTCAACTGAACTTTAATTTAGAAATGTATTTTGTACTAGTGGAAGCACCAGTATTGCCCGAGTATATTTCTATAAAGTGTTACTGTAGTAAAGCAAATATTTGAATTTTTTAAACGTTGTCCTTTTGCTGGCTGAAATGGAAGCGGCCCATCCATTTATAATATGTTTCTGTTAGCTTTCACATTTTCGTCTCTCATGAATAAAGAATTTGATCTTTTTCGTGTAAGATTATATTCACTAATTGCTGTAACTCATGAGGGCTACTTCTTTGTATTGTCTAGTTTAATGCGGTTTCACAAATGTATATTTAATCCAATGTTAGTAAACCTAATAGCTTTTTAATAACTGAATCCATTGTCCACAAAAAGCATCGACAGTAGGGGACTGGGAGGTTCACAAACATCATTGCCGCTCTCTGATTATTACAGAACACCATACCAGTGTTAGTATTGGACAGTGTTAAAAATGATTGAAAATTGATTAATTCCATGTTGATTTAACATTGTTACAAATCACAACACTGTGTTGGCATAAAATTATAACTGCCTCATCATAAAATGAACTTGAATAAATGTGTCTGCCATCAAGAAAGAGTAAAATTTACTAACACTATCCTCATTTGTGCTGTCTACCATTAACTTGGCATGCACCAAAATCGTATTTCACTCTGTTTCATTGTGGTTAATGTCTATCACAATTTAGTAACTATATGCAGGTGTACAACAGTGTTGGCTTTTTAGAAAATGCACAGAGTGCAATGAAATTCCTGTCAGTACTTTTGATCATCATGTAGCTGGTCTCAACCCACCTTGTCCAGTGGCCCAAATCTTGCACTGTTGGTTATATATAACATCACAAAATAGATGGTAATGACCAAACAGTCATGCTTTCTTTTTGCATACAATGTTGTGAAATTGATGCTAAACTTAGTTTTTAATTTGATCGTGAAACTCGCTGAAAAACTTGTTTTGAAATTTCTTGTGGTACTGAAAGAAAGGAACATTGTAACAGTTTAGAAACACCATACTCCTTTTTTTTTAAAGACATTTTCATTTTAATTTTGTAGTTGATTTTGTCATTTAAAGTAGAAAGTCGTGAACGTCATCTTAAAACTGACCTGGTTATTAATCGCTATCTGCTTCTGGGGGTTCCTCCTGAATTGACAGCAGTGGCAGGCAGTGATTGCTACACAGAACACATTAAATGAAAGATATTCCAACTCTGCACATTTAGAATCCTTAGATTTATACTTGATATCACTTTCATGATGAAATGTGGTAAAGCATGTAGGTTACATTTTACAGATAAATTGATAATTTAAATAATTAATATAGTTACTAATTACACATGTGGGGGCGTCACAGTGGTGGAGCAGTAGCACTGCTGCCTCGCAATAGAGAGTCACGTACCTGGTGTTCTCTGCCTGGAGTTTGCATGTTTTTCTAGTGGGTGTCCACAGTGTGCTCTGGTTTCCTTCCAAGGACATGCAGGTTTGGAGATTTGGTGATGCTAAAATGATGCTAGTGTATGTGTGTGCTTGTATTCACCGTGCAATGAGCTGATGCTCTGTCAAAGGTTTGTTTCAGCCTCATGCCTTGCCAGAATGGGCGTGTCCCTGGATTGATGGATGTCATTACACATCCAAACTTTTCAGAGATACTATGACAAGGTGTCCTGGAAATTTAATGGATGTTTCAGCATTGCCTGAATGTTTTTGTCACTGTGATGATATCTCCTGCTGCCACCTGGTGGAATCCTCCAGATTTACATAAAGTACGCACATAAGAATAAACAGTACATTCCTTGTGTAGCAGCAGTGTCTGCAGGCAAACATGTCATGTCACGTGAAGTATAAACCTGGCCTTAGACAAAATCTTTATTCCAGGCAAGACAATAAAATAGAAAAGCAAATGCTGTACCTGTGGTCTCAGATGAGATCTTGCATTAGCCAGTACAAAACTTTGTCTGTGTTGATAATGGTGTCCTTATCAGCGAAAGGCAATCCTGCTTCCTCATGGGAGCTGTAGTCCCTTCATTGGCACTGGTTTTTGTGTTGCCACCCATTATAACCCCTCTCTTCGATGCACCATATAGCCTGTATTTTTAGATGGACCAATGACAATGCACATGCAACATTTCATGAAAATCATTTTTTGTGCTTGCCAAATCTCTGCCGCTCGCGTTGTGAAGAGGGGGGCTGAACGCACCCCAAGGAGACGTGCTCGCTCCTCCGAAACCTCCTCTTAAATGGTGATACAATGGGAAACAGTTTTTTTTTCCCCTCCTCTTGCTCGATCAGCTGCTGCTGCTGCCGTGCCTCGTGATCTGCATCTCGCGCTGTGCTTTAATCATTTAAAAGCCTGTACAGCAGCTGTCCTTTTGTCTTACTGCCTTGTGTCTCTTCTCCCCCAGATATCCTCTGCTCCAGTTGGGGGTCCCGCTCCCGAGGTGTGCCCCTATGAAGAGGAAAATTTTGTATTCTTTTAATTGAGAGATGGAACTGTCCCCTCCAGCTACACACAGAACTTGATTCACTCCAGAGAGAGACTTGTGTTTGTTGGAAGTGTCTGAATAACGTTTCAGTCTCTAAAATCTCCTGCGTATCTGTGCAACTCTGTGACCCACTCATGATGATGTTACTTCCAGTTCCACAGCCCCCCGTGATGACTTCACTTCCTGTCCAGACCTTTAAAGCCGCCATTTTTACCACGTCATCAGTTCTGTTTTGGACTTTAAACAAGACACAACTCTACAAAATCTAGCCTTTTTTGCAGCCAAGGCATAATATACAGGTGGCTGCCCCCAACCCTTTTATGTCTCCTGTCTATTCTTGTGACACCATATACCATTTTAGTTTTACATTTGTAGTCTTAAAACATACAAAACTATTCATCCACCAAACAAGCAACAAATTAGTAATATACAACAGATAGTAAATATAATGATGCAAAGTATTTCTTGGTTCCAAGCACACCCACCTGGTACTTTTAAAATCAAAGTGTTTTCATCTCCATTTTAGGGGTTTCCACTTGATAGAGCATCATTGTTTTTAAACATATCAGTGTTCTGAATCTGACCTTCAAAAATTTGTGTGTGTGTGTTTTTTCTTTATTCATCACACTAAAAATATTCATGAAAGAACTCATTTTAATATGGCTTAGTTTGAGTATAATATGCTGGCAACTCAATCTATATATATATAAAATACAATACAATACAGTTTATTTTTGTATAGCCCAAAATCACACAGGAAGTGCCGCAATGGGCTTTAACAGGCCCTGCCTCTTGACAGCCCCCCAGCCTTGACTCTCTGAGAAGACAAGGAAAAACTCCCAAAAAACCTTGTAGGGAAAATGGAAGAAACCTTGGGAAAGGCAGTTCAAAGAGAGACCCCTTTCCAGGTAGGTTGGGCGTGCAACACACAGAACAGAACAAATCCTTAATACAGCATAATAATAAAAATTTTAGAAGTACGGAGCAGAATTTAACAGTAGATGATATCACATAATAAGATTTGGATATTTTTAGAGTCCTGGGGCCTCATGTATAAACGGTGCGTACGCACAGAAATGTTGCATAAGGACTTTTCCACGTTCAAATCGCGATGTATAAAACCTATACTTGGCGTGAAGCCATGCACTTTTCCACAGTACCTCATACCTTGTCGTATGCAAGTTCTCTGCTCGGTTTTGCAGACTGGCGGCACCCAGCGTCAAAGCAGTGCTACTGTTCCTGTGTGGTTACTCTTTATCTTCCTGACGTGGCTTTATAAATACACTGAAACTAACCGCATATTGTTTATTAGTGTAATGCATCTGATTGTAATTAACTTGTAACAATATAATGGTCCAGGGAATAGCCACAGCATTCCAAATACCATAACTGCTTTAGCGTTGTTACTCTCACTTCTCCTTCTTCTTCTTCTTCTTCTTCTTCCAACTCCTCCAGTTAGGAGTTGCCACAGTGGATCATCTTTTTCCATATTACTCTCACTGCACCACTTGGAGTATTTATATCACTGTATCTGAGAGTGAATCACAGCAGCAGCTGATCGGAAAGAGAATTATCGGGATACAGCTTCAAGGACACGCTGTCTCAGCCACTGCAAAACGTTTTAAAGTTCCTGAAACAGTTTCATCCCAAGAGCTTTAAACGCACTCAATCAAATGCACCTTGTTAGAACTGTTTATACTTATAAGTACAATCACCCCACTGTAAACTTGCACTATAGTTATAATATCGCACAACCTGAGCCACTTTATAAAGCGCATATTTACATATGATGACGATATCATTTTTAAGGTGAAATGCAGCAAAATATGTTTATTAAATTATACAGATAAAACTTTAACTTAATTTAAATAATCTATATTCTTCACTGGGAGTGTCGTGAAGGATAGAATAATTAAACATGTACCACGAAGATATTTCAATGTTCCTTAAACGTAAAGACGTAAAGCTTACAGATGGCTTAACTTCTATTACAGAGGTGATTGTGTGGCGATCGGTTATTTGGGGAAAGAAAAGCAAGGACTGCAGTGGCGGCTAAGCCAGTATACTGTATATTGAATATAAAACAGAAATAGAAAATAACAACACAGCTAAAAACGCAGCAACAAACTTCGGCAAAAGTTAAATTCTTGTGTCATGAGCACGAGGCAGCTATGCAGTGTCTGCAACGGACGTGGCCATCCACCGTGCATAAGATACCATATTGACATTGGCGGGTGAAGGAGCCACCGATTCTTCCTCTGCCCAGTGCCACCACAAGCCTAGAGCTGCCCCTGAGTACTGCTGCAATAAATTATTTCATCGAAGTGAAACACATGTTTAATAACGTGCTTTAACTCCTATCATCATGAAAATGATATCACGTATACATCTCAGTATTTTAGTTATTCAGAGAGCTGTAATATCACGAATGTAATGGATTCTGTGTCCAGTTGGAGGAAGAGAGCCAGTTTAAGAAGTAAGTAGTGATTCACACACATAGAGCACATACGAGTAGAAGATCAAATACAAAACAAAGCATTTAACGTGCTACTTTAATTACGATGTGATTTGAGAAACTGGTTAATTAAACGATTTTAAGATGAAGTTTATGATTTACTTTAATGACAAAATAAACTACGTGATTAAGGCACTCAGACAGTGGGCTACAACTCGCCTTTTCACTGCGACTTTGACTGTGACGTCTTTTTTATTTCTGGCACGGTGCAACTTTGTGAACGTGAGCTTTCAAGTTTCTCCAACGCGATATGTCACTCGATCAACTTCCTTTTGTTGATTATACCACGGTTTATTTGAACAAATAGTACGTTTTTCCTTTGCCTCCACTTAGTATTCGCTGAAATTCTTATATTTTCCCCCGTGCTTTTCCCATTGTCTTTTCACAGAAGGCTGAGCTTAAGAGTGATTTATATTGATTTGCATATTCAAAGAGGCATAATTCTGGGAGGAGTTGGGGCGTTACATAAAGCGTGCACGAAAGCGCTAGTTTTCACGCTGATTGGGATTTATGTAGCGGAAGAACGTGGAAGTTGGAGTATGCACAGATTCCTGCATCTGGATTTTTCTGTGCGTAAGCACATTTCTGCTTTTGTGCTTACGCCATGTTATAGTGCGAGTTCTACGCACGGCGTTATACATGAGGCCCCTGGAGACCTCATCCATCAAGCTGCCCTAAATTTAACCGGGAGCCAGTGTAAGGATTTAAGAACTGGAGTTATGTGTTCATATTTTCTTGTTCTTGTAATAATTCTTGCAGCTGCATTTTGGATTAACTGGAAACTGTATAAAGAACAGTTTGAACAGCCAGTGAACACCGCATTGCAGTAGTCAATCCTACTAGAGATAAATGCATGAATTAATTTCTCAGAATCCTGTTTATTTAGAAAGTGCCTTAATTTCCTAACATTTTTAAGATGGAAGAAACATGTTTTGGACAACTTTGTAATATGTGCTTTAAATGACATGCTAGAATCAAAAATAACTCCTAGATTGTGGGCTGATTCAGTAAAATTAATTGGGATTCCAACTGAGTTAAATGATGACAAAATATTGTTGTGATCAGCGTCATTCCCTCCAACAATTAACATCTCTGTTTTATCTGTATTTAAAGACAAGTAGTTCTCATTCATCCATTCCTTTAATTCACTAACACAACTAATTAAAGACAACATCGGAGAAACTTCATTTGATTTAAATGAAAGGTATAACTGGGTGTCATCTGCATACGAGTTAAAATTAACATTATGTTTCCTAATGAGAGATCCCAGTGGAAGTATGTAAAGTGAAAACAGTAAAGGTCCCAGTACTGAGCCCTGTGGAACACCATATTGAACTTCTGTGTATAATGATGGAGTACTGTCAGCACATTTCTGTACATATTGGAATTGATTTGATAAATAAGAACTAAACCAAGCGAGCACGGGGCCTGTAAGCCCAATATCGTTTTCTAGCCTGTGCAGTAAAATAGAATGGTCAATGGTGTCAAATGCTGCACTTAAGTCTAACAACATAATTACAGTGGAGTTTCCTTCATCAGAGGATATCAGAATGTCATTTACAACCCGTGTTAGTGCAGTTTCTGTACTATGACCAGTGCGAAAACCAGACTGGAATTTCTCAAATAAATTGTAATGCATAAGGTGTGACTGAAGCTGACTGGCGACTACTTTTTCTAGTATTTTAGAGAGAAATGGTAAATTTGAAATAGGCCTATAATTATTTAGTATGTATGGGTCTAGGTCTGACTTTTTAAGTAAAGGTTTAATGACTGACACTTTTAGTGCATCAGGTATGGTGCCATGCAGTAATGTACTATTGATAACTGTTAGAATAGGCACTGCAAGGACATCCATGGCACTTTTTACTATTTTGGTTGGCACTGGATCTAGGGAGCAAGTAGTGGGCTTCATTTTAGAAATTAAAGTTAAGACTTCCTGCTCAGTTACAGGATTAAAATTACTAAAGTGCTGAATGCAATGTGAGACAGGGTCTGCTAAGCTAGTATTTGGTTTGTACTGTGATGCTGAGATCTGGGATCTTATATTTTTAATTTTTTCATTGAAGAAGTTCATAAAGTCTGTACTGCTAATATCTGTTGGTATTTTGCACTGTTGATCTGAATTCCCATTTGTTAATTTAGCCACTGTTCTAAACAGTACCCGAGGATTTTTATTATTGCTATCTATTAATGAAGAATAGTATTCTGAGCGAGCTTTAAAGATGGCTTTTTTATATTTTTTAACACTCTCTGTCCATGCAATTTGACAAATATATAAAAGTCAATGTATGTGTGTGTGTATGTATGCATGTTCCAGCATCACTTCCAAACAGCTGGAGCGATTTTAATGAAACTAGGTACACATGTTTCTCATTGGTAGACTAAAATACTGTAGGGTGAAATCAACCCTAACCCACCCCCTTCTGGGTAGGTTGTGGGGTGGTCTTGCGATCTTGTATGCATGTTAACATCCAGTTGACACTCTGAACGACCACCAGAGGATGAACTGGAGGTGACTGCCAGCATTCTTTATGTTTGAACTCCACCCGCGCCCCTGCTACTTTTGAAATTAAATAGAGTTGGCCGGTTCTGAGCGTCAACTGGATGATAACATACATAGAAGACCACAAGACAAGCATATCAGTGAGTCTTCATTATTTGTTAATTTATTTTTATTTTTAAAGTTGTGTTTTTTTTTTATTTTATTTTTCTCAAACAATTAAGAAATAAAACCCACTATTTTCCTACCGGGCAACGCTGGGTATTTCAGCTAGTTGCTATAAAACTCAAATGGTACACCTCAAATGGACACACTATGTCTTCCTCATTCTGCTTAGTACCATTTACTTATAATCTGTCAGATGCCAGTTTACTCCAAAGAATGAATTATCCTATTTCATAAAGAAGTGCCAACTTCATTAACTAAAACAGATTGAAATTCTGAATGCCAATTTTCTTGAGGGTGTCCCGTGAGGGTTTTTCTGCATAATTTTTAAACTTTTTTTTTACATCCTAAGGTTAGGCTTACTATACACAAATTGTAACCTAAGCAGGTTTACGTCCTGAATTGAAATTGGTTCAGGCCAAGGTTAGCTTTTACACCCTGCATACTGGTGCAAATCAATGGCCATGTTATATACAGAAAGCATTCACATATAAAAACATTACAAGAAAACAAGAAGCTACTGGTAGCCTTAGGTAGTATTCTGGGGTCTTGTTCAAATCTAGCTGCCAAATGCCATGCTCTATACAAAATATAGTTTAAACATTTTGTGTAATATACCATGATTTTCCCTTTTCAGGCGATGGCAATGTTCTCATTTCCTCTCTTTCCGTCACATCCCTGTGTAGAAATCTGTGTCTGTATGTCTGGTACTAAATCTCCTCACTATTCACCTGCAGATCTTTATCTTGATCTGATGTGTCTAATGTTCTTTCTGCTTGTTTTGTGTAATGGCCTCCCCAGATGTAGCTGTTTTGAGATGTTCTTTCATTACATGGGTGGTATGATGGCGCAGTGGTAGCGCTGCTGCCTCGCAGTAAGGAAGCCTGGGTTCATTTCCTGGGTCGTCCCTGTGTGGAGTTTACATGTTAGATAAATAAATAGAATTCTTTATTGTCATTATGCATACACATAACGAAATTTTTTGTTGGTCAGACTCGCCTTCAAGGCAAAATACTTAAAATACACAATACACTATAAATAACAAAATAAACAAAATAACTATAAAAGACAGCAGCAATTAAACATCATCAAGTCCAGACTTTTCCCGAGGTAGTACGCCTGCGGAGACCAGTGATCTGTGTGCGTAGGTCTGCAGGGGAGGAATATGAGTGTGTGTGTTTGATTACGAGGGAAAGAGTGTGTACATGTCTCCCCGTGTCTGCATGGGTTTTCTCCCACAGTCCAAAGACATGCCTTTTAGGTGCATTGGTGATCCTAAATTGTCCCTTTTGTGTGCTTGGTGGGTGTGTGTGTGTCCTGCGGTGGGCTGGCACCCTGTCCGGGGTTTGTTCTTGCCTTGCACCCTGTGCTGACTGGGATTGGCTCCAGAGGACTCCTGTGACCCATGTGTTTGGATATAGCGGGTTGGACAATGACTGACTGACCGACTTTCATTACATACACTGCCATTCTATTTATTCATGTATGTTGGCTTCTTGCTGACAATGAACAAACAATGAACAGTCAGTTTTCTGCATCACTAACCCTCCACTCCTGTCTCAAAAACCCCTGAGTGCATTGTTTCTTTATAGCTAATTCAGCAGCCATCTGTTAGTCAGGAAGTATGCAGTGCTGAATGTTGTGTTTATTTTTCTCCCCCTTACTAAGAAAGTTTAGGATTTTGAGCTTAAGCAAATCAGATCTTTCTGGTTAATCTGAGTCAATGCTACACCCTTCAAAATATGGTAATTGAATTGTTGCCGGAGGTAACTGGTATGTTCTTTGTACAAGTTGTGCTATAATTTAGTAATAAAATTTGAATTCAGCACTTTTGTTTGTTTATTTTTATTTTGCAGTATTAACACTAAACAGACAGTTGCCAGTTCCACTGTTCAACATACACGGCAGATATACTGCAAGATGGGAAAGGCACTATATAAATAAAATGTATTATTATTAAGATAATAAAATCTAGTAATGTTTAATGCAAAGAACTTGGCAAATGCAAATAAAAAGAATAAATAATATGCTCCTGCATTACCTTTATATAATTGAGTTTGCAAGTACTGAAGAGTCCTGTGGTGGGTTGGCACCCTGCCCAGGATTGGTTCCTGCCTTGTGCCCTGTGTTGGCTGGGATTGGCTCCAGCAGTCCCCCGTGACCCTGTATTCGGATTCAGCGGGTTAGAAAATGGATGGATGGAAGTACTGAAGATAAGCTGAAATGCATGCATTTCTAAACCACTTATTCAGTTCAGAGACGTGACATGGCTGGGGTTTCCCCAACAGCACTGGGCACAAAACAGTAAGCCACCCTGGACAGAGTGTTGGTACATCATAGGACACTCAACTGTGCACACCCACCCACAGTTATTCATACTCGATTCAATTTAGAGGCACCAATTGACTTACCAGGAATTTCTTTTAGGACATAGGAAGACCAAACAGGAGAAGAAATATAAACTCCATGTAGACAAAATTTGGATGTGGGATACAAATCTAGAAACATCAGAATCCTATAAATGAATGGGCTTCCTCTACTATTAATAACCAAAAATGGGATTCATTTTGGGTGGCACAGTGGCGCAGTGGTAGCGCTGCTGCCTCGCAGTTAGGAGACCCGGGTTCACTTCCCAGGTTCTCCTTGCGTGGAGTTCGCATGTTCTCCCCGTGTCTGTGTGGGGGTACTCTGGTTTCCTCCCACAGTCCAAAGACTGTAGATTGGCGATTCTAAATTGTCCCTAGTGTGTCCTGAGGTGGGTTGGCACCCTGCCCGGGATTGGTTCCTGTGTTGGCTGGGATTGGCTCCAGTGGACCCCTGTGTTTGGATTCAACAGGATGGATGGATTCATTTCTTTCTTGAGTGACATGTGTCCCAAAAGAAGCATCATACCCACCTGGTAAAAATTATCTTGTGTATTACTAAAACAGCTTCTGATATCCAGATCTTTTGTCCACTGTCTGTGATATTTACCTGTTGGAGACTGGTAAACTTTCCTGTATCCTTAGGGGCTAGTAATCTTTATTACTGATATTGTTCCATTTGTGTCAAGGTGGTGCTTATATTCTGTGTAACGTATGTCTTTTTAAAAAGTAGTCAATTACTTTTACCAGACTATGTAGACCTAGAGTAAAGGGATCTAGTGCCCTGAAGCATTTGACATAAAAACAAGGTATCTGGTTCATCGCTAACATTTGAGTCCATGCTTTAAAAAAGTTTAATTTGCTACTGCTAGTTTTACAAAATACATTTAAATCAGTATTCTGCACTAGCTTGGCACATTTCCTAGAGTTTGTTCCTGCATTACAGGTAATGCTGCTAAAATAAATGTAACACTATTGAAATTAGCAGGTTTAAAAAAATGATGGAAACCATTTTATAGTCCATTTTTGCTCAGCCTGGACTTACAGTATGTGGATTATGGACGGAGTTATTTAGAGTTCCTGTGGTCCTCGCAGAGTTTTGAAAAAATGAGGCAGCCTCGGCCAGGCACTTTTACTTTTAATGTTTCCTGTATGAGCTGAATTCCAAGGACAGTGAAAAGTTGTCATAATTGTACGACAATTTTTTTCCATCACTGGAATTTAATCACATATGGAAATGAGAGACATTCTCAAATGCAAATACAGAAGAAAGGTGCTGAAGGTACCTGTGGGGCAAGAGATAGCAAATATTTTTCAATTATTACCTGTCTTTGATAGGTACCATAGTTAGTATTACTACAGTATATATGGATTTAAGGAGCAGGACAATGGCCTTCTCATAGGCTGTAGCCTCCTTAGTGTTACAATTTCTCTTGTAAAAAAGCATTGCATTTTTGGCTTGAAAAATTGCATATTTATTAAATCTGATCTCCATCCATCCATTATCCAACCCACTATATCCTAGCTACAAGGTCGGTCATGGGGGTCTGCTGGAGCCAATCCTAGTCAACACAGGGCGCAAGGCAGGAAACAAACCCCGGGCAGGGCGCCAGCCACCACAGCACACACACACACACCAAGCACACATTAGGGACAATTTAGGATCGTCAAGGCACCTAATCTCTACTATAAAATGTGCAAAATGCTAAAAGTATAAAGTCAAAAGTGTAGACGGTATAATAATGATACAAATAATAATAATGAATAGTAAAAATAATGCTAATACCTTATATATTGTCAAAATGTGTTGTTTGTGTGTGGTATATCTTGAAGCACGGTGAAATACACAATCCAACATCACATCAGGACAATAGTAGTGTGATGCCTTGCGGATTTTCTTTCCAGATTGATCTACTTTTGAACAGCACACTGCACATGTGCGATTGACGCGAGCATCACTTTTAGATTCATCAGAATCACTTTCGATTTCATTGTCTTTTTCAGTTTTACTGCCTGATGAACTTTTATTTTGTTATCACTGCTTATATCACCGTCAAGAGTGTGCAACACCTGGGCTTCTGAAAAATGTTTCTTACGAGACACCCTTATTAGGCTAATAGAAGACGTGTCTGCTCCTTTGCCTGGGTAACACTCGGGCCTTTCACTTATGCAAGACATGCATATATCGCCACTAACGCTGTGGGGACTTTTACAACTCGAGTAATCCTTGGGTCTAACACTCATGCAAGACACATCTATACAGTTGCCCGAGTGATGCTCAGGACTAACACTTTTAGCATCATTTTTACAGCCCTAGTGACACTCAGGTCTGACACTAAGGAGGTTAAACCCCTATGCAATGTGGGATTTCCATGTTCCTTCTTTGTATATGTGCATGTTCTCCAGGAACTCCAGAAAGTTACTCTTTGATTGTTTGGCCACATTAGATCAGTATGATGGAGTCTGAATTGAGTCTTTGTCCTAAGTTGAACTGTTGTCTCACCCAGAGGTTGGTCCTCAATTCAAAAGGTCGATTGTGCGCATTTACTGACATGCAGAGGAAGCTTTTCCACAAATACTGATATTGTAGTAAAAATAAACATGATTAGGATGGTGTGAGTGTATTATGGTTACTGGAAAAATATGGATTATGCAATGCAAATAATTTGAGATGGTGGCACAGTGGGGCCATAGATAAAGCAGATAAAGGTTTGGGGCAGCCTCCCGTATAATGTATCCTGGCTGCTAAAATTGAAATGATTGAGCAGAGATGTTCACAAGACAGAGTCCAAAACAGAACTAATCAAAGACAAGAAAGATGGCAGCTTTAAAGGCCCGTTCAGAAAGTGACTTCATCTCTGTTCCCGGAAGTGATGTTGCTAGGGGTTGGAAATTATGTCATCTCTGGGCCCAGACCCGGAAGTGGAGTCATCGAGGGTGCTGGAACCAGTCGGGATTTCCCGGGAACGGTCTGCAAGTAACTGAGAAAGACAGTCAGCAGACTGCGCCACCCCCCGGTTACAATTACTCAGGCCCATTAGCTGCCTCCTACTCGCACGTGTGTGACATGCTGAAACATTTATGCTTTTGTCTTTTCTTGCCTTGATTACAGTAGTGCCTGACTTTTTGCTCAAACAGATCACATCAAGTTTAAAAACTCTGCAGCTAGAATTTTAATCCATATGTCTTCAGGAGGAATAAATTACTTAGATGTTATTATACTGGTTGACAATTAAATAATGTATCCTTCTGCTTATTTATAAAGCTCTCCTTTCTCATGATAACTGTTTCATCTCTTTTTCTAATATGTTACATCTAATATGGCACCTAATAAACTTTTACTTTTTGTCCTTAAAGCTAAATACCCGTCTCTGCAGCTCCCAGATTATGAAACTCCCTACCTTTACATATCCAAGGGGTTTATGCAATTTCAGCTTTTAAAACGAAGCTATGTTCTTAGATTTTCAAACCAATCCTTATGTGTTGATCATGTAATTTGTTAAGGTTTGTTTTAACTGATTTATTTACAGTCTCAAGTGTAATGAAAGGCTATTATAGAGTTTACATATTGTCTTCATTCCACAAATTTAAAACCAATATATCAAAATAACACACTAAATGAACTGTGAGAATTATCAAAATATTAATTGAAAGCCATAAATATACTCATCTAAATTAATCAGCCTTCATTTTATTACTTATATAATAACAATGATCATTTTTTATTTCAAATAAAGACTTTTTTGCATTGTCTTTTCTCTGTTGGGCAGCACGGTGGCACAGTGGTAGTGCTGCTGCCTCAAAGTAAGGAGACCTGGGTTCCCTTCCTGGGTCCTCCCTGCGTGGAGTTTGCATGTTCTCCCCATGTCTGTGTGGGTTTCCTCCCACAGTCCAAAGACATGCAGCTTAGATGCACTGGCGATCCTACATTGTTCCTAGTGTGTGCTTGATGTGTGTGTGCCCTGTCCGGGGTTTGTTTCCTGCCTTGTGCCCTGTGCTGACTGGGATTGGCTCCAGCAGTCCCCCCGTGACCCTGTAGTTAGAATATAGTGGGTTATATAATGGATTGATGGATAATTTAAAATTTTCCTTTTCAGGACGTTATGATATTTTTTGCTATTATACAAAATGGGTCCTCATTGAAGATTGTTGTATTAGGAGTCTTCTGTGAAAACACTGGGGATTGAGGGGGATAGGAAATACTCTGGTATCACCACAAACAATGCAAGTTGACTAACAAATACAAAATTCTCTTTATGGTTGGAAAATTCCTATAATCTCCACTTTCAGGATTGCTTTCAACCATACCTTAGAGTCTACTATGCAGTCTGAAGTCTGCTGTTTTTTAGTTGGTGGACCGGTAATGTTGAGTACCCTCCAGCCCAGGGCTACCCTAAGCCTTCAGTTGTCATACTGAGCTACACCTCCAAAACAGAACACCTGCTACCAGTGCTTTTGATTGGACAGAAGACTTTGAGCTATAGACTGCTACTTGCTGTGGTGGTGGTCGTCTAGCCTTTTGACAGCTGTATTTGGTCTGATACAGTGCATCCGGAAAGTATTCACAGCGCATCACTTTTTCCACATTTTGTAATGTTACAGCCTTATTCCAAAATAAATTAAATTCATTTTTTTCCTCAGAATTCTACACACAACACCCCATAATGACGTGAAAAAAGTTTACTTCAGGTTTTTGCAAATTTATTAAAAATAAAAAAACTGAGAAATCACATGTACATAAGTATTGCTCAATACTTTGTCAATGTACCTTTGGCAGCAATTACAGCCTCAAGCCTTTTTGAATATGATGCCACAAGCTTGGCACACCTATCATTGGCCAGTTTCGCCCATTCCTCTTTGCAGCACCTCTCAAGCTCCATCAGGTTGGATGGGAAGTGTCGGTGCACAGCCATTTTAAGATCTCTCCAGAGATATTCAATCAGATTCAAGTCTGGGCTCTGTCTGGGCCACTCAAGGACATTCACAGAGTTGTCCTGAAGCCACTCCTTTGATATCTTGGCTGTGTGCTTAGGGTCGTTGTCCTGCTGAAAGATGAACTGTCACCCTAGTCTGAGGTCAAGAGGATGTCTCTGTACATTGCTGCAGTCAACTTTCCCTTTATCCTGACTAGTCTCCCAGTTCCTGCCACTGAAAAACATCCCCACAGCATGATGCTGCCACCACCATGCTTCACTGTAGGGATGGTATTGGCCTGGTGATGAGCGGTGCCTGGTTTCCTCCAAACGTGACGCCTGGCATTCACACCAAAGAGTTCAATCTTTGTCTCATCAGACCAGAGAATTTTGTTTCTCATGGTCTGAGAGTCCTTCAGGTGCCTTTTGGCAAACTCCAGGCAGGCTGCCATGTGCCTTTTACTAAGGAGTGGCTTCTGTCTGGCCACTCTACCATACAGGCCTGATTGGTTGATTGCTGCAGAGATGGTTGTCCTTCTGGAAGGTTCTCCCCTCTCCACAGAGGACCTCTGGAGTTCTGACAGAGTGACCATCAGGTTCTTGGTCACCTCCCTGACTAAGGCCCTTCTCCCCCGATTGCTCAGTTTAGATGGCTGGCCAGCTTTAGGAAGAGTCCTGGTGGTTTCGAACTTCTTCCATTTACAGATGATGGAGGCCACTGTGCTCATTGGGACCTTCAAAGCAGCAGACATTTTTCTGTAACATTCCCCAGATTTGTGCCAATCCTGTCTCGGAGGACTACAGACAGTTCCTTTGACTTCATGTTTGATTTGTGCTCTGACATGAACTGTCAACTGTGGGACCTTATATAGACAGGTGTGTGCCTTTCCAAATCATGTCCAATCAACTGAATTTACCACAGGTGGACTCCAATTAAGCTGCAGAAACATCTCAAGGATGATCGGGGAAACAGGATGCACCTGAGCTCAATTTTGAGCTTCATGGCAAAGGCTGTGAATACTTATGTACATGTGCTTTCTCAGTTTTTTTATTTTTAATAAATTTGCAAAAACCTCAAGTAAACTTTTTTCATGTTGTCATTATGGTGTGTTGTGTAGAATTCTGAGGAAAAAAATGAATTTAATCCATTTTGGAATAAGGCTGCAACATAACAAAATGTGGAAAAAGTGATGTGCTGTGAATACTTTCCAGATGCACTGTAATTGTTCCAAGAAGAGGATCTGACAGTCCTGGCATTTGTTAGGAGGTCTGACCTACTGTAGTAGCCAGGGTTTTTTGCATCATAAACACTCTTCAGTTAAGCAAAACAAATTAGTTAACTATTCTTAGTCTTCAAAACAAGCCTGATGAGTACCTCTAGATTAACACATTTTTTTCCATCCAACAACACATACATTTGCCATAGTTTTGGTAAATAGGATTCAGACAAGAGGGTCATATGCCTGATATCCTTAATGCAGAATGACTGCTATGTCATAAGCTGATGTACAGTACACATACATACGCATAATATTGATAACACTGATACTGCATGATACCAGTACAAACTGTGGTAGACTGCTTTGACCCTACAGTGATACTGTCAGCACTCTAGTTGGAGCACAAAACATGAATAAGTGAAAATTGGCAAATAACAAAATGATCATGAAATGCCCTCTAGTGTCCTAATGGGATTAATATCTAGTAAAGGACACTGGGAGATTGCTGTCTGTAGTCTTGATGAAAATAATTCAGTGCCCATAAAGACTAATAGGGATACAACTAAAATGTAGCTACAAAAAAGCCATTTTAAGATAATGGGTTTTAACAGTTTTTTAAATTCTTCTACACTATTAGCCTGTGAATGTCTGTTGGTAAAGTATTCCAAATTTTAGGTGCATAACAGCAAAAGGCCACCTCACCACTTCTTTTCAGGTTGGCTCTTGGAATTATAGGCAAACTTTCAGTTGAAGATCTGAGGTCATGACTTGGAATGTAAGGGGACAGACATTCCAAAATGTAGGACAGGGCAAGTTTATTTAAGGCTTTGTAAACCATTAGTAGTATTTTAAAGTAAATTCTAAATGACACAGGTATCCAACGTAACAACATTAAAACTGGTATGATGTGCTCAGATTTTCTTTTCCTAGTTAAGAACTCTTGCTGCTGCATTCTGCACTAACTGTAACTGACTGATGTCTTTCTTAGGTAGTCCTGTTTAGACTGCATTACAGTAATCTAGTCGACTAAAAACAAAAGAATGAACTAATTTTTCAGCATCTTGTAAAGTTATAAGAGGTCTAACTTTAGCGATATTCCTTAAATGAAAAAATGGAGTCCTATTAATCTCAGAGTCAATAGTTACCCCTAAATTCTTTACATCCAACTTGACTTTTTAGGCCTAACAGATCAAGTTTATCTTTAATGTCCTCAATATATCCATTTTTGCAAATAACTAAGATTTCTGTTTTCTTTTTATTTAGTTTGAGAAAGTTACTGCTCATCCATTTGGAAATACAAGTAAGACACCAAATCAAAGAGCCAAGAGCAACAGGGTCATCAGGTCCTATTGATAAATAAAGCTGTGCATCATCTGCATACCTGTGGAAGATCACTTTGTGTTTTGAGATAATCTGACTTAATTGAAGCATATTGATCGAAAACAGCAATGGACCCACAATAGATCCTTGTGGTACACCATATAAAATATCATGGGTCTCCGAAGTATAATCACTACAACTAACAAAGAATTTTCTACCTGTTAAGTAAGACTGAAACCAATTTAAGATGTCTTTAGGTGATTTATAAGAATACTGTGGTGTCAAATGCTGCACTCAAGTCTAATAGAACAAGAACAGATGTTTGGCCTCTGTGTGCATTAACTCACAAGTCGTTTACTACTTTAACCAGTGGTACTGGGTCAAAGGTGCAGGTGGAGGGTTTCAGTTGAGAAATTATTCTGTGTAGTTTGGGTAGATCTATTCTGGTGAAATAATTTAACTTGCATTAAATGGAATACTGGGACTGAGTTGGATAAATTTTGGGGGATGTACTACATGTATATTAATTCTATTAATTCACAAGTTTCACTTGTAGTATTTAGGAGGCCTTCTATTGAGTGAGCTGCCTTTTTTTGACAAGTGAGTGAAGAAGATACACAAATATAATCAATACCTGTGGCTTCCCATCTTGTTTATTGCTTTATTTTTTCAACTGTTGAAAGGAAGACCTACTGTGGATCCGATTTCGCTTTCTGACGTCCGTGGTCTTTTTTTTTAGACTTGAGAGAGTAGTGTATGTATTCTGTCGTTCTCTCTCCTGCTTTAGTAATTTTGTCTGTTGCACTCATGGGCCGCCTTGTAGCCCCTGAAGGTTTCCTGGCTGCCAACCTCTTGCAACCTGGCAACCTTTCAAAACAGATAAAAGAAATATTCCTAGAATTAAATGCAGTACCTTAAGGAATGCCTCGCCTTTCTTTAACTTCATTTGGACAAAAATTTCTTATATATATTTCTCTTCTGGTTTGTCCTGCCTCCTCTTCAAAACGGGTCCCATCCCCACATGCAGCCCACACGGCATTTCTCGATTCCTATTCCTTCTCTTCCAAACCCTTTCCCATGCTGCCTGCGGCCTCCCATACCGCTTTTCTTGATTCCTTTTCCTCCTTTGAACTACCACGTTCCCCACTCCTCTCTCATGACCCCATTGGTGTCATGTCACCTCCTGATATCTAGCCTGACCACATGACCTTTCACTTCGGCCATGTGTGCGCCTGGGAGTCTTTTCTGTAGCCTGCTATGGGAAGGTACTCTCTCGACCATTGGCATTGGTTTTGCTCCTTGCTACTTTCGTTATACTGCGACGGTTGTTTCCTAAGCCTTTGTTATAAAATGAACGACAGTATCTTCTCTGTCGATGGGTTTTTGTACAACATCATCTCTATTCTGGGATCCGGCAACTGCCTGTTCCTATCAGTGAGTTCTTTCTTGACACAAATGGTTGACGAAGGCAATGCACTCTCCCTACGACATAGGGCAGTAGATTTTGTTGCATCACGTTGGGACAGATTTGGTGACGTTCTTCCTGTTGTTCTTTCCAACGCAAGTCAAGTTATCACAACAAGTCATGAGTACTATCAATACATGGCAACATCTGGAGTTTATGGTGGTGAAGTTGAAATTCAAGCTCTTTCCAAGATTCTCCATGCTACCATTGTCATTTACTTCAAACACAACACCAATGCGCCTTGCATTACGTTTGCAAAGATTTGCGTTAATCTACAACAACCAGTCTTCAGCCGCAGTCAGTTGTATTTGGCTTTTTCTAGGGTTAGATCTTTCGACTCATTATCTGTCGTCTCCAGCAAAACACCTATTCACAACTGTGTCTTTCAATAAGTATTTCTTTCTTCTTGATTTCTGAATTCTTTTTTCACTGTTTTCCGTTCCTATTCTTACACTGCCGTATGCTATGGTGGGCATCGGCTAGTACAAAATAAAAATGTAGTAGTAGAAAATGTATTTAAAAAGAGTAGAAATGTGCTCATTGTCTACAGAAGGTTTAATATAGCTCTTTAACATCTTAGTGATTACAGTACACTTAATTTGGTTGCTGAGGAGTGTAACTTATGATCTGTGCATGAAAGTTCATCCATCCATCCTTCCAATGTCTGAACCAATTAATTTCTAGTTTTAGTGTCGTAGACAGCCAGAGTGTATCCTAGCAGCCTTAAATGCTAGGCATGAACTGACATGAAGGATGTGCCAGTGAAATTAAACTCGGTGGATATAATTGTAGTTTACAATTTTGCATTGTCAATGAACTTCAATACTAGTTTTAAAGAAATAAAAGAAGACTAGTTCAGCAAAGTAAAATCCATATGTATGAATGCTATTTTAAAGATCGTATCTACTCTCTGTATATAAAATCCTAAGCCTAAAAGTGCAGCAATCCGAACACAGTGTTACGGGGGTCTGCCCATTTTTAAATTATAAACTAAAATATCAAGAAAGTTGTGTTTTTTTAATTTCAATAAATCATTATTATTTCAATAATTTATTTTAATAATTTAATTCAATAAATTACATTATTTTTGATCGAGCAAACTGTCTTTCACAGGAACAAGCTATTAAAAAAATGATCTATTCATAACATCAATGTTTGTATTTAGGTGATTTAGTTAGCTGAATGTTGAGTTACGATGACCCATTGCATACCACTTTAGTTTTCACGTGATGTTTCCTGTTATTTAAATGAGTCATTTTTTTAAAAAAGTTTTTTTATCTGTAAGGATGTCAGTTAAAATGAATGGATCATTTATTTAGTCTCTTATAAATACTTATCGAGCATAGTGGACCTCAGTTTAACAGGAATACTCCAATCAGTAAGAGAGTAAATATTTTCATGATTTCATGATTTTTATTCCATTAAATAATAATTCATTTTTCTTTTACATATTTATAGAATTTTGTGATTTTGACTCCAATATATAATAATTTTTTTTTACATTTGCATATTTTACTAATATTCTAGCTGCAACTGGGGGTTGGGCAGTGAAGGCGCCAGGGGACTTAGCCCCCCTAGTCTCTATATATACTGTATGTAAAATCCAACATCTGTCTGTATGTCTGTCTGTTTTTCACGAGAAAACTACTTAACGGACTTAGATCGTTTTTTTTCCTATAATTTGCGTGAACATTCCCGTTGATTTTGCAACTTCTCTCATCGTGTTTAGTATCATAGTTCGCTTGCAGAAGCAATTTATTTCCACTAATCCGAGTCAGAGACTGCGGGTCGAGGGGAGGGCCTCCTCACTCATGCGCCAGCTTCCGTTCAAGTCGCTCTACTTGCCGCCACATTTTGGAGCGTACCTTGCTTCTGCTTAGCTAGCAATACCTGTTTGTTTGTTGAGTTTTAAAGTTTGTCCTGTTTCACTACTACGTGGGGGGACAGCTAATTTAGGATAAGCTTGAGGAATTATTTACTGGACTTTGTTAGTATCAAAATGTCTTGACTAATATCACAAGAGAAACTGGGTTAGCCTCTAAATAATGAACAATAAGAGTCTCACTCGTGCACTTCTCCCTAGTCTTTTCATGGATTACAGATTCTCATGAACATTTGCAAGTGTCACTTATTTCAAGAAAGCTAATTAGTCTTTCAGCTGTGAAAGGCATTCGAGTTATATGTTGATATAACAGTATTTTACAGACATACAGTATAAATCTCTTACCTGCCTCTTTTAGACACCTATCAGGTCTCTCAATTTCCTATCACATATCCTTTTCTCTTTGATTAGGTAGCAGAGTTAAAGATGCTAAGATTTGCACTGGGTGTGACAAGGATGGATAGGATTAGAAATGAGTACATTAGAGGGTCAGCTCAGGTTGGACGGTTGGGAGACAAAGTCAGAGAGGCGAGATTGCATTGGTTTGGACATGTGCAGAGGAGAGATGCTGGGTATATTGGAAGAAGGATGCTAAGGATAGAGCTGCCATGGAAGAGGAAAAAAGGAAGGCCTAAGTGAAGGTTTATGAATGTGGTGAGAGAGGACATGCAGGTGATGGGTGAAACAGAACAAAATGCAGAGGACAGAAAGATATGGAAGAAGATGATTCATCAAAAGTAATCCTCCAGAAAACAGTTCAGAATTAAAAAATTGAAAAGTGTAAAATCCAACAAGCAATACACAGATTGCCTGTTTTTTGATCACTGAAAACCATGTGTTAAACAGGATTTGCTTAACCTCATGATGCTGTTAATTTAGTTTTTATTGTAACTGTCATTTTATTTGTAGGTTAGCTATGCTATTTGACACATCCATTAATTAGTTAGTGAACCAGGGCATGCAACAAGCTGTTTTGAATGGTATTTGTTTTTGGGCCCTCATTTCGCATGCATTTCCTAAAGCACTGACTCGTCATAGGTTTTGGTGGGTAAGGTGCAAAAAAAAATGTATAGGCTACAAAATGGATAGTAATCCAACAATAATAATAATTATCAAACTGGCATAGCAGATGAGACATGGCAAGATAAACTTAAAAAACTGTTAATGCAATGTGATTTCAACTGCAGGTTTTGAATACATTGCTAAAGGCTGATTTAATTCAAAGTGTATGCACTATCCAAATGGGCAAATTGTAGCACAATAAAACACATAATCTATGCCTTGACTGATTATACTCTTCATTCCTGGCATGCTAAAATAAGTTCTTGTGACACAGTGAATGATGAAGACTGTGGGGTGTGCAATTTTTAATGAAATACAGACCGCTCAGGATCCAGGTGGGCGCTGGTGCACATGGTAATGTAGCGGAGCAGCTCTGGAGTGTGTGATTGCACCTCCTGTGCCCAATGGAAGCCTGGGCCGAGGATAGGAAGATAAAAGAAGGAATGAGAGATTAAAATGGAAAAGAAAGAAGTATGGCAGGATCAGAAGGAAGCCAGTGTAATTGTGGAAAGAAGGCAAGTGGTCACACTGAAGTGTGCCCCGCAGGGGAGCTTGCGGCTGATGCTTGAAAGGGCAGAAAGGTCACTTCTGCTGAGAGCACCAGGGAACAAGAGTGACCTATTGCTTACAGTGGCTTTCGCAGAAGCCCACGGGACTGTGACTTACGGGAGAAAGCAACAAGGTTCGGCACAGCACCTCACTTAACACCAAAGGACTGGCAGTGTGACATTATTTTAATTTTTTTATGGAAGATGCCCTGCACTAGTTGCACTTTGTATGATTTTTGTTGAACAATTAAAGCAATTGCACCTGACTCTTGAGTGTTATGTGTTACTATCAATGGATGTGGATCCAAAGGAGTTATGGCAGCTGCGGTTAACCCAGACCATCATAGTTCTCCAAAGTCTCTCATTAGAAAAAAATATCTCTCCTAAAGTGGTGCACTGATTGGGTGATGATACTGTGTTATTTGCATATGTTGATGAGCATCAGTATGCAGGATTCAGGGGTAAATGTTTAAAGGTAATGATTAAGCTTTCATTGAATTCTGTGATTATGTTAGTACCGTCTGTTTATTTAAGAGACCCTACTCAAATGTATTTAATTTATAGGGCTGCATAATAAGATTACTACTATGCGGTCACGATCGCCATTAGCAATCTTTTAGGCTGGTGGCTTAAACAAAGAGAGGCACCCAAGCTAATACTTGTGTATATAGTTGTAAATCTAATTTTCTTTTCATTTATGTGAAACAGATTCAATATTTTTAGAGAAATGTGAAATGTACAAAAGAAAAGACAGCTTGCAAATATAATCCAATTACTACATGTTTTCTGCAATGTCTCACCTTACGCACGTATTTATCCAAATAAGTCTTGCAACCAGACGTTCCCGTAATTGAATATTCCGATATTGCCAACCCAATATTTTGAATTAACCCACACCCACCTCTTGTTCTGTACAATTCTGACTTCTCTCTTGTGCCCTCAGGCTTCTATGTACAAATCTGAAAATGGCATCTTTGAAACACAGACTTCTGGCACTGTAAACAATTTGAAGTTAGCATGTCAGCAATCGGCATGTAGCTGGCATTTCTGGTTGTCTGTTACAGTAGGTCTCTTCTGTCTGATTAATTCATTTTTATTAATTTTGTAGATTGATTATGGACATTGATATACAGTCCTATCAGATTTTAATTGCTGGCAAAATTTATTTCATCAGTCAAAAAAAAAATTGTATATGAGCCAAATTTTGGAATTGAGTCACTTTAACTGTGGTTTTTATGTAGCTTTAATAAACTGGAGCAACACATAGACTGAAACACGGGTGACATGTACTTTTCAGCTCATTTTTACCTTCACTCATTTTGTCTAACAACACTCTAAGATTGGAGGGCTCAGTAATGCAATAGACAGCCTATGCATACAAACATTCCTGGAGCCCCTTAATGGTTGGAGACTCCCATTCACTACATACTCTGTAACTCTAATCTTGTCTGTTTATTTTTCAGTGGCTCACAGCTCAGGTCAGGGCAGGGTCTGGTTGGAATATGGTATATACACATGGTAGTGCTCAGTTACTCCATTGTCCATACTGCAGGGGTGATTTTTGTTTAGTGGTGAAATTGTCAGAGAAAAAGAAGCTTACAATTCTACATTCAGAGAGCTCTGTAGCTGAATATTGTTATGTACCTTTGCCGAGCTTCCAGTAAGTACAACAAGGTGCTTAGTTTTAATACATTTCCCTCTGATGTAAAGAAAAGCCAAGCAAAATGACACCTTTTATTGGCTAACTAAAAAGATTACAATATGCAAGCTTTCGAGGCAACTCAGGCCCCTCTTGGCCTGATGAAAACATGTCTCTCAGAGAGGTGATCATCCAGCTGAGGAAACTAATTGAGACCCTTACAATGAAGGAGAGGTTCATTCACTGTTTTACTGGCTCAGACAGAGACATTTGCTTTTTTGCAAGGCAAGATCCCCAGCAGACTCATGTTATTATGTATTGTGGCATCAGCACCACAATGGATGGATTCTCTTCTCTCTAAGTTGGCCCGCTATCCTGAAAATGACTGCTTGCCTTTTGCCACACTAACTGAAAAAAGCACATGTGACTGTGCAGAGTTAACGTTTTTATAGGCGCGCCTGCTATTGATGATGTCATGTCAGCTCATTCCTTTGGTGGCTCATCCCTGGTTAATATAACTTATCCAGCAACATTGCAGTATTAAGCTTACATACGTTGAAGGTAGAAAGGAGAAAGTCTGAGCATGGATAGAAGAAACAATGTGAGAGGACGAGTGCATATGCGAGGTGGGCGACGAGGAGGAGGAGGAGGACGACAAGAAAGAGGAAGAGGGCGAGGAAGAGGAGGAGGGCGGCAAGGAAGAGGAGGAGGAAGACAAAGAGTGGAAATATCTCATGAAATTCGAGCAACAGTCATAGACCATGTTCTTGTCCATGGACTGACAATGAGGGAAGCGGGACTAAGAGTGCAACCCAATTTGAGCCGATTTTCTGTGTCCACCATAGTAAGGACATTCAGAGAAGAGAACAGGTACAGTATACTACTCTATTTTTGTAACTGCAAATTTACTGTACTACATTATATGCAACTGTTTCAATAGACATTTGTAAAGTTCATCACTGTATGTATAGTACTGCATGAATATTTGTTGTAACTGCACATCTACTTTTTGTAGAATTGCAAGGCTGCCACATGCAGGTGGAAGGACGGCTTTATTCACTCAAGAGCAAAAGGCCGTTATAGTGGGCATGGTCCTTCAAGATAATGTAATACGACTCAGAGAAATCCAGGAACGAGTGATACAAGACAACACACACTTCCAGGGAATCAACAGTGTGAGCATTTCCACAATTGACCGTGTCCTCCATCGTAACAGGATGCGAATGAAACAAGTATACAAAGTACCCTTTGAGCGCAACTCACCAAGGGTGAAAGAACTGCAAGCTCAGTATGTGCAAGTAAGTGTACATTTAGAAACATTTACTGTAATCCAGATTTTCTACAGTACTAACACATACTATGTGAATGACATTACTCTTCAGTACATACAATGTATGTGAATCAGAAGTGCATACAGTAGGTTTAATTGTACTCTACAGTATAGCACTGTCTCTGTATGACTTACAAAATTCTAAATGCAGTATATTGTATTTCTACACAGACAATATTTGACTTGGAATCCTTGGACAGACCCCATCTCTTCATCTTTGTAGATGAAGCAGGCTTCAATCTAACAAAGAGGAGACGGAGAGGCCGAAACAGCGGGCCATTGTTGAAGTCCCTGGTCAACGAGGTGGTAATGCCACCATCTGTGCTGCTATTAGCAACCATGGTGTTCTACATCACCATGTTACACTCGGGCCATATAACACCCAGCACCTTCTAAGATTTGTTGCCAATCTAAGAGAGATTTTATTTGAGCTGCAGGTTCAATACCATCAGGGCCAAGAGCTAAATGAGAATCCCATTCCCACCTATGTGATAGTGTGGGACAATGTCAGTTTCCACCGAGCTGCTCGGTAAGGGAATGGTTTAACATCAATGAGCAGTTTATGAACTTGTACCTCCTCCATACTCGACTTTCCTGAATCCGATTGAGGAGTTTTTCTCCTCTTGGAGATGGAAAGTGTATAATAGACAACCCTACACCAGAGTAAGTCTTCTGCAAGCCATGGATTTAGCTTGTGGTGATATAGGTGAGGAATCATGTCAGGGCTGGATACGGCACACAAGAGGCTTCTTCCCCCGTTGCCTCAGGAGGGACAATATTGCTTGTGATGTTGACGAAGTGCTCTGGCCTAACCCAGCCCAAAGACGAGAAGAAGCAAATTGATCATGTTTACTCCTTTGATTTTTGTCCCTTTTAGCATTGTATACTGTAGTACAGTGCATTGTATGCTGTTTACTGTACACTGAACAAATTGTATGGCCCAAAACATTGAGATTAAAATTTGCTTCTCCCTGAGAACTATATGTTTTGAACAATGTGTTTTCTGTTTTTTGTTGTATTGTTTACTGACTGCTTGATAGCGTATATCATTTTGATCACTTTGTTTTTGATTTGAGAGCAGTGCTTCATTTTGAACACAGGTAAAACTGTTTTTAGGCGAAAGTTTCATTTTGCAAGAGGAGTCAGAGGTTTTGTAAATAGTGCTTGAAGATAAGGTTTTTGCATTTAATGGTTTCAGAAAATGGAGCAAGGTTTCAGAAATTGTATTTTAGCAATTGAGAAAAACTGTAATACCACAACATAACATTTATCTGTCCCTGAATAAAGTTTAATGACTAATTATTGAAATTCTGCTTTTTTTATAAGCCTAGTGTAATCACATATTTGGCCCATGTAAGTTCACAGTAGACACAGATTTTTAATACGTTCAGATCTTACCTTTGTAATTGTGGATGTAGCGTGAAGCCTACAGTTTGAATCCCTTCTGCTTTTTAGCTCCTGGCCTGGCACAATATTTGAATAATTTGACGATCAGGCGAAAAACATCATACCTAGTCCATTTTGATATCAGTGCTGCAGAATCCAGGAGAGAGTGTGCATATAGCCTATTGTTAGATTAAAACTAACTTTCAAAAGAATAGCCACGGAATGGCTGTTGTCCTTTGAGTGATTCATTCTGAAACAGATTACAGAATACAGTGAGTCTTTTTAAAGTAATGTGACAGGAGGACTAACGGCGTTAATTTCTCTTTCGCAGTCACTGTTATGAATGGTTTTGTCTCTATATTGATATTGCTACATATCAGCTTACATAAATTGTTATTTGTTCATGGTTTCTGCTAAGCAATTTGTATTTCATAATCCTGATTTTTGTTTTTTTATTCTAGTTCAGAATTTTATATGTCAAGTTTTATTCTGATATTTGGTATTTAATGTTTCACATAAATGTATTTTGTCTGTGCTTTTATTCTTTTTGCACCTTTTTGAATATTTGTGGAACACATTTCAAAGGCACTATTTAAATAAATATACATTACTATTATTGTTATTACCCTCTATTTATGCTCTGATTGAACCCATAGAAACCAATTTGGGGTTCTTGGACTGTGTCTCTCCCAGCAGCCACTGGTGCAAGGTAGGAACCAGCCTTTGAAATGGTGTCTATCTGTTTCATACTCGCTCTTACCAGGCCAGTTCAAATTTACCATTTGCATATATAAGATGTGGAAGGAGTACCAGTGAATACATGGGAGAATGTGTACTGACCATGCCAGGACTCCAACCCAAGGCTCTGGAGCTGTAATGTAGAAATGCTGTTCTCTGTGCCACCATGCTGTCCACTGCTAGTTTCATTTAGTTTTAATTACAATAGTAGTACTTGTCAATCGCAGAGTGCCATGCTGAATAAGGTGTTTTTTATTGTTAGGCAAACCCCACTTTGCCCAAGAGTGAAACAAACTATTTTTCAATTAGCAGAACCTATTTATTTTATGAATCAATAGAAATACATTCATAATTCTAGTCACTGATCTTATAGGTTATTTCAATTGTTGTCCTATTTTGGGTAACATTAATTCATCCATTTTACTACACTGGAACAGATTGCCAGCTACCCTGAAAATAGACCTCATTTATTTCCACATTTCTTGACAATATCTATTCTTTTAACCTATGAAAGACCAGTGTTTTAGTCCAAAATCCAGCTTTAGAAAAAGTATGGATTCAAATACCCAACAGCTCATCTATATCTATTATTAACGGTTACCAAGACAAACAGCTCCCAGTTCCATGTTATTCATCCTTTGAAAGCAGAAGACTAGCGCTTCAAATGTAAATGGCTGTCATTGCCCAGTTGGAGGGAATACTTAGGAATTAATCAGATCTTAAAGCTGTCGACGTGTGGAGTTTTTCAATTAACAACTGCCTGTAATGTTTCTAGACAAAAATATTTTTCACAATTGACTAATGCATGTTATAGGATGTCTGCAAGTTAAGACAACTTTTTGATTATGAGAGTAAAAGAATTATTTGTTAATAACTGAATATTGCTTAGGACATTTAGGGCATTGTGTGAGTATTAAACTAAGTAGTTTATTGCCTCATGCAAATCTGTGTGAATATTCTTTAAGCGCTACCAGTTACACATCGCTAATCCTTGTCATTTACAGAATTATTTGCACATTGTATTACTTTAGTCTTGAGCAAATTTGGCAAATGCATCCAGTTATACCCGTCAGAAACTGGCTACCTTGTTGCATTTTTTTAGTTTAAAATCCTACCGTATCTGACATGGAGACAATGGTATGTTGGGAGTATTTTATTAGTACAGAGGCATTAACATTATAATAATGGAGGCAGTACGACAGGCCAAAGTTTGAACCCCCATCAGTGTATGATCTGTTTACCTCCCATAATTAGGACCTACCATCAGTTCATGTTCACATTAGTGAAGAAATGGGTTTTAATGCACTGGTTTCACAGGTTCAAAAGGGAATCTTATATGCTAAACATCAGCAACATTACAAACACCAAAGAGATAGGATATTGCTTGTTGACCTCACAATAAGCTTCATAATAGAAGGTGTTATACGTTTTCTCGGGACTCTCCTTGTGGCCTCTGTTTCCAAGATAGGTTCTGTCCTGCCGTGAAATGGATTAAGTGGTTAAAAAACTGAAGGATGTCTATTTAAATAATGTAACTCTATACTGTATGGATTAGTTTGTTAATCTTTGTAATACTCATTTATTTTAAACATTACAACACAGAAAAGCTCCACATAGCCCTGACTTGGAAAAAGCAGGATCAAAAAATTGATTGGTTCATAAAACGGATGGAAAAGCACAGAAAACCTAGCTTAGTATCTCATTGTAGACAATTACTTTTCCATTTTTTCCCTACAAGTTTTTTGTTATTGAGATATTTGCTCATCTTCTTAGAGAGCCAAGGCTTTGGACTGTCAAAACACAAGGCCTGGTAAAGCCCATAGAGACATTCCTTGTATAATTTTGGGCTATTCCAAAAATAAATTGTTTAATAAATGTAGTGACCTCTTACCATTACACACACTTTTATCCCTCCTTTAATTCTGTGATGAATCATAGTCTCTGCTGTTTCATCTAATATATTATTAGTAATTATTATTTTTGGTTCAGAATTAATATACATGTTCAGGAATCAAGGGCGTCTTATTGCAGTAAGATAACATGTTACGTATGTGATTGTCTTTCGGCTCTGTGGTTGTAGTACTCTTATGTCACAGCTTTATTTCTGCTCCAGAACTACCATATGTAGTTATAGCCAGGATCCCACCCCCCTTTCCCTGTCTGCAGAATCAAAAAGTTGAGCCCCCCTTACTGACTTAAAAAACATCTGTGGTTCCTGTCTCTGAACACAGAGACACCTTTACACCTCCTAAAAGGGTCTCTGAGCTCTTTTATACTTTCTCCAAGCTGAAACTGCCATCCCAATTCTGCTTTGTTTACTTTATTTAATCAGCAATATTCTGCTAGGACATGACGTCAATATAAATATTAATAAAGTAACCTGACTGTGAACCTTGACAAAAGACAAGATACAGCACTGTATGTCCCCAGCAGTAAATGACAAGTAACAGTTTTAAACAACTTAACCAACAATCTGAAATTATTTAAAATACCAATATCTAATCAGAGCAAGAAACAAAATCAAAATGAAATGGAGTAGAACACAGTGTACAAGATTGTACCTGCCGCAGGTTGTCGTATGTTGCAAGAATCATTTTAATTCAGTCTCGAAGGGCCAAATGTGATTCTCAATTGAGAATACACGTATGAAGAGGATCCATTGAAAACTGTGTACTGAATAGCGGTGAAATCCTGTGCTGCAAAGGCTAAATCCATAAGGCTTCTTCCTAAAACCCCCACCCCCAATTTTTCCAGTCTGTATATTTTAAACCATTGCAGGGGATTCAAAGAAAGAGTTTAAGATGGTGAAGAAAAGTCTTGACACTGACAGAAAATAAATAAATAATAATGAAGTTGCTGTTATCCATTCAAGAACTCAGCACAAAGACACTGAAGCTTCATAATGAATTGGCACATTGTAATGAGGACTGCGACAGTGGAGACAGACAGACACACACATGCAGGCCACCAAACCTACTATGCTTCACATGTTTGAGAAGTGTGTCTGTCTGCTATGATATCTTTCTGTCATTTTAACTATTCCATCACTATATGACATAACAACAGCAAATAGACCACAATGCTTATCTAAATTCTATGGCTATATAATGTGTCAAAACGCTGCAGTTACTTTGTCATGGCATGTTTGCATTTCAAATCAAATAGTAATGTTAATCTTTTAGACATGCAGTGTGAAGGTTTATGTTGGGCAGCCTTATCTGTGCAGCTAATGGTGTTGTTGGGATTTGTTGGTTTGGGTGTTTTGAGTACTGAAATCTGCATATCCTGGGGCTCATTGTTATTAGCTCTCTTAACAGCAGTCCTTTTGACGGAGAGTGACGGTTACTTCAAATGCATATTTTGCACGTCATATTGTCATGAATATAGCTGCCAATTCTTTCAAGCTTACATCGACTCCTACACTATCATCATGATGCCAAACAGCAGAGAGCACAAACAGCAACTGTAATAACGTATCATACATATTTACCAATCATCCATTCATGCCAGTGAATGCCAATGTATAATCTGATGCTACAGAAAGGTTTTCCCTTGCATCATATTATGCTTATTTTTAACATGTGCAATGTGTTCTGCACACACAACACACATTTACTGTGTATGTCTAATGGGTTTTTTAGGAGACGTTTCAAATGTAGATTGTTAGATCATAATCAGACACTTGCTGTCTGTCAGACCAAGTTAATGAGAGCACGTCTGATCTTTGCAGTTCAAAATCACCAGCCCTACTTTGAGTGCCGCCTTCATGAGCCATTGGATTCGTTTAAAAATGTGACACTCAGTCAGCCTTCTAATTGTTCCCATCCAGTTTTAAGCACAATTCACTCATGGTTATGTCCAGATGTATATAAATCTGTAGTAACAGGCTAGTCTTAAGTCCATATCCTCAACATTTGTAAGAGTTTTCTGCTGTATACCTCCATCACATGAGCCTGCTTAGATAAGGTAACATTCCTCTGGCCTTCTGGCTTCCTGGCTTCTACATTTCTTGATGTTATCACACTTCATATTTTAGGTTCATTTGTATTTTATAAAAGATGCATTCAGCCCATCTGTCTTTAATATTTTTTTAAAGTGACTACAATTTATTTTTCTATTGTCAAGATTCTTATTCTAAGCTGTTTACTTGGAACTGTCTTTGTAATACCTGTGTTGCATGTACCATGCTTTTCTAAACTGCCTTAAGTAAAGATGTCTGCTAGATAATAATACTAATTATCATCATCACTTTGAGCAGTTTAGTGACATAGTAGGTTAGGTAGACTTTATTATCTCAGAGGGAAATTTGTTTGCAGCAGGAAAGCACAAAACATAAGGTATTGTTACACATATACAAGATAATAAGCCAAGAGTCAACAATTGACAATGAGTGTTATCATAAGTACACACACTCTAATTAGTACAAAGATAAAGAATTACCTTAAGCAGTACACAAGATAATAAACTCAGAATTTAGCAGTATCCCTTCAAATAACAAAATTAAAAATACTTATAGCTCCAGGAATAAGAGTTCTTATATTAATTGCTTTTTACCCCTGGAAACTTAAATCTGCAGCCTGATGGCATCAGCTGAAATTTAAGAAAAAGAGGACAGCTACTGCTAATTTTCAAACTGTTGTTAATAAGAGTTTATATTCTTAATGCCAACGTTGCCAAAGCACCATATAAAAGCAAATATAATAACAGAAAGACTTATTTTAAAAAAAAAATGTCATTATGGTTTTGTCCACTTTAAAACATTTGAGTTTCCTAAGAAAGAATAGCCGCCTCCGTCCCTTCTTATAAATTTCTTCTGTTTTTTAAGATCAAAGTTTAGCCTTTTAGCCTGTTACTAATGATGGCAGTTGATGCTATTCATCACAGCTTCATAGTCCTTTTCTGAAATGTTAGTCTGATCCTTAACTATATGGAGTTTGTGTGGGTTTTCTCCAGGGATTTCAATTTCTGATAATTTCCCAGAGAAGTACTGGTTAGGTATTGTGACTCTAAACTGACCTTGTATGAGTGAGTGTGGGTGTGACGATGCGGGTTCAGCTTCATGATCCAATCTCACTTTTGGGAGCACTTGAACCAATACTGTCAGTAATGTAAGCTGGACAGTGAGGTCACCAACAAAACAAGGGGATGGTGTAAAAAGGTGCAAGAGTGCTTTTATTAAAAACAAATGGTTCAAATAAATACTGCAGTGTTTCAATATGTCAAATAAATAAATAAATAATCCATTAAAACAGTGAAGAATGTGGAGGTTAAAATCCAATAAATAAATCCTTTAAAAACAAGGTTAAAACAATGGCTGGAAGCAGTCCTTTAAAAACGAAACATGGTGCCGCCTTCTACTGGCAGCTCCCCTACTTCTCCCATCCAGGCCATGCACCAGGGGAGTCGCCCTACCTGCAGCTGACCTTCTTGTTCTAGTCTGTAGCCTTGCGGTCCATTGCTCTGTAGGGCTCTCCAGACTGACTTGGGTTCCCCAGCGACCAGGACACTCACGCTCGGGCTTCCACCTCCCAAACCTTCTGACTCCAGCTACAGCTATGTGACGAGCCAACCACCTTCCGGTCACTCCTGCTCCTCCAAAGTGCTCAGCAGGAGTGACCACTTCGTGCTGTCCCCTGGGTGAGCACCTCGCTAGGGCTCACTTCCTAGTTGCCTTCTCTGATCAGCAAGCCTACCCTCTCGCTCACTCTCTCTCTCTCTCGCACGCACTCACTCACTTACTCTCTCACTCCTTTGCTCCCAGCGTCTTCTTCTTTCACCTCCTCTAACGTGCGTTCTTTTGATCATCATTCTCCCCCTCCACACTTGCACTTCTCCTATTTATTATGGGGATGTGGCACAGGTGTGGGGATTACCAGCTCTCGGCATCAATTATGGATACAGATGATTCCCCACCTGTGCATTTAAGCGAGGAAATGCCCGCATCACATATCGTCCGAACACCACTCCAGCCACACTACCACACACACTGCCTGGGTCTGTGCAGATGATGTGCTGACCAGGGAGAATCAAATGCAACTACAAGCTACTGCACCACCAGAAGCTACACATCTAGCATTATTAGGTCGTATGGTCTTTGTTTGCAAAGCCACACTCTCTTTGCTTGTATAACACTAGTTACAATAAATTTATTACCAATAATGCTTACTTAAAGTTGTAACTCTTTCTCCCGCCTGCTGTTTCATTCTGTCCAGTTAACCTGAATTATAGATAAAGAAGGGATGTTGGGATTTAAGACATTTAATTAAGGTATACACAATAAAAGCATAAAATGGAAAATTGGGTCATTATAGGACCCATACAAGACAAAAAAGAGAGAGATTTTGATATTTGATTTTAGAGAAAAGCCAAGCAAAATGACACCTGTTATTGGCTAACTAAAAAGATTACAATATGCAAGCTTTCGAGGCAACTCAGGGCCCTTCTTCAGGCAAGATGTAATACAGAAACTGAAGTTTCCTGTGTTTATATCCACACACTAGGAGAAGAAACAACATTAGTAAATCTTTAAATGAAAAATCTTAAATGTAAAAAATTAATAGATTCATTCAGGCTAAGATTAATTTAACAAGAGAGAGAAAAACAATGTATGGTCAAGATCTTTAGATACGATAACTGTCCAACAAAGAAGGGAACCCAGGAAGGCCTATCATCTCAGGAATTGGCTCCCTTACAGAAAAGGTTTTTAGGTTGGGTGGAACACATTCTTAAACCCTCGCCCGCAACACAACCAGCTACATCCAGGACACCACTGACTTCTTTAAAAAAACTGTCTGCTTTAGGCCCCTTACTTGAGGGAACCTTACTGGCCACAATGAATGTTGAGGCCCTGTACACAAACATCCCCCATGATGATGGCATATTGGCATGTGAAACGTACCTCAGACAACATGATTTACCCACAAAGTCAGTAATAGAAATGATAAAATTCACTCTGACACATAATCTATTCTCTTTTGGACAATGGGCTGTCGGTTTGCACCTCACTATGCAAACCTATTTATGGCAAAATTGGAGGAAGATTTCATGTCAGTGTGTATCTTAAAACCAATGTTATATCTCTGTTACATAGATGACATCTTCATAATCTGGACTGCCATTTAGAAGGACCTCCTCCATTTTCATAATGAATATAATTCTTTTCACCCCAACATAAAGCTGAAGCCGAATTACTCAAAAACAGAAGTCAGCTTCCTTGACACCACCTTTCAACACAAACAACACCCTTGTAACTTCTGTTTTTCACAAACCAACAGACAGATGGACCTACCTGAGAAGTGATAGCTTCCATCCCAAGCATATAAGGCGCTCCATTATTTTCAGCCAAGCAATACGGTACAATCGTATTTGCTCAGACCCGACAGACCGGGATCAACAGCTGCTGGAGCTCAGAAAAGATTTCATCAGACAAGGTTATACCCCCAAAACAACAGACACTCAAATAAGAAGAGCTACTGCTATACCCAGAGATAACCTTCTGGAATATAAAAACAAAGACAACAAGAACCACATCCCCCTTGTTGTCACCTACAACCCACATCTTGAAACACTTCGAAAAAATTATAAAAGAACTTCAGCCAATGCTAAACAACAACCAAACACTGAAAAATTTATTTCCTGGACCTCCCCTTCTGGCATACAGACAACCACCAAACCTTCAGCGACTAATTGTCTGAAGCTCCCTAAATGAACCGACAGAAAATGGCACATCTCCCTACCTACAGAAAAGAGGTAAAACTTCTGCCTACATCTACAATACAGACCGTATAGTTATACCACACTACTGACTTGAACATCACATAAAGGCATTATTTTCCTGCAGATCATCTAATGTTGTCTACCTAATTCTCTGCATGAAATGTCTCTGATACTGCACTCTGTGTGAGAGAAACTGGACAAACACTCCACCAGAGAATGAATTTACACAGATTTCACATTAAACATGGCAGCACAGATGTTCCTGTAGTGGCCCACTTCAACAGCCATGGACACTGTGAGAGGGACTTTAAAGTTACAGTGCTTATGGGCAACTTCAAAACACAGCAAGAGAGAAAAGAATGGGAAGTTAAACTCATGTTAAAATTTAATACATTACAACATGGCTTGAATAAAAACAAAAGTTTTATAGCCAGGTATGAGGACTGTTTGCATCTCTCTGACTGACACAGACAACCTGACTACAGATCCACATTGTTTTGAAAAATTCATCACAAACTTCAAAAGACTTTGTTGGACAGTTATCTTATCTAAAGATCTTGACCATACATTGTTCCTCTCTCCCCTGTTTAATTAATCTTAGCCTGAATGAACCTATTATTTTTTTACATTTAAGATTTTTCATTTAAAGATCTACCAATGTTGTATCTGTCCTAGTGTATGGATATAAACACAGGAAACTCCAGTTTCTATTTTACATCTTGCCTGAAGAAGGGGCCTGAGTTGCCTTGAAAGTTTGCATATTGTAATCTTTTTAGTTAGCCAATAAAAGGTGTCATTTTGCTTGGCTCGTCTCTACATTCATAATGGCTAACACGGTACAACACCCTAGTACTACAGATATTTGATTTTCAAAGAATTTGTAAACCTTTCTGAAAACATGATTTCACTTTGCCATTTTGGGTTATTGAGTGTAGATCTACAACACAATAAAGTGTGCAAAAGGTGAAGGGGCCTGGATACTTTCTAAACCCACTGAATATATGGGCATTTAAATATTACATAAAATTATGAATATATTAAGGCCAAATGCCAAGAAATATATAAATGCACTGTATATATTTGTATCAAATATATTTATGCATTACTTTCAAGTCTTTACTGATTAATTACACCTATTAAATGAATTATCAGTTTAGAAAGAAAATTCTTGTGAGGGAAGCACAATATTTTACTTTTGTCTGTTACTTTTGCATTTTATACTTTACATTTCTCTTGTACCAATTAACTATAAAGTGGCTGCCAATATTAAAGGAAGCAACATCCTGAGAAAGAGAATGCTGCTAATTATAGAATAACCAGTAACAGCGCACTGCACGATAACGTGCATTGAATACACTTGGCTTGAGCATTACTAGTTTTCTTCCTCTTTCTCTGTATGTTTACCATTCGTTTGCTCAGAGGTTGATGTGCTTGCTGCTTCCTGAGCAGCTCTTCTTTTCTCCACCCTAGCGGCCCACTTCTTCTCTTCTTTCATCGGCATCTTTTCACGTTAAAATTGAATAAGTCCGTGTTTGTGTTGCAATTATTTACTACGTTTTCCTTAATTTTTCACTCTTCAAGTCATTCAAGAATGATTTTAGATATGAAGAGGTAGATTTGATGGCGAAGGCGGTAGGGAATGAGAACGACACCCGTAGGCATGTGCCGCCCTGCTGGCTGCTGCTGAGCGTTGATTCTACAATAAAATAAAATAAAAATAAAAAGAGGAATAACCTTGGAGGTCAATCAACACCTTGAAAGAGGATAGTAGACGTCACGTAGTATATGTGTACCAAATTTCAGGTCATTAGTTCAAACGGTTTGCGAGCTACAGGTGGTTTAAAATCCTGGACAGACAAATGAACAACCACTGTAGTGTATTATATATAAAGATTACAAAAGTTTCATTTTTCATTGTTTCCCAATTAAATTATTTGGAAAAGCACTAACTCTTTGATCCTTACATGTGGTTTCAGGCCTAAGCACAGTATTGACACTGCCTTGATGAAGGTTATGGATGATTTTCTTATAACTGGCAGACCATCGGCAATTATTCAATTTCTGTTCTGTACTTCTGGCTCTATCAGTGACTTTCCATGCAATGTGCTATTCTATGCTCATTCAATACCTGAAATTATATTTAGGTATTATGGACATTCCTTTGGCATGGTTTCATCCTATTTGTCTAGTAGGAGCAATTTATGACTGTTGACAAGCACACATCCTCACCTGTACCTGTCACACAAGGTAGTCCACAGGGCTCTGTACCTGGTCTTCTCTTACTTACTCTTTATTTTCTCCCACTGGAGTATGGAGTCTCCATTGTTATGCTCTTGCCACTCTGATATATGCCTACAGTAAGCTTACCTTACTGCGATCTTCCACCAAATCCACAGGTTGAGTGTATGGCTCAAGTTATTTTCCAGTTCCATCACAAATATTTAAAACTTAATCGAGACACTGCTCATGGGTTCTAGGGCTCTTCTGTAATCATTTTTCAATATTACCACCTTTCCTTCTTCAGAAGTAAGGAATTCTACACTCACCTAAAGGATTATTAGGAACACCTCTTCAATTTCTCATTAATGCAATTATCTAATCAGCCAATCACATGGCAGTTGCTTCAATGCATTTAGGGGTGTGGTCCTGGTCAAGACAATCTCCTGAACTCCAAACTGAATGTCAGAATGGGAAAGAAAGATGATTTAAGCAATTTTGAGTGTGGCATGGTTGTTGGTGCCAGACGGGCCGGTCTGAGTATTTCACAATCTGCTCAGTTACTGGGATTTTCACGCACAACCATTTCTAGGGTTTACAAAGAATGGTGTGAAAAGGGAAAAACATCCAGTATGCGGCAGTCCTGTGGGCGAAAATGCCTTGTTGATGCTAGAGGTCAGAGGAGAATGGGCCGACTGATTCAAGCTGATAGAAGAGCAACTTTGACTGAAATAACCACTCGTTACAACTGAGGTATGCAGCAAAGCATTTGTGAAGCCACAACACGCACAACCTTGAGGCGGATGGGCTACAACAGCAGAAGACCCCACCGGGTACCACTCATTTCCACTACAAATAGGAAAAAGAGGCTACAATTTGCACAAGCTCACCAAAATTGGACAGTTGATGACTGGAAAAATGTTGCCTGATCTGATGAGTCTCGATTTCTGTTGAGACATTCAAATGGTAGAGTCAGAATTTGGCGTAAACAGAATGAGAACATGGATCCATCATGCCTTGTTACCACTGTGCATGCTGGTGGTGGTGGTGTAATGGTGTGGGGGATGTTTTCTTGGCACACTTTAGGCCCCTTAGTGCCAATTGGGCATCGTTTAAATGCCACGGACTACCTGAGCATTGTTTCTGACCATGTCCATCCCTTCATGACCACCATGTACCCATCCTCTGATGGCTACTTCCAGCAGGATAATGCACCATGTCACAAAGCTCGAATCATTTCAAATTGGTTTCTTGAACATGACAATGAGTTAACTGTACTAAAATGGCCCCCACAGTCACCAGATCTCAACCCAATAGAGCATCTTTGGGATGTGGTGGAATGGGAGCTTCGTGCCCTGGATGTGCATCCCACAAATCTCCATCAACTGCAAGATGCTATTCTATCAATATGGGCCAACATTTCTAAAGAATGCTGTTAGCACCTTGTTGAATCAATGCCACGTAGAATTAAGGCAGTTCTGAAGGTGAAAGGGGGTCAAACACCGTATTAGTATGGTGTTCCTAATAATCCTTTAGGTGAGTGTAGCTTGTCCTTCAGCTGAGGAACATTTTGCAAGCCAGACCTTCTCATACAGATCATACTGCTTGTGATAAATAATGCCAAAAGACATGATAAAGGTTTGGGGCAGCCTCCCATATAATGTATCCTGGCTGCTAAAATTGAAATGACTGAGCAGAGATGTTCACAAGACAGAGTCCAAAACAGAAATAATAAAGGCAAGAAAGATGGCAGCTTTAAAGGCCCGTTCAGAAAGTGACGTCATCTTTAGGGCTAGAACCGGAAGTGATGTCTACGGAACTGGAAGTGACTTCATCTCTGTTCCCGGAACCGGAAGTGATGTTGCTGGGGGCCGGAAATTATGTCATCGAGGGTGCCAGACCCTGGCGGGATTTCACGGGAATGGTCGGCAAATAACTGAGAAAGACAGTCAGCACACTGTCTTTAAAAACTCTGCAGCTAGAATTTTAACTCATACGTCTTTAGGAGGATTAATTACTTAGATATTATGGCACCTAATAAACTTTTACTTTTTGTCCTTAAAGCTAAATACCCGTCTCTGCAGCTCCCAGATTATGAAACTCCCTACCTTTACATATCCAAGGGGTTTATGCAATTTAAGATTTTAAAACAAAGCTATGTTCTTAGATTTTCAAACCAATCCTTATGTGTTGATCATGTAATTTGTTAAGGTTTGTTTTAACTGATTTATTTACAGTGTCAAGTAAATAACACACTAAATGAATTCTGAGAATTATTAAAATATTAATTGAAAGCCATAAATATACTCATCTAAATTAATCAGCCTTCATTTTATTGCTGATATAATAACAATGGTCATTTTTTATTTCAAATAAAGACTTTTTTGCATTGTCGTTTCTCTGTTGGGCAGCATGGTGGCACAGTGGTAGTGCTGCTGCCTCACAGTAAGGAGACCAGGGTTCACTTCCCAGGTTCTCCCTGTGTGTAGTTTGCATGTTCTCCCTGTGTCTGTGTGGGTTTCCTCCAGGTAGTCCAGTTTCCTTCCACAGTCCAAAGACATGCAGGTTAGGTGCATTGGTGATCCTAAATTGACCCTTGTGTGTGTGCCCTGTGGTGGGTTAGCACCCTGCCCGGGGTTTGTTTCTGCCTTGTGCCGTGTGTTGGCTAGGATTGGCTCCAGCAGACCCTTGTTACCCTATGTTGGGATATAGCAGGTTGGATAAAAATGACTTTCCTCAGTTCTTTAAAAAAAATATAGTATTTAGTTGTAGTATTAACAATCTGAGTAGAATGTGGAAAAAGCTAATTGACTGATCTTAATGTTATTCAGAAGGATGTAAATGGATCAGACCATTAAATGTGACTCGCATCAACATTAAATATCTCTATTTCCTCCACTGATGCTTGAAGGCTGCAAAACACTAGAAAGAAATTAAGGTGGGTCCATTAAGTTAAGAGCCAGGGAGTCACAGTCTATAGTTTTAGACAAAGAAAAATTATTTCTAAAACATGGAAAACTCCTGTGGAGACATTAAGGCACTGAGAGGTTTTGAATGTCTAGCTACTTGCATGGAGTTAAAACTCAAGTTTAGCCATAATTGTTGACAGGAGGATTAACCACCTTAAAAACATATAAGGGGGAGGAAAACCTTTTTAGAGGGGAAATGAGAAAGAAAAAATAGCATGTTTGCTCTCAGGCCTAGCAGATATTTTACTTATTTTTAATTCCTTGTCTGTCCATCATTACATCTTTGTATATACTAAATTCCACACAACAAATAAGGAGTGGTTAATGTCTGTCCAGTTTCCACTTCATGATTAGACCTAAGGTTGTTATTTTGGTTTTTACAAAAATAGACTCCTTGGAGAAGTCTTTTTTTTAAATTTCCCTTGAACTGAAGGCTGAAGAGATGGAGACATGCCATTTAAGTCCCGCCCTTCTGCTTTATCAGTGGATCCATTAAGTATCCAGCCATCCATCCATTTTCTAACCCGCTGAATCCGAATACAGGGTCACGGGGGTCTGCTGGAGCCAATCCCAGCCAACACAGGGCACAAGGCAGGAACCAATCCTGGGCAGGGTGCCAACCCACCGCAGGACACACATAAACACACCCACACACCAAGCACACACTAGGGCCAATTTTAGAATCGCCAATCCACCTAACCAGCATGTCTTTGGATTGTGGGAGGAAACCGGAGCGCCCGGAGGAAGCGAACCCGGGTCTCCTAACTGCGAGGCAGCAGCGCTACCACTGCGCCACCGTGCCGCCCTCCATTAAGTATTTGTTGTATAAAACACTTTATTTTTTTGTTGTTTATGTTATCTCTGAATTGTCTATTTAACTTGTGCTCTGCATGCATTGTTTTGTCTCTGATTACTCCATTCTGCCTCCCATTTCCCAAAGACGTGTAGGTTAGGTGTAGATATGAGTGTAATTGAGTGAGGAACTGGCATTTCATTCAGGTTTGGTTATGTCTAATGTAACTGGACTGGCTATATCTCCCAGTGACCCTGAATTAGATGAGCAGGTTAGAAAATAAATGGATGTATTACTTTTTTTCGATTTTGAAAGATAGACTTACTCAAAATCAACTGCTAAAAATTAGAAAGACTGATTTTTGTCCTCCTGAAAGTAGGTACATATTAAAATAATAGAACAGAAAATTACAGAAATCCCTCTGTGTGTTACCGTTGTGTGAATAAATGGCCGTATCGCATTCTGAATCTCTCCCACATATAAGTTTCTCATGGGATACTTTATATTTGTAAACATTGAGGCAAAATAAACCATATGGTCTACTACAATCTACAGGGAGATTAACTCGAAAGAGACCCCAAATATTCTGTAATAGCTGTTGGACGAAGCAATCTGAATAAAACAATGTGCAATGTAGTCCTCAGTATATGGAGCTTCAAACAAGCCGGGATGCCCCTGCGTCAGAGCAATGAGATAGGTGTTGGACAGCCATCACGACGTTTAACCTCCGTTTGCCCGTAACCTTTCACTCAGTCACTCGATTTCTCATCAGGCTGGTGGTGTAGAGTATCAAGCAGCGCGTCTTCATGGTGCAAACTTACAGGGTCACCAATTCGTTTAAGCGATGTCCGAATCAACTGGATGATCGTGAGTTAAGAGAAGGTTACTTCAAGCAAGATGGAGCAATGTGTCACACATCGGCAAGGAGCATGGCAGAAATTGAGCCCCCCTTCGGCAACAGGGTAATTTCAAAGGGGCTTTGGCCACCAAGGTCAACGGATCTGACACCACCAGACTTCTTCCTTTGGGGTATGATGAAAGGAAAAGTATATCTGAACAAGCCTTACACTGTGGATGATTTCAAGGAAAACATCCATCCATCCATCCATTACCCAAACCACTATATCCTAACTACAGGGTCATGGGGGTCCGCTGGAACCAATCCCAGCCACCACAGGCAGGAAACAAAGCCCGGGCAGGGCGCCAGCCCACCGCGGTCAAGGAAAATATCCAACGTGAAATTGCTGCTATTCTCCCCGAAACATTCAGGAAGCATCAAAATGTGTCTGGCAGAAAACGGAAACCACTTCCAGCATCGCATGTAATGCAATCGATTACACATACGTCAAGGTACATAACGGAGTTACAACAGAATATTTGGGGCCCCTTTCGAATGAATCTCCCTGTATATTTTCTTTGTTTATCTCCTATTTGCAGTGGCACATGAACAGAATCAGCATGTTTCATCGGAAGGCAATATTGCATCCAAACTTTGAAATGACCTTCCTAAATTAATTAGTTCAGATGACTTGGAATCATTCTTTTTAAAAAAAAACAGCTTACAACTCCTTTGTTCAGGAAGACACTTAACTCCCCTTGACATTCTGATCCTTTCTCTCAGTCCAGCTATTCAAAATGGTTTGTGCTTGCATCACAAATTATGTTATTTCTTCAGGGTTTTCTTGCATTATTTATATTTTATTTTGGTTTATTGTTTTTTATTCTAATCCAAAACATTATGCTTTCTGTATATCTTTATTTACTGTTTTACTATAGCTGTGTTACCCACATATGGTTCAAATCTAATTAATCTGTTATATACCATTTGGTATGGTATTCATAAAATCAGTGTTAATGTTTGTGATGTACCATCTGCTGGAATGAGTAATGCAATGCATTTATTACTAAAAACGTCATCCCGGAGCCTCTGACCTGGAGGTCCAAGTAGGTGAAGTTGACTCCAGTGTTTGCTCTAAGTAGGTGGAGTTGACTCCAATGAGTGCCAGTAGAGTCTAGCTGCTAACTTCCAGAGCTCCACCTGGTTACACTACAGCTAAGATTGGGGTTGTGGGAGTTGTTATCGGACTCAAATAATTCAAAGTACTGTTGAGTAAGTTAAATCCACATATTTGGAGCTCTAGGATGGAGGCTGCAGAAGTACCAGACTTGTGATATCCTATCTTCATGAATGACAATTGCAAGACAAGGTTTGAGATGACAACAGTAGAGATACATAGACAGATGCACAGACACGATTCCTTTTATCAATGTGGATTAGTTTGTATTCAATGTTGTGTATTTTATCTTTTTTCTGCTTTTTCCTTTTGCTCATTATAAATTTCTGTGAAGCACTTTGAGCATGGGAACGATACTATTATAAATAAATTGTATTATTATTGTTATAGTACATAATTGTTATATATTAAATGCAGAATTATACTCAAAAAGAAGCCTAGATGTAAAGTGGCTCTTGAGTACTGTAATCTGCTACACAAAAGTGCATACAGTTAATAAACATCAGATGTTAAATCTTAATTAGATATAAAAATAGCACCTAGGCTTTACAATGACTTACAGAGAATGGCACTTTAGCACTAACGTTTTTATCATGTAAACTCTGGCAGGACCATACCAGAATTTTTCTATTACGTATGCAAACTTTTCCAATGTAAATATTAAGTTACCAAACTACTACTATCTCTCTCTTTTTGCTAATGATGAGTGAAACATGTAAGTTCACACAAAACAGTTGCATGCTAGATACAACTTTATTTATCTCCAGGGGGAAATTTCGTCTTTTTACAGAAGCCCTTTAAATAAATAAATACATACATTTGTAAATAAGTAAGCAAATAAACAAATACACATACTTTGGTATGAACACACACCAGAATGAGTATAAAATGAGAAAATTCAAATTATGCTGGCATATTGTCATTGGTATAAAGGAGCCCCATTTGCGTTTCTTGACACATTACTGCTAAATGTCTCAGTGTTAGTGTGTCAAAGAGGGGATGTGCAACATTGTTCCTAATGACACTCACTTTTGTTTTCATTCTGTCCTCCCCTACTACCTCCAAGGGGTCCAGGTTGCATCCCATAATTGAGCCTACCCTTTTAATTAGCTTGTTGATTAAGTGGATTCTCTTGAAGTGATGTTACCAGCCCAGCAAATACAGCATAAAAAATTGCTTTGTGCTGGTGCCTGGTCTTTCTCAGTTGGCATCAGATCTTCATGACATACTCTGACATCATCACCATCATGTGACAAATAACAGCCAAATAGACTTAAACACTATTAAAAAAGTCATAGCCTCGTTAGTACCAGCTCCGCAGGAAAAAAAATTCTCTAAGTACTACTTAAGTAGAGACAACAACATCTCAGATCTACAGCTGAATGACTTTCAAGTGAAAAAAAAGCCATATTAAAATGATAAGCATATGCAGACTACACACGCTGCATGATTTAAACTACACTCTGCATATCTGGTATCAGTGCTAGCTAGTGGGGTGTCAGGCATTTACTAGTCAGCATGAGGCCAATTGAAAAACTGACTTTGTACATGCATACCTGTTCTTTCTGCACCAGGATTCTTTGAAATAGGGACCACATAATGCTAGCTTCTTTTCCACAAAGTAGAAGGAGCACACATAAGGGTTCCCTAGTGGCTTTTTCAAATTTAGCATGATTCTCCTTAGTAATGGTGAAAATCAGAATGCCTTGCATTGTCTTTTGAATGATGCAAACCTGACACTGATTTTATTTTTTTTAATATTACGGTGGCTACCTTTAAGAACGCAAATAATACTGGACTTTTCATACTTCTTGCTGATGTGTGCTGCATGGCCATAGGTGGAAAAAGCTCAGACCAGAAGTGTAAATGCACAATTAAAAAAGCAACAGCGACAGATGGCCGTCATTCAAACCCCACTGCTAAATTAGGCAGTTCTGGTTGGACATGTGCACCCAAGACCCACAGGTAGAGAGACCACTGCAGGACCAATTGGTCCAGTCTCTAAATCGGAAACATGTTTGCAGCATCTGTTACAAGGACAATATTACATACTACAGGAAGCAATTTTTGTTTACAGTAGATAAGTAATTACATTGATCATATGTTAGAAAACTGGAAAATATTTTTAAAAGGACAAAGCTGAGTTTTTTTTTATAAGTATTTTAATATTATGTTAAACTATTGAGGGATGCTTATTTTGCATGATATTTGGAGGAGCTATGCCCCACTCTCTCTTGATGTAAAATTGCCACAAGTACTTTTGTATTAAACATTAAACAAGAAATAATGCAGCACTACAGGGATGCATTTGGGTATTACTGTCACAAAACAGAACAGCACCTAAGTACTGAGTGATTGAAGGAGTGTTTTCTTTGCTAATCCAAAAGAACATTAAATTAACATTTTAATACTTACTTAAAATTTGATTTTTTTTACCTGTTACCAATGATTGTTTCATATTACAGAACAATATTTGTGTTCACTGTATCATTTGGTTATCATCAATTTGAGATTTGGTGATTATTCCACACTGCTAAAAAGTAAAATTTAAATGAAAATTAATATTGCCTTTCCATCATTATAAGTGAACTAGAAACCTTTTCAGCAGAGATAAGGAATGTACTTTTCCACTACAATACTCACAAAGACAAAGAAATAAAATTCAGCCAGTTTCTCTTAAGGAAACTCATTAAAACGTAGGATGCCGTACAAACTCAACACAGGAGATATTTATATTCAGATTGTACGTAGCCTAAGACCCAAACTCTGTTATCTACTTGTATTATGAAACATACCAGCTTCAAAGTTTCAAATACAACAGCAGGAATTTTACACTTTTTCCATAGGGATCAGTATGAGATCCTCAGAGGAATTTGAGATTCATGTTTTCACAGTTTTCAACTGTACAGTGCAGCCTCCGCTTTATGTTCTTGGCTCATAGGAGAACCCAGCGTGGTTTTCTGCCACTGAAGCCCATCTGCCTCAAGTTTTGACATGTTGTGCATTCTGAGATACTTTTCTGTTCATCACACTTGTACAGAACGCTCATCTGAGTGACTGTAACCTCTCTAACAGCTAAAACCAGTCGTTCCATTCTCTTCTGACCTCTCTCATCAACAAGCTGTTTCCTTCCACAGAACTGTTACTTACTGGATGTTTTTTGTTTTTCAGACCTTTCTGAGTAAATTACAGAGAGATTTGTGTATGAAAATCCAAGGAGATGGGCAGAAACAGAAATACAATATGATACAATTTATTTTTGTATAGCCCAAAATCACAGAAGAAGTGCCGCCATGGGCTTTAACAGGCCCTGCCTCTTGACAGCACCCCAGCCTTGACTCTCTAAGAAGACAAGGAAAATCTCCTAAAAAAAACCCTTGTAGGGAAAAATGCAAGAAATATTGGGAAAGGCAGTTCAAAGAGAGACCCCTTTCCAAGTAGGTTGGGCGTGCAGTGGGTGTCAAAAAGAAGCGGGTCAATACAGTACACAGAACAGAACACAAGTAATCCTCAATACAGTATAACAATAAACATATTACAAGTACGGAGCAGAATTGAACAGTAGATGATATCAAATAATATGATTTGGATTTGTTTAGAGTCCTGGAGACCTTGGCCATCAAGCTGCCTCCCTAAATTGGCCATTCCACAGCTGACACAGCAAATCCGATGAAAGGACCCCTCTACTCCACGATTCCTGTGATCCTCCATCAGAGATGACTTTACCTTAGACAGGCAAAACAACTTGGCAGGTTGGCCGTGGCACCAAGTGCCACATTTGAGTACCGAGAAGAGAAACAGAATAGGTGAGGGTTAGTAACAAATTAGAACTATCATTACTAATGTTTTAGTGTTAATGACTAACAACAGAGATACAGTCTGTATAGTTAATCAGCAGCTCTAGTCAGGATATGCTAAACTGAAGTAGTGAGTCTTCAGCTGGGATTTGAAAGCTGAGACTGAAGGGGCATCTCTTATAGAAGCAGGCAGACCATTCCACAGTTTATGGGCCCTGTAACTAAAAGCTCAACCTCCCATGTTATTTTATTAATCCTTGGAATCATAAGCAAACTGGCATCTTGAGATCTTAATTTGAGCTCTGGTTTGTAAGTCATGATAAGTTCAGACAAGTAAGCTGGACCCTGACCACTTAAGGCTTTATATATTAAAAGGAGGATTTTGAAATCTGCCCTAAACTTAACCAGGAGCCAGTGTAAGGATTTAAGAACTGGAGTTATGTGTTCATATTTTCTTGTTCTTGTAATAATTCTTGCAGCCGCATTTTGGATTAACTGGAGGCTGTATAAAGAACAGTTTGAACAGCTAGTGAACACCGCATTGCAGTAGTCAATCCTACTAAAAATAAATGCATGAATTAATTTCTCAGAATCCTGTTTATTTAGAAAGCGCCTTAATTTCCCAACATTTTTAAGATGGAAGAAACATGATTTGGACAACTTTGTAAGGTGCACTTTAAATGACGTGCTAGAGACAAAGATAACTTTTAGATTACGGGCTGAATCAGTAAAATTAATGGTGATTCCAACTGAGTTAAATGATGACGAAATATTGCTGTGATCAGCGTCATTCCCTCCAATAATTAACATCTCAGTTTTATCGGTGTTTACAGATAGGTAGTTCATACCCATCCACTCCTTTAATTCACATTAAAGACAACTTTGAAGAAACATAATTTAATCTAAAAGAAAGGTATAGCTGGGTTTCATCTGCATATGAGTGAAAATTAATATTATGTTTCCTAATGATAGATCCCAGTGGAAGCATGTAAAGTAAAAACAGTAAAGGTCCCAGTACTGAGCCCTGTGGGACACCATATCTCACTTCTGTATATAATGGTGGAGTACTGTCAGCACATTTCTGTACATATTGGAATCGATTTGATAAATAAGAAATACTCAAGTCAGCCCATCTGGCACCAACAATCATGTCATGGTCCCAATCACTGAGGTGATTTTCTTCATTCTGATGTTTGGTATAAAATTAACTGATGCTCCTGACCTGTATCTGCCTGTCTGTATACCATATGCTGCCGCCATGTGATCGGCTAATTAGATCATTGCACAGATAAGCAGGTTTACAGGTGTTCCTAATAATTTGTTTACTGTGTCTATCCTTACTGTAAAATCACATAAATATACCACTTCTCAGGTGGGGCTGGATGAGCCAGCATGTGAGTGAGAGAAACAAAAAAACATCTAAGACAAAGTTCAATCACCAGTATCGAAAGCAAGAGACTCAATGAACAAGTGCAACCTGCCCAGATAGTTTAGTTAAAGTAGATTATTGAAGATATATACTTTATTGATCCAAGGAGGAATTACATATATACAGAAGCCAATACACAGAAACTAAAATACAAAACTGAAACAAATGAATACTGTAAATCTGGCCATTAACCAGTTAAAATTAACATAGCACAGAAACATAGTCTAACCAGATATTATGTTTTAACATCTGATGGCAGCTAGTCAGAAAGACCTCCAACAGCACTCCTTAGGAGTATCATCCTGGCTAAAGATACTCTACAGACTGAGCAGGCTGTCATGCAGATGTTGTGACAGATTGTTCATGATGGTCAGCAATTTAGCCAGCATCCTTCTCTCCTACTGCCTCCAGAGAGTCCAGGCTAGTGGTCAGAGCAGAGCAAAAGATAATTTTTTGACAATTTATTGAATTGAATAATTAAAACCAAAACTGGTTGTATGTGTCAGAGAAACTATTTTCTTTTACTTAACTGCAACTTTAAAAGGCCTTACTATGATAAATGATATCTTTAAAACTGCATAGGGCAGTACTTTATAATACACCTGGGTCACCAAAAGCTTGAAAAATATGCTGACTGGAAAATGATTATTGTGTGAATCTTCAACGTGATATATGTAATTACCACCCAACTACTGTTTAGTGCTTGACAAAATGTAGCATGGGCACAAACCCTGCATGTAGGTAGTCTTTACCACATGCATCAGGATAATTCTGTCTAATGCTTTTGAAAGAGGCTATGCAAGTATGCAACAACCGTATCACTGGGCTTAAAACTGACAAGAACTGAAAAACTGATATGTGAGGAAAGCAGGCTCAGGAATGGTGTCTTTAATTTAGTCCTGGAGGACCTCACTGGCTGAAGGTTTTTATGTTAGTCATTTTTAATCAGAAGATGAGTCCTGTGTTTAGTTGACTTTGTTTAATGTTGACTCTTCAATCTAACTTTGGTTTGACAAACCAAATTGACAATGTATAACATTTATGTGAATGCTAGCTCTGTTACTTGACAAAATTGGCCTCAGCTATAGTTCCAAGGTTCCAGATGTATCATTTTTTTTCTCTCCTGAGGCTAATATTATTAGTTCACTGAAGCTCTTTACTCTTGAATATACCTTACAACTTTCAAAAACCACTTAATCTTGAGCTAGCAAGCATAAGGTGTAAGGCAGGAGCAATCCCTGGACGGGGCTCCAGCCCTTCTCAGGGTGAACACGGAAGAAGTACTGCCTGCCTGCAGTCCTGACCTGTCCTCAACAGATAATGTGTGGAGAACTTTGAAATTAAAAAATGCAACAATGACAACCTCATACTGTTGCACAACTTAAGGCACGTTTTCAGGAATAATGGGGTAAAAATAACATGTGAAACACTTCATTGCTTGGTATCCGCAATACCAAAATGTCTTTCAAGTGTTATGAGAAGGAATGGTGACATTACACTACAAAGTGGTGAATGCTTTACTATTCCAGCTTTTTTGAGTGCATTGCAGGCCTGAAATAAACAGAATATTAACAAGTGAAATGAAGTTGACCAGACAAAACATGAAATATCTTGGATTCATACTGTCTGCAATGAAATGAAAGTCAAAGTAAATATAAGAATCACTGTTTATTTTTCTTTTATTTGCATTTTCCATACCGTCCCAAATCTTTCATATTTTGGGTTGTATAATGTCAACAAATTTCAATCAAATTAGTCAAAGCTTTTTTGAGATTTTGTGGAATTTTGTTTTCTGTTGTGGAGTGGACTACCCCTAAATATTGATATATCAAAATGTCCATCCTTAGCAGATACCTTTTGACTTAGTTGTACCTTCCTGACATCTTTCAGCTTTTTAACTAAACAGAAAATGGTGTTATAGGTTAAAAGATTATACCTCCAGAACTGTTTTCCGTTCCTTTTACTGGCTTTTACAGCAGTCTTTCTGGTAAAGGCACTGAATAAACTTTGAGATTTGTTTAATTTGCCACTATTTGGCTTGACTTGGTTATTTGCCAGTTTTTTTGGTATAGTTGTGTGGATTTAAAATACACTTAACCCAGATTCAGAATTGTGTCTCTAGCCAACAGCATCCATAGTTTCTCTTTTATACCAATAGTCTATTTTACTTCCACTTGAGCCTCTCTCATTGTTCTCTGTTTTAAACATATTGTAAGGACACTGCCATCAATCCTATTTCAAGATACTATTTACAGAGATAATTCGGAGCATACTTTTATAATGCAGCATTTTTTACTTCTCTTTGAGCAAGGAGTAACAATTTATATATTCAACTCTACATACGTTTACCTTTTTTATAATAGAGAGTCTTTTTTCCAATGTTGTGTTGGTAATGTTGGAAATTCAAGGTGAAAGGAAGGCACTCAATTCATACCCACTTGTTCACATTCTCACTCTGTTTTTAACATGACACAGTCATAACAAGAATGCTACTTTTGACTATTATTAAAGAAAAAATGTCAATTTTTCTTATATTTGTTTTTTTGCAGCTCAATGCTTAAAACCTGTCAAGTGCCCTGAGTCAGTTGCAACTCAGAAAGGGATGTTATTGTGACATTTTTCAATTCACTTTATAAAAAATGATCCAACATCTCTTATATATATTTCTTTTCTGGTTCGTCCTGCTTCCTCTTTAAACTCGGTCCCGCCCACACGCAGCCCACACGGCATTTCTCGATTCCTATTCGTCCTCTTCCAAACCCTTCTCCAAGCTGCCTGCGGCCTCCCATACACCCCCATGCAATATTTCTCGATTCCTATTCCTCCCTCGGACTACCAAGTTCCCCGCTCCTCTCTCATGACCCCATTGGTGTCACGTCACTGCCCAATATCTAGCCTGACCGCGTGACCTTTCACTTTGGCCATGTCTGCTCCTGGGAGTCTTTTCCGTAGCCTGCTACAGGAAGGTACTCTCTCGACCATTGGCATTGGTTTCTCTGCTTGCTATTGGTTTCGCTCCTTGCTATTTTCATTATACTGCGACGGCTGCTTCCTAAGCCTTTGTTATAAAATGAACAACAGTATCTTCTCTGTTGTACAACGTATTCCGGGATCCGGACACAAATGGTTGACAAAAGGCAATGCACTCTCACTACGACATAGGGCAGTAGATTTTGTTGCATCACATTTAGACAGATTTGGAGACGTTCTTCCTGCTGTGCTTTCCAACGCAAGTTGAGTTATCAAAACAAGTCACAATCAATACATGGCAACATCTGGAGTTTATGGTGGTGAAGCTGAAATTCAAGCTTTTTCCGAGATTAGATCTTTCGACTCATCATCTGTCGTCTCCAGCAAAACATCTATTCACAATTGCATCTTTCAAGAAGTATTTCTTTCTTCTTGATTTCTGAATTCCTTTCACACCATTTTCCTTTCCTATTCGTATGCTACGGCGGGTGTTGCTTAGTTTTATATATTATATATAGGTTTGCATTCTTTGTGGTTTAAATACTAAAATTCTGAGCATGACATTTTTGGGAAAGATGTTAACTACTAAGATTCCAGAATATAACACTATGAGCAGGAAGCCAAAAAAAGGCTATGATGAAATGCACAACAGATGTTTTTTCCTTAATGATATATCTGGTCAATACACAATAGTAGACATAATAATCTCTGTCCAGTGGTCTGCCAGAAATTAAAATATACACATCATTAGGTACATCTGTCTCATCATAATGGTTGCCAGACTTGTTGGCTGGATTGTTCTAGGAACAGAAACTATGCTGGGGCTGTCATGCATAAAATAGACAGATCAAGTATGAGCCAATATCCAAACAGACCATTTGTAAAAGGAGCCCATGTACTGTACAGTAGCAGGCTGACTACAGTTAAAAGGATTATAGGTAAGTATAGCTTTGGTGCTAGAGAGTTATATTATAGTTCACAACTCATTTTTTTTCACGGATTATGTATTGCAACCCAATGCTTCAAAATAGAAGTCCATTGTCAGAGGACAAGAAGGTAAAATTGCTTAATTTCACAAACACTGGATAACTAGAAAAACACAGCCTGATCTGAATGAAGGTCACTTTCTTTTGTTCAGATGCTGATGGAAGAATCAGTATATACTGTAAGAAATAACAAAAACTCATTAAGCTCATTGATTCACTCTACCATGTGTCTACACAGCACGTTGAGAGTGACTGTGTAATACTGTTTTGGTAATGCTTGATTTTACAGGTATAGGCTGGATCAGTGATTAAAAAATTGATGGATAACTGTACATTAGAAACGTTGATAAAAGTACATTAATGTTTCAAAGACTGCAAGAAATCTGACCATTGTTTCAAATCAAGTGCATTTTTTTATGACAGCAATGTACATACTCATCAGCAAATCAGCTTTTCAGCAGGTTAATGCAGTCTAGGAAAGTATTAGAACAGATTCATATTTCACAACAGTGAATTTATGTTAAAGCAACACACTTTCCCATCTCTAGATCTCAATCCAAAGGGGTATCTGTGGCATGACATGGAACAAGCTATTCAGTAAAGAGATTCTTTACCGGCTACAACTATTGGACTTACTGGAGCTAATATGAACTATAAACTTATTGCTGGACTTTCAATAACTTATTGAACACACATCCTGAAGAATTAAGGCTTTTTGAGGGCAGAGAAGTAGATCATTGTTAGGCAGTTGTACCTATCCTCCAGTTCCAGCCACTTATATTTTATATCTCCTCTGTTTACCCTGATTAACTCTAATTGTCCCTATAGCTGTCATTAGACTAATTAGGCTTATTCTAAAGTTAGATGCACCCATCTATTCAGTCAGCCTTATTCTCATGTCTTGGGTTCAAGATTGAACACATACACAGGAGTAGACAATGTGTTTCCAAAAAATAATCCTTTGTAAGATGACACATGACGGATAGTGTGCTTTTATCACATTTAAAGAGGCACCATCAACACAGGAGATAGGGAGCCACCCCAAAGGAAAGGTAAGTAATGATTCTGTACAATATTAATTTAACTCGATATTCTGTATACCAAAATTCTAATGGCATAGGAGATATTGCCGTAGAAGAAGAAGAGAGTTAAACTATAAATGGAATGCATTTAAACTTTTCACCATCTTTTACAGAGATGAACATAGAATATCTTTGACTGGCTTTTTCACATCTCTGTTTGAGAACACATAACTTGTGATTACAGTATGTATAATGTACAACTTCTTTTGTTTTTTCAAAAATTAAAATGATGCACATCTTAAGACACCAACATCAAATAGAAGACACTAAGTGGCAAGTAAAACGATCTGCACTGTACATCACTGTGGATAAACATGTCAACCAGTTATATTTATATACATTAATTTGCATTTTATACTGAATATTCCAGACTTGCAAACACTTGATCTGACTTTTCAAGTGGAAAAGTGACATTTAAATTAGGTTTACCATTTAAAAAATGATTACTGAAGAGTAAAACATTTGGCACTGCTTCCAGAGTTGTCAGCATTCAATATAAAACAGATTTTACTTCCTAATCCAATTATCAGAATTATAAACAATTTTCTTTAAACAGGCATATGTCATGTATAAGCTGCCAAGATTACTGCAGTACTACTTAAAAAGCTGCCTTCATTTTGCTGATTTGAAGCCCAAACCTTCAATTCCGTAAGAAACATCTTTCAGCCCCATTAGCTCCAGTACTGCCGAACTGGAAGAAACTTGGCTAAAGAGGGATCGTTAAATTGCTCTGCTAAAGTTGATTTGTTTACACATGGGAATTAGACACTTGGGTAGAGTTAGCCATTTATTGGCTAATTATAATAACTGGATAAATGTTTAAATATACCCTTGAAGGAAAACATATACATTTTGCTGAGATATAAGGCAAATCTGATTTTCTGTGCAAGTGTCAAGAGAAAGTGGATCATGGAAGATATTTTCAGACATTTATTTAACAATAAGTCCATACATCCTCTGCTCCTTAAGGACAAGCTGACAGAGATGGAAGTAGATTCATACCTGGTAGCATTAATCGTGGACTATCTTAAAGACAGCACCACAAAGGACTGTACTTTCTCCGGTCCTGTTCAGCCTATATACATCAGACTTCCAATACATCTCGGAGTCCTGCCACGTGCAAAAGTTTGCAGACGACACTGCTATCATGGGCTGCATCAGGAGTGGGCAGGAGGAGGAGTATAGGAAAGTAATAAAGGACTTTGTTAAATGGTGTGACTCAAA